>NC_034178.2:64838111-65180611 GCF_002021735.2 Oncorhynchus kisutch
TACTACTTAAGTCGTTTTTGGGATATCTGTACTTTACTTTACTATTTACATTTTTGACAACTTTTACTTTTATTTGACTATATTCCTAAAGAAAATCATGTACTTTTTACTCCATACATTTTCCCTGACACCCAAAAGTACTTGTTACATTTTAAATTGTATTTGTATTTATTATGGATCCCCATAACTCTTCCTGGGGTCCAGCAAAATTAAGTCAGTTTATACCATTTTAAAAACATTAAAATACATTCACATATTTCACAGAAATACAGTAGTAGTGGTGGAGTAGAGAACCCAGCTTCACAGTCTTGTTTAGTGTGCCCTCAGGCCCCTACTCCACCACTACCATATATCTACAGTACAACATTCATGTGTACGTGTGTATAGTGCATTTGTTATCGTGTGTGTATACATGTGTCTGTGCATATGTTTGTGAGTTTCACAATCTTGCTTAGCAGGACAGAAAATGGTCCAATTCACACACTTATCAAGAGAACATCCCTGGTCATCCCTAATGACTCTGATCTGGCAGACCCACGAAACAAAAATGCTTCATTTGTAAATGATGTGTGTTGGAGTGTGCCACTGTCTATCCGTTAAAAAAAGACACAAAAAGAAAAGGATTGTGGCGTCTTAATATAAGGAATTGTTATTATTTGTACTTTTACTTTTGAATTTTGATACTTAAGTATATTTAAAACCAAATACTTTTAGACTTTTACTCAAGTGGTATTTCACTGTGACTTTCACTTTTACTTGAGTCATTTTCTATTGCAGTATCTTTACTTTTCTTCCAGTATGACTATTGGGGTGGCAGGTAGCCTAGTGGTTAGAGCGTTGGACTTCGAAACAAAGTTTATTTGTCACGTGTGCCGAATACAACAGGTGTAGACCTTACAGTGAAATGCTTACTTACAGGCTCTAACCAACAGTGCAAAACAGGTATTAGGTGAACAATAGGTAAGTAAAGAAATAAAACAACAGTAAAAAGACAGTGAATAATAACAGTAGCGAGGCTACATACAGTAGAGAGGCTACATACAGACACCGGTTAGTCGGGCTGATTGAGGTAGTATGTACATGTAGATATGGTTAAAGTGACAATGTAGTAGTGTAAAACAGGGGTTGGCGGGTGGCGGCACACAATGCAGATAGCCCGGTTAGCCAATGTGTGGGGGCACTGATTGGTTGGGCCAATTGAGGTAGTATGTACATGAATGTATAGTTAAAGTGACTATGCATATATGATAAACAGAGAGTAGCAGCAGCATAAAAGATGGGTTGGGTTGAGGAGGCACACAATGCAAATAGCCATTTGATTACATGTTCAGGAATCTTATGACTTGGGGGTAAAAACTGTTGAGAAGCCTTTTTGTCCCAGACTTGGCACTCCGGTACCGAAAGGTTGCAAGATCGAGTCACAGAGCTGACAAGGTAAAAATCTGTCGTTCTGCCCCTGAACAGGCAGTTAACCCACTGTTCATAGGC
This sequence comes from Oncorhynchus kisutch, assembly GCF_002021735.2. Taxonomy (NCBI): domain Eukaryota; kingdom Metazoa; phylum Chordata; class Actinopteri; order Salmoniformes; family Salmonidae; genus Oncorhynchus; species Oncorhynchus kisutch. The sequence goes on from NC_034178.2 coordinate 64,839,600, forward strand.
CGTCATTGAAAATAAGAATTTGTTCTTAACTGACTTGCCTAGTTGAATAAAGGTAAAACATTTTTTTATTTTTTTATTACTATTGGGTACTTTTTCTACCACTGCATACTACAGTTTCGCAAGGCTACACAGTATAGCTTAGCCTTCCATGACTAGTCTTCTCGGTACTCTATAGAGCATGGGGATTTAGCATAGCATGCTACAGTATTGCTAGGCTACACAGTATAGCATAGCGTTCCATGACTGGTCTCCTCAGTATTCTATATCCAGAAGACATACACACACACACACACACACACACACACACACACACACACAAGAGTGTGTGAGGATTTAGTGTAGCATGCTGCAGTATCGCTAGGCTACACAGTATAGCATAGCCTTCCATGACTAGTCTACTCAGTACTTGTATAGAGCATGAGGATTTAGCGTAGCATGCTACAGTATCGCTAGCCTACACACTCACAAATACCAGAGCACAAAGGAGACAACACAGTAAACAGACTTCACGTATAAGGTGAAGGCTGAGCTAATTGAGGATTATTACTTAATACCAGTGGGTGGTGGCTTTCTCTGAGAGGATGAAACCCTCCCCAGCTTCTCTCTCTCTTATTTTTCTCTACTCTTTCTCTTCTCTCTGTCTCTTGTGCTCTCTTTCTCTAAACCGCTCTCTTCTCTCTCTCTCTATTCATCCTCTCTCTCGATCTGTCTCTTTCTCTCTCTCTCTTGCTCTGTCTCTCTGGTTGATTTTCATCAGGCGATATTGCAATTGCAGAACTAAGTGGCTGTGACAACATTTGCAGATGCTCCAGCTGCCACAGCTTTATTGAGTTATTAAAGTAATCTACTGTGATTAAAAAATCAAATTTTTCCTAAATCATTTGCGAGTTTACATCTTATTTTTATTAGCAGATTTAATTCCTGAAAATGAAACAAGGACTGATGATTCAATCTTCTCTGGCAATTGCCTTTCCTTAACAAATACCAATTACCCCAGGATGCTGGAATTACTGTACGGTTTAGCAGAAATGGAAATGATAGTTCGCAAAGGTGTTTTTTAAAATTGATTTAATTGAGCTTTTGCAGTAAAAGTATATCTGTTTTTCTGCTGTTTGGTCTATAGTAGGTTGGTTAGTGGTTCTATACAGCCCTGCAATACAGCCTCAGGTAATCATATAGAAGGGAGATTATTATTCAGCCTTTCAAATTATTACATTACTAGTTGAGCAACAAATAGATGTGTACTTTAGTTTCATCTTTTGCAGAAACATGAAGGTTCAAAATGGAAAATAATCATTTTTCCTCCAACTGTTAGTGAAAATTGTGTCTTCATCTTTTTTGAATATTTTCCTTTTCCCCGGGGAAAACATTGTGTGTATCCTTGGGAAATTTTCGCAAATAAGAATGCACTCATTTACATAAAGCACAAGGCTCTTATTTCATTGGACATATTTGAGCTCTGTATACTATAAAACATGTGACACTGAAATTGCAGCATTTGGTTTGTGCATTTAGATTGTTGTTTTAGCTGATTTCCAAAAGGCATTCTCTCCCCCTCTCTGGCACATAATAGCCACCCTTTCATTGGCCACTTCTGCTTCGATCTTCATGAAAACCCCATAACGTACGCAAAAGGCATAACAAATAAATCAAATAAATGACCACAAAAAAACATTCAACACAACGTATCACCAGTGGTGTAAAGTACTTCAGTAAAAATACTTAAACATTCTACTTAAGAAGTTTTTTTGGGTATCTGTACTTTACTATTTCAATTTTTGACTACTTTTACTTTTACTTCACTACATTCCATAAGAAAATATTGTACTTACATTTTCCTTGACACCCAAAAGTACTCCTTACATTTTGAATGCTTAGCAGGACAGGACAATTGTCAAATGCACACATTTATCAACCGAACATCCCTGTGTGACAATACAGAGGCGGATGCAAGATGCAAGCAACGATGGTTTAATGAATACAGTTTACAGCAGCAACAGGACAGACTGACTCTACTCAGACGGAATCCAACCCAGGGACTAGGACGCATCTTCCGATGATAGCGTGCTGAGAAATCCAGGGGAGTGTGTCCGGATGTGTAGGAGGGAGCACAGCAGATAATCCACACAAGGGCGATGAGAGATGAGTACGGACACACGACACAAACTCAGAGAAGTAACAACGATCTGACAACAAGAAACACTGGTTACAGAACATATAAAGGGAAGATAAGTGATTCCAGCTGGCACAGACAATCAGGCTGAGATTGGGAACCACGCCCACACAAACACGGGAGAGAGAGAGAGAGAGAGAGAGAGAGAGAGAGAGAGAGAGAGAGAGAGAAAGAGAGAGGGAGGCAGTGGATTCATGAACCGTGACAATACCCCCCCCCCCTAGGAACGCCTCTTGGCGTTCCCAGGCGAATTTACCTGTCGATTGAAATCATCGATAAGGGAGTGATCCAGAATGTCCCTAGCAGGTACCCAACTTCTCTCCTCCGGGCCGTAACCCTCCCAGTCCACCAGGTACTGGAATCCGCGTCCCCTCCTTCTAGAGTCCAAAATACGATTGACAGAAAAGGTGGGTTCCCCATCAACAAGTCGTGGCGGCGGGGGAACCGGGACCGGCGGGTTAATGCGTGCCTGAAACACAGGTTTTATTTTAGACACATGAAAGGTAGGATGAATTCTCCTATACGCCGGAGGAAGCTTGAGCCGGACCGCCACCGGACTAATGATCCTGGTGACTTTGAACGGGCCGATAAATTTGGGGGCAAGCTTGTTCGAAACGGATCGGAGTGGAATGTTCTTAGTAGAAAGCCACACTCTTTGGCCAACGACGTATACCGGAGGCTTCGACCGGTGGCGATCGGCCTTAGCCTTGGTGCGCGCCCCCACCCGGAGAAGAGTCTCACGGGCTCTGCTCCATGCGTGACGGCACCTCTGGATGAAAGCGTGAGCGGAGGGAACAGTGACCTCGGACTCCGTACTGGGAAAGATAGGTGGCTGGTAACCTAAACTACACTCAAACGGAGAGAGACCCGTGGCTGCCACTGGCAACGAATTGTGAGCGTACTCAACCATAGAGAGTTGTTGACTCCAGGAAGAGGGATTCTTAGAAACCAAACATCGCAACACTCTCTCCAAATCTTGGTTGGCCCTCTCCGTTTGACCGTTGCTCTGGGGATGAAACCCTGAAGACAGGCTGACACTCGCTCCCAGTAACCTACAAAACTCTTGCCAAAACTTGGACACAAATTGGGGCCCCCTGTCAGAAACTACGTCCATCGGCAGGCCATGTAAGCGAAAGACGTGATCCACGACAGTTACCGCTGTCTCCTTGGCAGATGGTAATTTAGGCAAGGGAATAAAATGAGCCGCCTTCGAGAACCGGTCCACCACGGTCAAAACAACCGTCTTGCCCTGGGAGGGCGGGAGGGCGGTAACAAAATCTAGCGCGATGTGGGACCAGGGTCTCGAAGGGACCGACAGCGGTTGGAGTAACCCATCTGGGGGTCGATTAGAAGTCTTCCCAGTGGCACAAACCGAGCAAGCCAAGACAAAACTGTGAATGTCACGAGCCATCAGTGGCCACCAAAAGCGTTGCTTAACCAAAAAGCTAGTGCGGCTGACTCCTGGATGACACGCTACGTTGGAGCAATGTCCCCACCGAATAACATCGGACCGACACCCCTCCGGCACAAACAACCGATTAGGCGGGCAACCGGGCGGAGGCGTTACCCCTTCTAAGGCCGTTTTGACCCTCGATTCAACCTCCCATGTGAGTGTGGAGACCACTAGGGTCCCGGGTAGGATGCACTCGGGAGTGGATGGGCGTTCGGAATGGTCAAAAATGCGAGAAAGGGAATCGGGTTTGACATTCTTGGAACCCGGGCGATACGAGAGAGAGAAGTCAAAACGTCCGAAAAAGAGTGCCCACCGCGCCTGCCTGGAGTTGAGTCGCTTGGCGGTTCTGATATATTCTAAATTCTTGTGATCGGTCCAAACTATAAAAGGTACCCCCGAACCCTCTAACCAATGGCGCCACTCCTCCAGTGCTAACTTCACTGCCAACAACTCTCTGTTGCCAATGTCGTAGTTGCGTTCCGCAGGTGATAACCGATGGGAAAGGAACGCGCAAGGGTGCATCTTGTCGTCAGAAGAGGAACGTTGGGAAAGTACCGCACCTACCCCCACCTCTGAAGCGTCCACCTCCACCACGAACTGACGCGAGGGATCGGGAGCAATGAGGATGGGAGCCGAAACAAAGCGGCTCTTGAGTTTGGTGAATGCAGCCTCGGCTGTATCGGACCACCTGAACGTCACTCTGGGGGAGGTTAAGGCGGTAAGAGGAGCGACTATCTGGCTAAAGTTGCGAACGAAACGCCGGTAGAAATTGGCGAATCCCAGAAACCTCTGTAGGGCCTTACGGGAATCTGGGCTTGGCCAATCCACCACAGCCTTAACCTTGTCAGGATCCATGCGAATACCTTCAGTCGAGACGATGTAACCTAGGAATGGAACGGATTGTGCATGAAAAATGCATTTCTCCGCCTTGACAAAAAGTCCATTCTCCAACAACCTCTGAAGCACTCGTCTGACGTGCTGAACGTGTTCCTGGAGAGAAGAAGAAAAAATCAGTATGTCATCCAGGTAAACATATATGAACTGATCAATCATATCTCTCAGCACGTCATTGACGAGTGCCTGGAAAACCGCTGGGGAGTTGGATAGCCCAAAAGGCATGACCAAATATTCGAAGTGCCCTCTGGGGGTGTTAAACGCGGTCTTCCATTCGTCCCCCCCCCTTATGCGAACCAAATGATATGCATTCCGTAAATCCAACTTAGTGAACACGGATGCTCCCTGTAACCTTTCAAAGGCTGAGGACATCAACGGTAAGGGATAGGTATTCTTCACTGTGATGTTATTCAACCCACGGTAATCAATGCAAGGACGCAGAGAACCGTCCTTCTTCCCCACAAAGAAGAACCCGGCCCCCGCTGGAGAAGAGGAAGGACGAATGAATCCAGATGCCAGAGAATCAGAGATGTATCTCTCCATAGCCTCCCTCTCAGGAACAGAGAGTGAATATAACTTGCCTTTAGGCGGAGACTCACCTGGCAATAATTCTATTGCACAGTCATAGGGACGATGCGGAGGAAGAGAAGCAGCACGGGACTTACTGAACACCTCCTTCAGGTCGAGGTATTCCACGGGCACGTTAGACAAATCCACTGCCTCCTCTAGAAACACAGAATCAGACAGACGAACAAGCAGACACCAAACAGGACTCAAGGCACTTGTTACTCCACATGGATATAGAGTTATGACCCCAGTCAACTCTGGGGTTGTGTTGGGTGAGCCAAGGGTGGCCGAGAACTAATGGTGCAATGGGTGAGTCCATGAGTAGAAATGATAGTGTCTCAGTGTGATTGCCAGAAGTGATGAGTGTGATAGGTTCAGTGGTGTGAGAAATGTTAGGGAGTTCTTGACCATTGAGAGCGTTGACGGATATCTTGTGCGAGAGTGAGGTGATAGGAATCTGGAGTTTGTGAGCGAGCTTGAAGTCCATGAAATTACCCTCTGCTCCTGAATCCAGTAAGGCTTGGGTGTCGTGCGTGTGGGTGGCCCATCTTAGTCTTACCGGGAGGAGAGTAGATGATGAGGTCTTCTCTGTGGTGACACCACCCGATAGTAGCCTCAAGCTTACTACCGGGCCTGATCTATTACCGGGCAGGAGTGGATAAAGTGGCCCGCTCTACCACAGTAGAGACAGAGTCCTTGGGATCTCCGCCTCTCCCTCTCTTCCCGGGAGAGGCGAGCTCTCCCCAGCTGCATGGGTTCGTGAGCGGAGGCTGAACTGGCCGTGTTCCCGCCGCTGGCATGCCAGCCCTCCGTGTCGTTATACGGTCTGTTAGGGCATGCTCGGTGGCCAATACGACTCAGACGAGCGTCGACCCTCAAGGCTAGTTCCACTAGTCCATTTAAATTCCTGGGAAGGTCCAGAACATAAATCTCCTTCTGGATCCGGTCCTCCAGCCCATGCAGGAACATGTCCCACTGCGCCTCCTCGTTCCACTGACACTCTGCGGCCAGAGTGCGGAATTGGATGGAGTATTCCGATACTGAACGGTCTCCTTGGCGAAGGTCAGCGAGTAGTCTGGCCGCCTCCCTACCCGCCACGGCCCGATCGAAGACCCTTCTCATCTCCTCGGAGAGTGTCTGGAAAGAGGTGCAGCATGGGTCCTGGTTCGCCCACACCGCCGTTCCCCAAAGAGCCGCTTTGCCTGATAGCAGTGTGAGTACGAATGCTACCTTAGACTGTTCACGGTTGAAGGCCCGTGGCTGCAACGAGAATTGCATGGAACATCTCGTAAGAAAAGCTCTGCAATAGTCAGGATCACCTGAATAACCCTCTGGTGTCGGTAGCCGTGGCTCTAGCTGGGAATCCGGCTCTGGCGGGGCGGGTTGAACTGCCGGTGTAGGTGGCGCAGCGAGACCCCTCAGATGTTGTAATTGTTGGGTCAGCTGGGATACCTGCGTCACAAGGCCTTGTACTGCCTGACCTGTGCTGGAGATGTTCTCCTCTTGTTGATCCATTCTCGTGATACTGCGGGAAATGAATTCGGTCAGACTCGTTGAACTCGCTGCATCCATGGTCTGGTCAGATCGTTCTGTGACAATACAGAGGCGGATGCAAGATGCAAGCAACGATGGTTTAATGAATACAGTTTACAGCAGCAACAGGACAGACTGACTCTACTCAGACGGAATCCAACCCAGGGACTAGGACGCATCTTCCGATGATAGCGTGCTGAGAAATCCAGGGGAGTGTGTCCGGATGTGTAGGAGGGAGCACAGCAGATAATCCACACAAGGGCGATGAGAGATGAGTACGGACACACGACACAAACTCAGAGAAGTAACAACGATCTGACAACAAGAAACACTGGTTACAGAACATATAAAGGGAAGATAAGTGATTCCAGCTGGCACAGACAATCAGGCTGAGATTGGGAACCACGCCCACACAAACACGGGAGAGAGAGAGAGAGAGAGAGAGAGAGAGAGAGAGAGAGAGAGAGAAAGAGAGAGGGAGGCAGTGGATTCATGAACCGTGACACCCTGTCATCATACTGCCTCTGATCTGGCGGACTCACGAAACACACATGACTTGTTTGTAAATTATGTCTGAGGGTTTGGAGTGTGCCCCTGGTTTGCTTAATAGAAGGAATTTGAATAAGTATATTTTAAACGACAGTAGGATCTTACTGGATGACTTTTACTTTTACTTGAGTCATTTTCTATTAAGGTATCTTTACTTTTACTCAAGTATGACAGTTGGGTACTTATTCCACCACGGCTTATCACTCAATCTCCTTTGAACATTTCTGCTGGGTACCACAGTACTAGAAGCACCACAGCCCTGACATCTCAGCAGCAAATTAAAATACAGTTAGAGAGAGGATCAGTTCTCTGTGGGTCGGCATAGGTAAAGGTTAGGATAGTGTTAGGGTAATGTTAGGGTACAGTTAGGTTTAGGGTACGGGTTAGGTTCTCTCTTGGTCGGCATAGGTTAGGGTTAGGGTTAGGGTTAAGGTTAGGGTTAGGGTTAGGGTTAGGGTACGGGTTAGGTTCTCTGTTGGTCGGCATAGGTTAGGGTTAGGATAGTGTTAGGGTAATGTTAGGGTACGGTTAGGTACTCTGTGGGTCGGCATAGGTAAGGGTTAGGGTAGTGTTAGGGTAATGTTAGGGTACGGTTAGGTACTCTGTGGGTCGGCATAGGTAAGGGTTAGGGTTAGGCTTAGGGTACGGTTAGGTTCTCTGTGGGTCAGCATAGGTAAAGGTTAGGGTTAGGGTTAGGCTTAGGGTTAGGGTACGGTTAGGTTCTCTGTGGGTCGGCATAGGTAAGAGTTAGGCTTAGGGTACGGTTAGGTTCTCTGTGGGTCAGTATAGGCACGGGTTAGGGTTAGGGTACTGTTAGGTTCTCTATTGGTCAGCATAGGTAAGGGTTAGGGTTAGGGTACGGATTAGGTTCTCTGTTGGTCAGCGTAGGTAAAGGTTAGGGTTAGGGTAAGGCTTAAGGTTAGGGTACGGTTGGGTTCTCTGTTGGTCAGCATAGGTAAAGGTTAGGGTTAGGCTTAAGGTCAGGGTACGGTTAGGTTCTCTGTTGGTCAGCATAGGTAAAGGTTAGGGTTAGGGCTAAGCTTAAGGTTAGGGTACGGTTAGGTTCTCTGTTGGTCAGCATAGGTAAGGGTTAGGGTTAGGGTTAAGGTTAGGCTTAGGGTTAGGGTTAGGGTTAGGGTACGGGTTAGGTTCTCTGTTGGTCAGCATAGGTAAAGGTTAGGGTTAGGCTTAAGGTTAGGGTACGGGTTAGGTTCTCTGTTGGTCAACATAGGTTAGGGTTAGGGCTAGGCTTAAGGTTAGGGTACGGTTAGGTTCTCTGTGGGTCGGCATAGGTAAAGGTTAGGGTTAGGGTTAGGCATAAGGTTAGGGTACCGTTAGGTTCTCTGTGGGTCAGCATAGGTAAAGGTTAGGGTTAGGGTTAGGCTTAAGGTTAGGGTACGGTTAGGTTCTCTGTGGGTCGGCATAGGTAAAGGTTAGGGTTAGGGTTAGGCTTAAGGTTAGGGTATGGTTAGGTTATCTGTGGGTCAGCATAGGTAAAGGTTAGGGTTAGGCTTAAGGTTAGGGTACGGTTAGGTTCTCTGTGGGTCAGCATAGGTAAAGGTTAGGGTTAGGGCTAGGCTTAAGGTTAGGGTACGGTTAGGTTCTCTGTGGGTCGGCATAGGTAAAGGTTAGGGTTAGGCTTAAGGTTAGGGTACGGTTAGGTTCTCTGTGGGTCAGCATAGGTAAAGGTTAGGGTTAGGCTTAAGGTTAGAGTACGGTTGGGTTCTCTGTTGGTCAGCATAGGTAAAGGTTAGGGTTAGGCTTAAGGTTAGGGTACGGGTTAGGTTCTCTGTTGGTCAGCATAGGTAAAGGTTAGGGTTAGGGCTAGGCTTAAGGTTAGGGTACGGTTAGGTTCTCTGTGGGTCGGCATAGGTAAAGGTTAGGGTTAGGGTTAGGATTAAGGTTAGGGTACGGTTAGGTTCTCTGTGGGTCAGCATAGGTAAAGGTTAGGATTAGGGTTAGGCTTAAGGTTAGGGTACCGTTAGGTTCTCTGTGGGTCAGCATAGGCAAAGGTTAGGGTTAGGGTTAGGGTACGGTTAGGTTCTCTGTGGGTTGGCATAGGTAAAGGTTAGGGTTAGGGTTAGGCTTAAGGTTAGGGTACGGTTAGGTTCTCTGTGGGTCGGCATAGGTAAAGGTTAGGGTTAGGCTTAAGGTTAGGGTACGGTTAGGTTCTCAGTGGGTCAGCATAGGTAAAGGTTAGGGTTAGGGTTAGGCTTAAGGTTAGGGTACAGTTAGGTTCTCTGTGGGTCGGCATAGGTAAGAATGTGTCTGGGTCTCTCTGTCAGACTTATTTTTCTTTCTATGGAATCGATTCAGTCTTACTCTAGTGCCCCAGGCCCTCCAGATGTCCTAGACATAACAGAGCCTTGTCAGCTCAGTGCCTGTGCCCTTAATGGGTCACTCAGTACAATATCACGCTGCCCAGACAATGACCACATTGTTCGCCACATATTAAAACACACCAGCTGGTTCTCTCTCAAAGTCATGGCCAAATAAATACAAGATACACACACACACACACACACACACACACACACACACACACACACACACACACACACACACACACTACACACACACACACACACACACATACTGTACTGCACATGCATCAAGTCAATCATGCGTGTTTGTGTGCAGCCTCACTCACTGACACACACACTCCAACATACCATTTATATATATTTCACTTTTTATAAAAACCTGAATTGTTTATTTGAAATGGGAGAGTCATTGTCACATGGTCCTTTTGACATACATATATTTTTCATTAAATTGCTCCGGTTTTGCCGGAGATATGTTTATTTGTCCAAAAGTATTGAATTGTTTTTTTCTTCAAGACATAAATTGAGGTATCTACTATAAGATGTATAATCACTGACACACAGGAGCAGAAAAGCACACACACACACACACACACACACACACACACACACACACACACACACACACACACACACACACACACACACACACTCACACACACACACAGCGCTCTATAGTAGAGAGGGAGGAGGATGAGAAGCAGTGGATTTATGGTTTGATTACAGCCTTTCCATTTCAGTGAAGCCAGACTGAAGGCTGCCTCTATTTGCCTTCCTCATGTGAACCCTTCTCAAATGGCAGCAGTCTCCAAGTCTCTAGTCTATTAAGATGAAGCACACTCACACAAACACTCACACACTCACACACACCTACTCAAATATGCATAATTACCAACAAGGTAATTTCACCATCTCAGCAGTGTCACTGTATGTCCATCAAACTGACCAGAGTACTGTTTATGCTCATCCACCACAAGAGATTTAGGTAAACAAACTTTTATCTAACCCATCAATTTGAGTAATTTCTATTAGAAATAACCTTCATAGTTAGACAATGGACAATTTTATCAGTGCACACATCCTCTAAGTCAGGGATCATGAATTAGATTCAGCCGCAGGCCGATTTTGTCTTGAGCGGATGGTCGGAGGGCTAGAACATGATTAGAAATCACTGATTGTAAATTGACTCAAGAAGCTCAAACAGATATTGTATTTGACAAAAATAAAAACAATTTCAAACCTTGATTACATTGGTACACGATCACATATGTCCTCTCTATATTTAGTGGAAAAACTTGGGAATAGCTTCTTAAATTAAAATACGTTTGAGCTGATTTCCTTGTGATTTTACAGTGTTTTATGTCCGAAACCAAAAACACTCTGGGGGGAGGAGCGCAAATAAAATCCTATGGGCCGGCAGTTGACGATCCCTGCTCTCAGTCCACGAGCATTCAAGCCTTTTCTGTAATGCATTGTAAGGTGCAAGTATCTTCAATTAATATGGCATTAGTGTTATGAATCAGTATTGATCAGATTTAAAACCATGTTCATGGATTGAGGTAGACCTCAACTTGACCATATCGTTGATATAATTTCTCCTTTTTGCTTTGAATAAGACACTTTTAATTTCTAAGGCCAAAGATTTCTCAAGGCCTTAGAAATGTCTTGAACGTCTCCTTTCTGTCATTCTGTCATTATGAAACGCCATTCAACCAGACAAAGACAAACTGAAACAGATTATTTTTGACAGCGTTTGAAGTTCAAAACGTATCTGCACCGGCAAAGGTCTCAAATGAACACCCAGTGAAACCAGACGCTAAGGGCAAAGAGACCTGCAGTGACACATTTAAATATGAACAGTTTGGTAAAAAAAAAGAAATTATGATCTGTGAAAGGGGGAGCCATTTGAACGTAACGCCAAAGAGAAATGTCAAAGTGAGAATGGCAGGAAATGTGCGAGTGACAAGGAAAAAGCTGCCCTTGGTATTCTAGAGCTCCAAGCGAGGTAAAAATAGGGCATTGGGCAAGAAGGCAGGAAACTAGTGGACAGTGGCCTCTAGTAGAAATGTCTTCTGAGGACCGGAGATAAGCGACTTAACTCCCTCTTGTCTGAAACGTTTCACCGTTAACATCTCGACATGACCAGATATCTCACATGTAGGGATACAGTAAGAAGACATGGGAAACGGCATCAATGATTAGCATGTTGAATGTATAGGAAGCCAGCAGGTTGTGTCTTGTTGCAGAGCAGTTGTATGAAAGGTTATAGTTTCATTCAATTAGGTCAGGATTTGTGATGTAAACCACCTCATATGTTATGGAATATTCATATAGAAATGTACGGTGTGGAACAATCATGCCTATCTGACATGTAGGAATCAGGTTTGGGGTTGTACTCTATGTATGGACTGCTGATCTAGGATCAGATTGTCCATGTATTCATGTTCATTGTGGTCTAAAAGGCAAACCTGATCCTAAATCACCACTTTTACTCTAAGTCACTTGATATATATACGGTCCCATAATATTTATGTTCGCTACGTTCCACAACATTGTCCCACTGAACATGGCCCTGGTGTATGGATACTGTATATACTGTATACTGTCTGCAGAGCAACTTCTCTCTTGACATTGAGGTAATGAGTGTGGATGGAAAGCACCGCAGTAGAGGGGTGATGGGCAGTGTGGTTCTCCAGGTTGAAATAATGGAAGTCAGACAATAAACACAGGGCTTATCAGAGCTGGCGCAGAGCTTTCAATCCGATAGGGGCCATATTACAGAGGCCGTGACAAAAATGGGACCCCTTTCCAAATTACTTTGTCCACTCAGTTACTGAAAACAATGGACGTGATAGGAATGATGCTGGAGCTATCTGAAAATGTTTTGTCGCCCCGACATTAGCTTCTCTATCACATCCATTAAGTATCCCTTTACCGACTTAACCATAAACAACTTTCTCCAATTGTAAGATATTGACATAGGTCTGATGTTACAGTATTATTACGTGATATTTTTAAGTGCAATTGAATTGGAGCATGTTTTGTGGTCTAACAGAAAATACAAAACAACACGGATATCAAACACACTAGAAAACAGCAAGTAAATTCAACATAGTCCCTTGTAACAGGTTGCAGTTTTTGGGCTGGTTTCCCAGATCCAGATTCAGCCTAATTCTGGACTAAAAAGCACTTTCAATTAAGACTCTCCATTGATTATGCTCTTAAATCAAGGACTCGGCTTAATCTGGATTCTGGAAACCGGCACTACAAATCCAACCTGCTCCTCCTCCTAGTCATCCCAATCACAGGATGTGACCTCACACTTTTACTCACAATCCCCCTGGACGGCATCGGTGAGCAAAAAAAAACAACATACCAGCGGTGGCCAACCTTGCTCCACTGATCCCGTGAGCAGACTTCTATTCTAGCCCAGCAATAGTACACTTGATTATCAGCTCGTAAGTTTAATTGGGTGTGTTATTGCTAGGCTGAAACAGAACACTGCACAGTCAACAGACCTACAGCATGGTTGTCCTGCTGCAATTCTATTAGGTTTATACATTGTGTGTGATGTTTAATTGTATTTTTGTATACGACATTTGCTAACATAGGTAGGCCTACACATATAACCCATGGCATATAAGATATACCCTTAGTCTCTTGGGACGTTCATTGGGACCTCTCTCTTCATCTGCCAACAGGCTTTCACAGCATTCCATATCTGAGGACATAAAATACTCAAATTAGACAGTACTAGATATTATTTTGCTAATATTTCTCTGTCCTCAAAGTTTCCCCCTCTAGTTTTCCCCTCTCGAACCTGAGATTTTTTTTCACAATGTCCTCCCAGGAAATGACCTGCCCTAACCAGTAGCTATTCTAGGGAGCTGTTTGTGCAGATCTAGCACCCATGCACTATCGGCTGCCTAGGCTATCCAGTAGCCTACACTCTCTCTTTACTGACAGCAGTAGCTGCAATTTCACCCTCTTCCATCTCTGTTATTCACTCATTTCGAAACAATATTTTTTCATTTATAATGATTACATCAATATAGCAATATAACAGGAAGTTAGCTAGCTAGCTGATTACATTTAATTCACTTAGCTAAACAGTGTGTAAAGTTCGCTAGCTCAGTTGAGTTAGCCTACAAAGTGGCCTACTGTAGCCAGCTAGCTAGCTCATAATACATTGTTGTTTAACTTTAAAAAAAATCTATTTACTAACTTGAATATGTTCTCTCATTGCCTTGATTTTATGGGTCCTTACAAAAACAAAATAATGCACAATCTAGCAAAGAGCAGCTAGTGTGGTTGTGTGTATGTACTGACTGATGTGGAACTGATAGATGCACACACACTACATGTTTTTAAATGTATTTAAATTGTAAAGTCTTTTTTTGGTCTGTAATGTATTTTTCATTATGTGTTGGACCCCAGTAAGACTAGCTGTTACCATTGGCGTCAGCTAATTGGGATCCTAATAAATCAAATCAAATCAACAAATGGAGACAAGGAAAAAAGTGTGTTTGTCACCTGAGCGGTTTAAAACGTGTTGTGACATTTGACTTTACCAGCGTAATCCACTTTTAATTTGGATAAATATAAATGGCAAACTGTCGGCCACACTTGAAAAGTAGAACAACTACCCAGACGGAACACAGTGAAACACAGAACACACAGCACCCCTTCTACAGGGGTGTGGGGGGAGGGTTCTTCAAATATAACATCCAATCAAAATAAACATCCAATTAAATATAACATCCAATCACCCAGAGGACCCTTCAAAACGTTTTTGCAATACAAAATTCTCAAGAAGTCTAAGGGAGGCATGACTACGATGTGATTTTTTATATATCGTAGACAATAGACCAGCTCTGTCATAAGTTTCGCTGCTGCGTCGCCCTTAATGTCACTGTATAGATGTAGGATCTTAATTGGATCACTACTTTGTTGCTGAGATTTTTCCTGCATTGCAGGTAATGCAAATCTGTAATTTGTTAGAGGTTTAAAAAAGCTTCTAAAGTTTGTAATTTCGACTTTAAAATGTCAGACTTGATTTGCCCTAATGAAAAATGTATCAACCCCTACAATAAATGTCCATTCATTATAATCCACAGAATAATTCAAATGTCCTGTTCCTACAGTATTATTTACCTGCTGTAGCAAACTGGCTCAAATTAAGATCCTACATCTGTATTCTCAAGTGAAGGAGATAAATGAAAAGATGTTAGGAGGGTTTTCCGGGCTGTGCCCGGTCTAATCTTGCCTGTGGTATGCCATTACGGGGCTAATAACAGCTGTCCACAGGCTGCCGAGGACACAGGCAGGCCCTGCTAACAGGCCCTGACAGGTCTCATTAGAGTGCTGGCACTGCGCAGTCAAACTCTAATTCACTCCCTTACTTCAGGCGGAGAAGACTTGTGGCGTTGTTCCCTTTCCCTCCAATGTCGCCAATGTCTTTATTTTAGATTTTCGTGTTCTCTCTTTTTCTTATTTGTTCCCCCGTCTCTCGTGGTTCTCTCCTCTCTGTCTCTGTTTCAATGTCTCTTTTTCATACTCTTGTTCTCTCTCAATCTCTATCTTAATTTTTCCCCTCCTTTTTTATTATTCCCATCTCTCTTTTTATCTCTCCCTCTCTCATTGCTCTCCTCTCTGCCCTGAATGGAATCTGGTGGCATGGAACTGGTTCACCACCGACCTCTGTGCCCTTATTCACACACAGGAGTATAGTTGTTTACCTCGTCAAGAGACATGGGGGGGATGGGTACATATACACTGACAGTACCCAACATTTTGAAAACCTTCCTAATATTGAGTTGCAATCCCCCCTTTTGCTCTCAGAACAGCCTCAATTTGTCGGGGTATGGACTCTACAAGGTGTCGAAAGATTTCCATGCTGGCCAATATTGACTCCAATGCTTCCCACAGTTGTGAAACATTGGCTGGTGGACCATTCTTGAAACACACGGGAAACTGTTGAGCGTGAAAAATCCAGCATCGTTGCAGTTCTCGACACACTCAAACCGGTGCGCCTGGCACCTACTACCATACCCAATTCAAAGGCACTTAAAGTAAATATTTAGTCTTGCACATTTACCCTCTGAATGGCACACATACACAATCCATCTCTCAATTGTCCCAAGCCTTAAAAATCCTTCCTTAAGCTGTCTCCTCCCCTTCATCTACACTGGTTGAAGTGGATTTAACAAGTGACATCAATAAGGGGTCATAGCTTTCACCTGGATTCACCTGGTCAGTCTATGTCTGGAAAGAGCATGTTCCTAATGTTTTGTACAGTCCGAGTATGTCTGGAAAGAGCAAGTGTTCCTAATGATTTGTACAGTCCGAGTATGTCTGGAAAGAGCAAGTGTTCCTAATGATTTGTACAGTCCGAGTATGTCTGGAAAGAGCAGGTGTTCCTAATGTTTTGTACAGTCAGTCTATGTTCATACATAAACTGATATTTCTCATTACAAATCTGAAATCGAGTTAATGTGGGTGGGTTTATAGGTTTAGTCAAATCTGTTGCTCATGTTTGCTTGGTGCAACATCCTTGTCTACATCCTTAAGGGTATAGTAGTAAAATGGAAGACGTTTGTTGATAAATATTGACATGAAGAAGAAAGGGCCCTTGTTCTCACGGACTGATATCAATGACATCAACGCAATTATTGAAATATACCTCTGTGCGCTTTACGAAATGCATATTTACGATTCTATTTTCTCAATGCAACACACTACTGTATAGTGTACTTTCAGCCATGCCAACGAAGTTAGCGGCAGCCCAGAAAGTGAACCCTATCTTATCAGTAGTTAAAGTTATGGTATTTTTCTCACGAGCTACAGTTCCTAATATGTACTGTACCTTTAAATTATAAATGATATCACATGATCTGACCCTTGAGAAAAAATATATATTTTCATGCCAGATTTTCTTTTAAAAACCCAGTGGCGTTACAAGCTCATTCATTGGCTATTGCGGCCATTCGGGTTTTCCTTTTATAGGCAAAGTCATGCAGCAAAGCCCCGGGCACAGCTGCAGGGTATTGTTACCTGTAACGTAAGCTGTCACAAGTTATATTATTCACACAGACGTGAACGTCCACAGATTTGGAATTAATGTAACACATGTGTGTCTCAGCATAACATTCTTCCCAGATTAGCCAGACTGGTTTATGGAGAAACTCTTGTCACACACGCGCATGCATACGTAAGTACAAACACGCACACACACTTAGATCCATGTATACATACTTCCAAAGGCATACAGTACATACACATATACTGTACACACACAACACACACACATACTCACAGACACACACTCACAGACACACTCACACTCACAAACACACACACACACACACAGTCTTGTACAGCTAACCTTGTGGGGACACACAATTCATTCCCATTCAAAATCCTATTTTCCCTAACCCGTAACCCCTAACACTCAACCTAACCCTAACCTGTACTCTTACCCTTACCCTAACCTTAACCCTAACCCTAACCTTAACCCAAAAACTAAACCTTAACCCTAACCCTAACCGTAGCTCCTAAACCTAAAACTAACCCTAGCTCCTAACCCTAGCCCTAAACCTAACACACACACACACTCACAGGCACACACACACTCAGACACACACACACACTCACAGGCACACACACACTCAGACACACACACACACTCACAGGCACACACACACTCAGACACACACACACACACACACACTCACAGGCATACACACACTCAGACACACACACACACACGTGTGCATACATGTACATAAAAGGTAATTCAGGAGTAATAAATGTAATCCTTCACACTCCACTTCCATCACAAATGGGAATACGGCTATCATAAAGACGCCTTTGATATGATACCCTACTGGACCAGTACATTTATCAGACGCTCTTATCCAGAACAACTTACAGGAACAACTAGGGTTAAGTGCCTTGCTCAAGGAAGCATAGACTAATTATGCACCTAGTCAGCTCGGGGATTCAAATCATGAACCTTTCGGACCAACACTCTTAACCGAAGAAATGGCAGCAGTTTTACAGCCCAACCAATTGTGCTGTTATGTGTTTTTTTTCTCACATTATTTGTGACTTATTTTGTACATAATGTTTCTGTCACTGTATCTTATGGCAAAAAAGAGCTTCTGGATATCAGGACAGCGATCACTCACCTCGGATTAGACAATGATATTTTTCTTCAACAAGCAGGACGCACAGAATGTACTTCAGACACCCGACAAGGCCGAAATCCCCGTCATTAGCAAGAGAAAGAGACACAGGTACAGAGGACACAGGGCGGGGTGCCTCGTAAACATCCTCCGACGGCTACTGGGAAATCTGCCCTTACCATCAATATCACTTGCCAACGTACAATCAGTGGACAATAAATTAGACGAGGTACGTTCACGAATATCCTACCAACGGGACATCAGAAACTGTAACATCTTATGTTTAACCGAATCGTGGCTGAATGATGACATAGATATTCAGCTTGCGGGATATACGCTGCACCGGCAGGATAGAACAGCATAATCCGGAAGGACGAGGGGAGCAGTCTGTGCATATTTGTAAACAACAGCTGGTGCACCAAATCTTAGGAAGTCTCTATATTTTGCTCGCCTGAAGAAGAGTATCTCATGATAAGCTGTAGACCACACTATTTGCCAAATGAGTTTTCATCTATATTTTTCGTGGCTGTTTATTTACCACCACAGACAGATGCTGGCACTAAGACCACACTCAGTCAGCTGTATAAGGAAATAAGCAAACAGGAAACCACTCACCCAGAGGCGGCGCTCCTAGTGGCCAGGGACTTCAATGCAGGGAAAGTTTAATCAGTTTTACCTCATTTTTATCAGCATGTTAAATGCTCAACCAGAGGGGAAAAAATCTAGATCATCTGTACTGCACACACAGAGACGCAAACAAAGCTCTCCCTCGCCCTCCATTTGCCAAATATGACCACAATTCTATCCTGCTTACAAGCAAAATTAAAGTAGGAAGCACCAGTGACTCTGTCTATAAAAAAGTGGTCAGATGAAGCAGATGCTAAGCTACAGGACTGTTATGCTAGCACAGACTGGAATATGTTCCGGGATTCTTCCGATGGCATTGAGGAGTACACCACATCAGTCATTGGCTTTATCAATAAGTGCAATGAGGACGTCGTCCCCACAGTGACTGTACGTACATACCCCAACCAGAAGCCATGGATTACAGGCAACATTCGCACTCAGCTAAAGGGTAGAGCTGCCGCTTTCAAGGTGAGGGACTCTAAACCGGAAGCTTATAAGAAATCCTGCTATGCCCTCCGACGAACCATCAAATAGGCAAGCGCCAATACAGGAGTAAGATTGAATCGTACTACACCGGCTCCGACGCTCGTCTTATGTGGCAGGGCCTGCAAATCATTACAAACTACAAAGGGAAGCACAACCGTGAGCTGCCCAGTGACACAAGCCTACCAGACGAGCTAAATTATTTTGATGCTTGCTTTGAAGCAAGCAATACTGAGGCATGCATGAGAGCATCAGCTGTTCTGGATGACTGTGTGATCACTCTCTCCAAGACTGATGTGAGTAAGACCTTAAAACAGGTCAACATTCACAAGGCCGTGAGGCCAGACGGATTACCAGGATGTGTGCTCCGGGCATGTGCTGACCATCTGGCAGGTGTCTTCACTGACATTTTCAACATGTCCCTGATTGAGTCTGTAATACCAACATGTTTGAAGCAGACCACCATAGTCCCTGTGCCCAAGAACACTGAGGTAACCTGCCTAAATTACTACGGACCCGTAGCACTCACGTCTGTAGCATGAAGTGCTTTGAAAGGCTGGTAATGGCTCACATTATCACCATTATCCAAGAAACCCTAGACCCACATCAATTTGAATACCGCCCAAACAGATCCACAGATGATGCAATCTCTATTGCTCTCCACACTGCCCTTTCCTACCTGGACTAAAGGAACACCTACATGAGAATGCTATTCATTGACTACAGCTCAGCTTTCAACACCATAGTACCCTCAAAGCTAATCATTAAGTTAAGGATCCGGGGAGTAAACACCTCCCTCTGCAACTGGATCCTGGACTTCCTGACGGGCCGCCCCAGTTGATGAGGGTAGGTAGCAACACATCTGGCAAGCTGATCCTCAACACTGGAGCCCCTCAGGGGTGTGTGCTCAGCCCCCTCCTGTACTCCATGTTCACTCACGACTGCGTGGCCAGTTACAACTCCAACACCATCATTAAGTTTGCAGACGACACAACAGTGGTAGGCCTGATCACCGATGAGACAGCATATAGGGAGGAGGTCTAGTGCCAGAATAACAACCTCTCCTTCGACATGATCAAGACAAAGGAGATAATTGTGGACTACAGAAAAAGGAGGACCGAGTCCACCCCCATTCTCATCGCCCCTCATCGTAGGGGCTGTAATGGAGCAGGTTGAGAGCTTCAAGTTCCTTGGTGTCCACATCATCAACAAACTAAAATGGTCCCAACACACCAAGACAGTCGTGAAGAGGGCACGGCAAAGCCTATTTCACCTCAGGTGACTGAAAAGATTTGGCGTGGGTACTCAGATCCTCCACTCTCTGTTTATCATATATGCATATATATTTAACTATTTAATTTTTAATTTTACCTTTATTTTACTAGGCAAGTCAGTTAAGAACAAATTCTTATTTTCAATGATGGCCTAGGAACAGTGGGTTAACTGCCTGTTCAGGGGCAGAACGACAGATTTGTACCTTGTCAGCTCGGGGACTCGAACTTGCAACCTTTCGGTTACTAGTCCAACGCTCTAACCACTAGGCT
Organism: Oncorhynchus kisutch; assembly: GCF_002021735.2. NCBI lineage: Eukaryota > Metazoa > Chordata > Actinopteri > Salmoniformes > Salmonidae > Oncorhynchus > Oncorhynchus kisutch. Next base: position 64,859,933 of record NC_034178.2, read on the forward strand.
ACCCTGCCGCCCCACTAACTATACATACATGTTCATACTACCTCAAATTAGCAAGACTAACCCGTGCTTGTATATAGCCTTGCTATTGTTATCGCCTCTCTACTGTATGTAGCCTCGCTACTGTATATAGCCTCGCTACTGTATATAGCCTCTCTACTGTATGTAGCCTCGCTACTGTATATAGCCTCTCTACTGTATATAGCCTCTCCACTGTATGTAGCCTCTCTACTGTATATAGCCTCGCTACTGTATATAGCCTCTCTACTGTATGTAGCCTCGCTACTGTATATAGCCTCTCTACTGTATATAGCCTCTCTACTGTATGTAGCCTCTCTACTGTATATAGCCTCGCTACTGTATATAGCCTCGCTACTGTATATAGCCTCTCTACTGTATGTAGCCTCTACTGTATATAGCCTCGCTACTGTATATAGCCTCTCTACTGTATGTAGCCTCTCTACTGTATATAGCCTCGCTACTGTATATAGCCTCTCTACTGTATATAGCCTCTCTACTGTATATAGCCTCTCTACTGTATGTAGCCTCGCTACTGTATATAGCCTCGCTACTGTATATAGCCTCTCTACTGTATATAGCCTCTCTACTGTATGTAGCCTCGCTACTGTATATAGCCTCTCTACTGTATATAGCCTCTCTACTGTATATAGCCTCTCTACTGTATATAGCCTCTCTACTGTATATAGCCTCTCTACTGTATGTAGCCTCTCTACTGTATATAGCCTCTCTACTGTATATAGCCTCTCTACTGTATGTAGCCTCTCTACTGTATATAGCCTCGCTACTGTATATAGCCTCTCTACTGTATATAGCCTCTCTACTGTATATAGCCTCTCTACTGTATGTAGCCTCGCTACTGTTATTTTCACTGTCTTTTTACTGTTGTTTTTATTTCTTTACATATCTATTCTTCACCTAATACCTATTTTTTACTTAGAAATTGCACTGTTGGTTAGGGCCTGTAAGTAAGCATTTCACTGTAAGGTCTACACCTGTTGAATTCGGCGCACGTGACAAATTAACTTTGATTCTATTTCAGGCCCATTGCGTAAACAACATATCACTCTCATTTTTCAGCAAAAGTCTGCTTTCATGTTGATCTTATGAAAGCCTGAATCATTTCTTCCGCGGTTTCATACAGGCTGCATCCCAAATGGCACAGCCCTGGTTAAAAATAGTGCACTACAAAAGGAATAGGGTGCCATTTTGGAAGCAACCATACACAGTACACAGTCTCTCTCATCGGTCCCTGTCTGTACAGTATTCAGTTGAAACATTTTCACATGTGAAGTAGCTGTTTTCACATGTTGAGCTTAATCCTGCCGGTTATGAAAGCACACATGTAACCTATAATATTACATGTGAAATGAATTATATGACAAATTGAAATGTAGGATAACCACATGTGTCTGATTCATGTGAAACATCACACGTGTCCTAAAACCATGTGAATATATATATTTTTTTACATATGACATTTTCCGGATGTGATTTGTCAATGCTTGTGTTCACACGTGTGTCTGAATATCAAATGCTTTTGCACATGTTTTTTTAACAGGATTTTTTTGTGTATGTATTTTGATTGTTTTTGTTAGGCAGCCCTCCTGGCATTACACATCATGATATTACCTAGTACATCATGATATTACTCCTTGGCTGAGCATGTAGTTGCCGGATTCTAACCCTGAGCATGTAGCTACCATATTCTAACCCTGACCATGTAGCTGCCAGATTCTAACCCTGAGCATGTAGCTTCTAAATTCTAACCCTGAGCATGTAGGTGCCATATTCTAATCCTAACCCTGAGCATGTATCTACCAGATTCTAATCCTAACCCTGAGCATGTAGCTACCAGATTCTAACCCTGACCATGTAGCTACCAGATTCTAACCCTGAGCATGTAGCTACTAAAATCTAACCCTGAGCATGTAGCTGCCAGATTTGAACCCTAACCATGTAGCTGCCAGATTCTAACAATGAGCATGTAGCTACCAGATACTAACCCTGACCATGTAGCTGCCAGATTCTAATCCTGAACATGTAGCTGCCAGATTCTAAATCTGAGCATGTAGCTGCCAGATTCTAACCCTGATTATGTAGCTACCAGATTCTAACCCTGAGCATGTAGCTGCCAGATTCTAATCCTGAACATGTAGCTGCCAGATTCTAAATCTGAGCATGTAGCTACCAGATTCTAACCCTGACCATGTAGCTACCAGATTCTAACCCTGAGCATGTAGCTACTAAAATCTAACCCTGAGCATGTAGCTGCCAGATTTGAACCCTAACCATGTAGCTGCCAGATTCTAACAATGAGCATGTAGCTACCAGATACTAACCCTGACCATGTAGCTGCCAGATTCTAATCCTGAACATGTAGCTGCCAGATTCTAAATCTGAGCATGTAGCTGCCAGATTCTAACCCTGATTATGTAGCTACCAGATTCTAACCCTGAGCATGTAGCTGCCAGATTCTAACCCTGACCATGTAGCTGTCGGATTCTAACCCTTACCATGTAGCTGCCAGTTTCTAACCCTGACCGTCTAGCTGCCAGACTCAAGTCCTGATGATATAGCTGCCAGATTCTAACCCTGAGCATGTAGCTGCCAGATTCTAACCCTGACCATGTAGCTGCCAGACTCAAATCCTGATGATATAGCTGCCAGATTCTAACCCTGAGCATGTAGCTGCCAGATTTGAACCCTAACCATTTAGCTGCCAGATTCTAACCCTGAGGATCTAGCTTCCAGTATCTAACCCTGAGCATGTAGCTGCCAGATTCTAACCCTGACCATATAGCTGCCAGATTCTAACCCTGAGCATGTAGCTGCCAGATTCTAACCCTGAGCATGTAGCTGCTAGATTCTAACCCTAACCATGTAGCTGCCAGATTCTAACCCTAACCATGTAGCTGCCAGATTCTAACCCTAACAATGTAGCTTACAGATTCTAACCCTGAGCATGTAGCTGCCAAATTCTAACCCTGAGTATGTATCCACCAGATTCTAACCCTGAGCATGTAGCTGCCAGATTCTCATCCTGAGCATGTAGCTGCCAGATTCTAACCCTCACCACGTAGCTTCCAGATTCTAACCCTAACCATGTAGCTGCCAGATTCTAATCCTGACCATGTAGCTGCCAGATTCTAACCCTAACCATGTAGCTGCCAGATTCTAACCCTAACAATGTAGCTTACAGATTATAACCCTGAGCATGTAGCTGCCAGATTATAACCATTACCATGTAGCTGCCAGTTTCTAACCCACACCATGTAGCTGCCAGACTCAAATCCTGATGATATAGCTACCAGATTCTAACCCTGAGCATGTAGCTGCCAGATTATAACCCTGAGCTTGTATCCGCCAGATTCTAACCCTGAGCATGTAGCTTCCAAAATCAAACCCTGAGCATGTAGCTGCCAGATTCTAACCCTGAGCATGTAGCTACCAGATTCTAACCCTGACCATGTAGCTACCAGATTCTAACCCTGAGCATGTAGCTACTAAATTCTAACCCTGAGCATGTAGCTGCCAGATTTGAACCCTAACCATGTAGCTGCCAGATTCTAACCCTGACCATGTAGCTGCCAGATTCTAATCCTGAACATGTAGCTGCCAGATTCTAATCCTGACCATGTAGCTTCCAGATTCTAACCCTGATTATGTAGCTATAACCAAGATGGCATAGCAGTTCAGACGTCTTTTTGTCCTCGTCTTGTCGTGTCCTGTATATATATATATATTTACAACTTTTTTCACATACATTTTATTTGTATTTTCCATCAACTCATCTTCAAAACACTCTCCTGCAACCCGCCTCACCAATTTATATTTATAAAAAAGTATTATTTACCTCAAATCTGTAATCCTCCAAGAAGCTAGCCAGAAACTCCAAGAAGCTAGCCAGAAACTAGCCAGAAGCCAGCCAGGAGCTAACCAGAAGCTAGCCCAGAAGCTAATCCAGAAGCTAATCAGAAGCTAGTTCAGAAGCTAGTTAGCTTCTTTACTGGCAAATCGTTAGTATTCAGCTAACCACAGTTTGTGGTCATCAGCTATCCTTTAGCTCGAAAATCTATCGACAGTTTTGTACGGCGCAGCGTGGCTCGGAACGGAACATACCGGACCAATTTTTCTCTCCATGTCCCTGGATTTCAACTGCTCTCTGGACATTCATACCCGGATCTCACAGCTAGCTAGCTGCTATCCGTGTGACTATCGGCTTTCGTCGATTCCGGAGCAAACATCAATTATTCCGGAGCTAGCCAGCTCCGTCAATCACTCCTGAGTTCCATCAATCACTCCTGGGCTGCATTCACCTATCCGGACCCGTTTTACTGCCTACGCGGAGCCCCATCGGGCTTTCACAACTGGACTGCCGACGTTATCTACCCGAAGGAGATCCGGCTGGCTCCTCCGTCGCGACGTTACCTGAACGCCCATCTGCGGCCTGCTAACCGTTAGCTGTCTTACCGGCTGCTATCTGAATAGACAATCGGACAATTTATTTATTTGTATTATTATTATTATGTTTTCTTCTTGGGCCTCTATAACTATATCTATTGTTTTTATTTTTGTTGTTGTTGTGTGATTTGGATGAATCCCCTCTACCACACGGAACCACACTAATCTACTGACGGAACGCAAGAGGTGGCTAACAACAGACCTCCATCCTATGCTAGCTTGCTACCGATGGCCTGGCTAGCTGTCTAAATTGCCGTGACCCCCAACCAACAGCTCCACTCACTGGACCCTTTTGATCACTCGACTAAGCATGCCTCTCCTTAATGTCAATATGTCTTGTCCATTGCTGTTCTGGTTAGTGTTTATTGGCTTATTTCACTGTAGAGCCTCCAGTCCTGCTCACTATACCTTATCCAACCTATTAGTTCCACCACCCACACATGCAATGACATCTCCTGGTTTCAATGATGTTTCTAGAGACAATATCTCTCTCTTCATAACTCAATACCTAGGTTTACCTCCACTGTATTCACATCCTACCATACCTTTGTCTGTACATTATACCTTGATGCTATTTTATCGCCCCCAGAAACCTCCTTTTACTCTATGTTCCAGACGTTCTAGACGACTAATTCTTATTGCTTTTAGCCGCACCCTTATTCTACTCCTCCTATGTTCCTCTGGCGATGTAGAGGTGAATCCAGGCCCTGCAGTGCCTAGCTCCACTCCTATTCCCCAGGCGCTCTCTTTTGACGACTTCTGTAACCGTAATAGCCTTGGTTTCATGCATGTTAACATTAGAAGCCTCCTCCCTAAGTTTGTTCTATTCACTGCTTTAGCACACTCTGCCAACCCGGATGTTCTAGCTGTGTCTGAATCCTGGCTTAGGAAGACCACCAAAAATTCAGACATTTTAATTCCAAACTACAACATTATCAGACAAGATAGAACTGCCAAAGGGGGCGGTGTTGCAATCTACTGCAAAAATAGCCTGCAGAGTTCTGTCCTACTATCCAGGTCTGTACCCAAACAATTTGAACTTCTACTTTTAAAAATCCACCTCTCTAAAAACAAGTCTCTCACCGTTGCTGCCTGCTATAGACCACCCTCTGCCCCCAGCTGTGCTCTGGACACCATATGTGAACTGATTGCCCCCCATCTATCTTCAGAGCTCGTGCTGCTAGGCGACCTAAACTGGAACATGCTTAACACCCCAGCCATCCTACAATCTAAACTTGATGCCCTCAATCTCACACAAATGATCAATGAACCTACCAGGTTCCTCCCCAAAGCCTTAAACACGGGCACCCTCATAGATATCATCCTAACCAACTTCCCCTCTAAATACACCTCTGCTGTCTTCAACCAAGATCTCAGCGATCACTGCCTCATTGCCTGCATCCGTAATGGGTCAGTGGTCAAACGACCTCCACTCATCACTGTAAAACGCTCCCTGAAACACTTCAGCGAGCAGGCCTTTCTAATCGACCTGGCCGGGGTATCCTGGAAGGATATTGATCTCATCCCGTCAGTAGAGGATGCCTGGATATTTTTTTAAATGCCTTCCTAACCATCTTAAATAAACATGCCCCATTCAAGAAATTTAGAACCAGGAACAGATATAGCCCTTGGTTCTCCCCAGACCTGACTGCCCTTAACCAACACAAAAACATCCTATGGCGTTCTGCATTAGCATCGAACAGCCCCCCTGATATGCAGCTATTCAGGGAAGCCAGAAACCATTATACACAGGCAGTTAGAAAAGCCAAGGCTAGCTTTTTCAAGCAGAAATTTGCTTCCTGCAACACTAACTCAAAAAAGTTCTGGGACACTGTAAAGTCCATGGAGAATAAGAACACCTCCTTCCAGCTGCCCACTGCACTGAAGATAGGAAACACTGTCACCACTGATAAATCCACCATAATTGAGAATTTCAATAAGCATTTTTCTACGGCTGGCCATGCTTTCCACCTGGCTACTCCTACCCCGGTCAACAGCACTGCACCCCCAACAGCAACTCGCCCAAGCCTTCCCCATTTCTCCTTCTCCCAAATCCATTCAGCTGATGTTCTGAAAGAGCTGCAAAATCTGGACCCCTACAAATCAGCCGGGCTAGACAATCTGGACCTTTTTTTTCTAAAATTATCTGCCGAAATTGTTGCCACCCCTATTACTAGCCTGTTCAACCTCTCTTTCGTGTCGTCTGAGATTCCCAAAGATTGGAAAGCAGCTGCGGTCATCCCCCTCTTCAAAGGGGGGGACACTCTTGACCCAAACTGCTACAGACCTATATCTATCCTACCATGCCTTTCTAAGGTCTTCGAAAGCCAAGTCAACAAACAGATTACTGACCATTTCGAATCTCACCATACCTTCTCTGCTATGCAATCTGGTTTCAGAGCTGGTCATGGGTGCACCTCAGCCACGCTCAAGGTCCTAAACGATATCTTCACCGCCATCGATAAGAAACATTACTGTGCAGCTGTATTCATTGATCTGGCCAAGGCTTTCGACTCTGTCAATCACCACATCCTCATCGGCAGACTCGACAGCCTTGGTTTCTCAAATGATTGCCTCGCCTGGTTCACCAACTACTTCTCTGATAGAGTTCAGTGTGTCAAATCGAAGGGTCTGCTGTCCAGACCTCTGGCAGTCTCTATGGGGGTGCCAACAGGGTTCAATTCTTGGACCGACTCTCTTCTCTGTATACATCAATGAGGTCGCTCTTGCTGATGGTGAGTCTCTGATCCACCTCTACGCAGACGTCACCATTCTGTATACTTCCGGCCCTTCTTAGGACACTGTGTTAACAACCCTCCAGGCAAGCTTCAATGCCATACAACTCTCCTTCTGTGGCCTCCAATTGCTCTTAAATACAAGTAAAACTAAATGCATGCTCTTCAACCGATCGCTACCTGCACCTACCCGCCTGTCCAACATCACTACTCTGGACGGCTCTGACTTAGAATACGTGGACAACTACAAATATTTAGGGGTCTGGTTAGACTGTAAACTCTCCTTCCAGACCCATATCAAACATCTCCAATCCAAAGTTAAATCTAGAATTGGCTTCCTATTTCGCAACAAAGCATCCTTCACTCATGCTGCCAAACATACCCTTGTAAAACTGACCATCCTACCAATCCTCGACTTTGGCGATGTCATTTACAAAATAGCCTCCAATACCCTACTCAACAAATTGGATGCAGTCTATCACAGTGCAATCCGTTTTGTCACCAAAGCCCCATATACTACCCACCATTGCGACCTGTACGCTCTCGTTGGCTGGCCCTCGCTTCATACTCGTCGCCAAACCCACTGGCTCCATGTCATCTACAAGACCCTGCTAAGTAAAGTCCCCCCTTATCTCAGCTCGCTGGTCACCATAGCATCTCCCACCTGTAGCACACGCTCCAGCAGGTATATCTCTCTAGTCACCCCCAAAACCAATTCTTTCTTTGGCCGCCTCTCCTTCCAGTTCTCTGCTGCCAATGACTGGAACGAACTACAAAAATCTCTGAAACTGGAAACACTTATCTCCCTCACTAGCTTTAAGCACCAACTGTCAGAGCAGCTCACAGATTACTGCACCTGTACATAGCCCACCTATAATTTAGCCCAAACAACTACCTCTTTCCCAACTGTATTTAATTTATTTATTTATTTTGCTCCTTTGCACCCCATTATTTTTATTTCTACTTTGCACATTCTTCCATTGCAAAACTACCATTCCAGTGTTTTACTTGCTATATTGTATTTACTTTGCCACCATTGCCTTTTTTGCCTTTACCTCCCTTCTCACCTCATTTGCTCACATTGTATATAGACTTGTTTATACTGTATTATTGACTGTATGTTTGTTTTACTACATGTGTAACTCTGTGTCGTTGTATCTGTCGAACTGCTTTGCTTTATCTTGGCCAGGTCGCAATTGTAAATGAAAACTTGTTCTCAACTTGCCTACCTGGTTAAATAAAGATAAAATAAATAAATAAATAAAAAGCTGCCAGATTCTAACCCTGAGCATGTAGATACCAGATTCTAACCATAACCATGTAGCTGCCAGATTCTAACTCTGAGCATGTAGCTGCCAGATTCTAACCCTGATTATGTAGCTACCAGATTCTAACCCTGAGCATGTAGCTGCCAGATTCTAACCCTGACCATGTAGCTGTCGGATTCTAACCCTTACCATGTAGCTGCCAGTTTCTAACCCTGACCGTCTAGCTGCCAGACTCAAATCCTGATGATATAGCTGCCAGATTCTAACCCTGACCATGTAGCTGCCAGATTCTAACCCTGACCATGTAGCTGCCAGATTCTAAGCCTGACCATGTAGCTGCCATATTCTAAGCTTGACCATGTAGCTGCCAGATTCTAACCCTGACCATGTAGCTGCCAGATTCTTCTGCAGTCTCACTAGGCCTGTAATTCTGCTATTTAAAGGTGATGTTAATTGATTGAATGCCTGCCAGGTACTACAGAACACTATGATTTAGACACAGATTTTCTGGTTTAGATGCCAGTTTCTCTTTTGAGGGAAGAATGTGCCTCAAGCAGTGAAACTTGTGGATTTCCAAGGATGGGTGGTCTCTCTTGACTCTCTGTCTCAATAAGAGTGAGATAGTGTAGTGTATGGGAATGGCTGCTCTAACACCAGATACATTAATGGTGAAAGTTGCTAATAACACACCATCAGGTTTTACAACCTTGTATGTCGACAGACTGTTTAACAACCTCAGGGGCATGATCTGAATATTTTTTTCATTTTCTATTTTTTACTTGTGACACTGAACGTTCCACACCCAACCCACATGAAAGCCGCAGGTGATTTTGAAGGTGTGTGTGTGTGTGTGTGTGTGTGTGTGTGTGTGTGTGTGTGTGTGTGTGTGTGTGTGTGTGTGTGTGTGTGTGTGTGTGTGTGTGTGTGTGTGTGTGTGTGTGTGTGTGTGTGTGTGTGTGTGTGTGTGTGTGTGTGTGTGCGTGTGTGTGTGCCTGTATGTGTGTCCGTGTGTGTGTGTGCTTGTATGTGTGCATGTCAATCAAATGTAGGCATTCTATTAAAATGTTGAGTGAAATGAACACCCCTACTCAACCATTTTTCAGCTCCTCCTCCTCCATTCCTCTCCATTGCTCTCCATTGCTCTCCATTCCTCTCGCTTTGTAAACATGTCTCCTATAGTTTCACTTTTTGTTGATCTTTCAGTCAACAGTGAGGTGAATGTACAGTGTTGTACTACAGGAGACAGCTGCTGTCCAGTCAATACAGGGTAAGAGATCAGTGCTCTATATAATGAGGGTTGTGAGCTGTTTCTGACTCTGACACTTGGGTAGTGTTCAGTGGGGAGGAAATGTTTTGAAACGAGGAGGTACCATACCTGGACTTGACTAATAGGAACATCGTATTTTCATTTTCAGTAAAAAAAAAATAATCCCAAAATGTTTGTTTTTTTAAACATTGTAAAACAGTTTGCAAGGGTGTGCCTTACTGAACATGGTGGCGTCAGCTGTAGCTATAGTCTACTGTGGTATAAAATGGTTTTGGCCTCGTAGTTGAATATGTAGAGATTGGGTGACTCCTATGCAATTGGTATGGTGTCTCCAAAATTCCCCAGAAGTTGGAAACTGTTGTGATTGATTAGGGCGACTATATCCAGAGATAATATAGAATATTGATTAGGGTGCCACCAGTAATTGATCTTGGCACATCTCAGTCAACGCAGATGCCATAGAAGTATCATATTTGGAATACTATATTAATACACAACATTTCTACTCCTAAGGGAACGAGGGTTCATGATGTTTGAGAGCTTTTCTTTGTGCTGCTCTCTGACCGGCGAGCTGGTGCGCTTGCTCCACGGACCATGGAAGATATTCTTTAGTTATCTTCACTCAGACAGAATGGTCCTTGGGAGCACTTTGGCCCTGGCTGATTCATGAGAAGAAGTCTGAGGTACTGGGAGAGGAGCAGAGTTTCAACCCTTCCCTTTCCTTTTAAGACAGTTCATTCAGAACAGAAAACCGTACTGCATCTCGTAAATACAAAATAAAAAAGATTGTTAAGAGCCCAAGAGAGTAGGTTACTATCAAACACAAAAGCAAAAGCTAACTAAAGGAACCAAATCAAACTAGATATTGCAAGGTGGATGTATTGTATCGGTCGCTGACTCCGTGTCTTTAGTGTGAATCTCAAAAAGCAATGTACTCAACCATATAGTCCTTTCTATCATTGTGCAAGTCGAGGCCAGAATCTTTCTATACTTGTTGTCAAGGCCGATAATATAGTTAACAATGACATACCACTCACATACTTCATAGCTCCATCTAAGTCACAGAAAGAGCAGTGTCTAACAGGAAAGCTATAGATAATAGCATAAGTGATGGGTTTAGCCCTCTCTCTCTATGATACAGAAAGCAATGGAAGTTGCCTTTGTCATTTGCACTCAAATCCTCATTTTTGTACGATGCTGTCTTTCTACTGTCTTACTCTGAGAGCAAACTGCATACAGATGTAGGATCTTCATTTGATCACCCTGTTGCAGGACAATGTTCCTGCAATGAAGGACATTTTTAACTTGTAGTGTATTTAAGGTTTCACTGCAAACTGGCTCAAATGAAGAACCCACATCTGTAGTTATAAAACCATTCACAGTGACAGGGGATCTATGTAGCTTTGAACTGGCTACACCACAGTGATTCACAAGGAAAACAGACGACTGGGAGGTGATTTAGTTTGGCTGAAAACAGGGGAGGCTCTTTTGTGAGGGAGGAACATGCAAACAATAGATTATTTTAATGCTTTAAAAAAACGTTTTTATCCCATAACAAATTCAGAAAGACAAAACTGAAAATGGAGATGTTTGAAAGCAGGTTTGAGGGTTGAATGTGTTGCTTCAAATGTCAACTTTATACTGATGAATCATTGAGAGAAAGATTTGTGTTTTGTTGGGAGACAATTATTGAAAGTGCTACATTTGGCACTGGATAACTGTGAAATTCACTTAACGTAATCGCTTCAAACCACCTGTTTCAGACTTTAAGAATGTCATTGCTAAGGTTATGGGCTTGGCATATGTGCAGTTTTAAACACATGAAGTTGAGTTCTTTCCCTTAGATAATATGCTGATGAAAGGTTGAGTTGATTTAGTTTTCCCAGAGCGTTGTAATGGTGCTTTGACTAACATAGTCCAATTGTGATTATTTTGCTCGGTTGACAATATATCTGATAGGCCGATATGAGTTGCTGTACTCAGCTATACCCTCTGTTATGTGTGTGTGTATATAGCTGACAAAACACACACACACACACAAGCATGTACGTACGCACACACACACACACACACACACACACACACACACACACACACACACACACACACACACACACACACACACACACACACACACACACACACACACACACACACACAGAGATTATATACTGTATTCAAACAAACACTCAAAATCATTTGGATTCCAGCCAAAGCCTCTTCTTTTCTTTTTCCACACACACACACACACACACACACACACACACACACACACACACACACACACACACACACACACACACACACACACACACACACACACACACACACACACACACACACACACACACACACATATACACACACATATACACACACACACATATACACATTGTACTGAGATGTTATCTTGCTTCTATTGATCGCAAGGAAGAAATACACTCAATCACAGGAACATGCAGTACTGTCCAAAGCCAGGGCTAACTAACCTAGAACAACAACTGTGTTGTACTGTAAGTCATTAAATAGCAAACAAAAACCTTGGCACTACATTTTTGCCGATTATATCAAATCAAATCAAATCTAATTTTATTTGTCACATACACATGGTTAGCAGATGTTAATGCGAGTGTAGCGAAATGCTTGTGCTTCTAGTTCCGACAATGCAGTAATAACCAACAAGTAATCTAGCTAACAATTCCAAAACTACTACCTTATAGACACAAGTGTAAGGGGATAAAGAATATGTACATAAAGATATATGAATGAGTGATGGTACAGAGCGGCATAGGCAAGATACAGTAGATGGTATTGAGTGCAGTATATACACAGCAGTATGTGGACAACCTTAAAATTTGTGGATTCGGCAATTGCAACCACACCCGTTGCTGACAGGTGTATAAAATTGAGCACACCGCCATACAATCTCCATAGACAAACATTAGCAGTAGAATGGCCTTACTGAAGAGCTCAGTGACTTTCAACGTGGCACTGTCAAGTCAGTTTGTCAAATTCCTGCCCTGCTAGAGCTGCCCCGGTCAACTGTCAGTAACGCTATTGTGAAGTGGAAACGTGTAGGAGCATCAACGTCTTAGCCGCGAAGTGGTAGGCTCACAGATTGGAACCCCTGAGTCGTGAAGCGCGTAGCTCGTAAAAATCGTCTGACCTCGGTTGCAACACTCGGTTGCAACACTTATGAAATTTAATGTCATGTAGTATTTTAAACTGTATGTAACTGCTGTAGCTGCTGCCTAATCGTCCAACATCAGTGCCCAAACTCACTAATGCTCTTGTGGCTGAATGGAAACAAGTCCCCACAGCAATGTTCCAACATCTAGTGGAAAGCCTTCCCAGTAGAGTGGAGGCTCTTATAGCAGCAATGTTCCAATATCTAGTGGAAAGCCTTTCCAGTAGAGTGGAGGCTCTTATAGCAGCAATGTTCCAACATCTAGTGGAAAGCCTTCCCAGTAGAGTGGAGGCTCTTATAGCAGCAATGTTCCAACATCTAGTAGAAAGCCTTCCCAGTAGAGTGGAGTCTGTTAAAGCAGCAAAGGGAGGACCAACTCCATATTAATGCTGATGATTTTGGATCGAGATGTTCGAAGAGCAGGTATCCACCTACTTTTGGTCAACGTTCAACAATTTGGGGTCACTTAGAAATGTCCTTGTTTTTGAAAGAAAAGCACATTTTTTGTCCATTAAAATAACATAAAATTCATCCGAAATACAGTGTAGGCATTGTTAATGTTGGAAATGACTATTGTAGCTGGAAATGGCTGATCTTTTATGGAATATCTACGTAGGCTTACAGAGGCCCATTTTCAGCAACCATCACTCCTGTGTTCCAATGGCACGTTGTGTTAGCTATTCCAAGTTTATCATTTTAAAAGGCTAATTGATCATTAGAAAACCCTTTTGCAATTATGTTAGCACAGCTGAAAACTGTTGTCCTGATTAAAGAAGCAATAAAACTGGCCTTCTTTAGACTAGTTGAGTATCTGGAGCATCAGCATTTTTGGATTCGATTAGAGGCTCAAAATGGCCAGAAACAAAGACCTTTCTTCTGAAACTCCTCAGTCTATTCTTAAAAAATATATATATATATTTTAAATGACCCCTTTTTCATGGTATCTAATTGTTTTTAGTAGCTGCTATCTTGTCTCATCGCTACAACTCCCGTACAGGCTCAGGAGAGACGAAGGTTGAAAGTCATGCGTCCTCCGATACACAACCCAACCAAGCCGCACTGCTTCTTAACACAGCGCCATCCAACCCGGAAGCCAGCCGCACCAATGTGTCGGAGGAAACACTGTGCAATTTTCTCATTTTGTCTGTCATAGTTGAAGTGTACCTATGATGAAAATTACAGGCCTCTCTCATCTTTTTAAGTGTATGTCCTCAATATACAATTCAAAAGTTTGGGGTCACTTAGAAATGTCCTTGTGTATATATATATATATATATATAAGGACATTATATATAAGGACATTTCTAAGTGACCCCAAACTTTTGAATTGTATATTGAGGACATACACTATATATTGGAATCATTAACTCCCCTGGATGTATTTTTTACATTTCATGACTAGGATCAGTAAAATTGATTCTGATGTATGTAATTGTTAACTTTCAATGTGTAACTAAATGTTGCATTAAAGCATAGTAGTCTACAAGAAAGGTAATGCTTTGAGGAGGTGGCTTGCTTACAGCGACTTGATAATGAATGTGCTATTTACAGTAATCAGTAAGCACGCCCACGTTTCTCAGTTAGTAAAATGTGACTTTTTTGGGTTTCAATAGTAGGTGGAGTCTAGTCAGATCTCTAGATCAGAACATGAGTGTATAGAGACTTTCTATGGACTGAGGTGGTCCTAACATGGACACAGTAGTACTGTACAGTAAGACTGCGAATCCCCTGTGAGAGGATACCCCCCTCCCCCATGACCAACTGAAATTGAATTGCCGCTATTTGCATAATGATAGCTAGCTGGGCTCACGGCGGACTCGCCTAGAGATGAAAAGTAGCAATCACTGAGAGAGAGAGAGAGCAGAATTAGGCCGATACCCACTAATTATCAAAATCCAGAAAAGAGCTGTTAAATTCTACAACCACCTAAAAGGAAGTGATTCACAAACCTTCCATAACAAAGCCATCACCTACAGAGAGATGAACCTGGAGAAGAGTCCCCTAAGCAAGCTGGTCCTGGGGCTCTGTTCACAAACACAAACACACACTACAGAGCCCCAGGACAGCAGCACAATTAGACCCAACCAAATCATGAGAAAACAAAAAGATAACTACTTAACACATTGGAAAGAATTAACAAAAAAACAGAGCAAACTAGAATGCTATTTGGCCCTACACAGAGAGTACACAGCGGCAGAATACCTGACCACTGTGACTGACCCAAAATTAAGGAAAGCCTTGACTATGTACAGACTCAGTGAGCATAGCCTTGCTATTGAGAAAGGCCGCCGTAGGCAGACATGGCTCTCAAGAGAAGACAGGCTATGTGCTCACTGCCCACAAAATGAGGTGGAAACTGAGCTGCACTTCCTAACCTCCTGCCCAATGTATGACCATATTAGAGAGACATATTTCCCTCAGATTACACAGATCCACAAAGAATTCGAAAACAAATCCAATTTTGAAAAACTCCCATATCTACTGGGTGAAATTACACAGTGTGCCATCACAGCAGCAAGATTTGTGACCTGTTGCCACGAGAAAAGGGCAACCAGTGAAGAACAAACACCATTGTAAATACAACCCATATTTATGCTTATTTATTTTATCTTGTGTCCTTTAGCCATTTGTACATTGTTAGAACACTGTATATATATATAATATGACATTTGTAATGTCTTTACTGTTTTGAAACTTCTGTATGTGTAATGTTTACTGTTAATTTTTGTTGTTTTTCACTTTATATATTCAGAGAGATATTCACTTACTTTGGCAAAGTAAACATATGTTTCCCATGCCAATAAATCCCCTTGAATTAAATAGAATTGAGAGAGATATTTAAATGATTGTATTACTGCTCGCCTGTCAATATGACAGGAGATTGACAATGTAAAAACATATCTGGATTCTTCTGTCATTTTATATGCAGGCTAAAGAGAGGTGTAGCGGTCTAAGGCACTGCATCTCAGTGCTAGATGCATCACTACAGACACCCTGGTTCGAATCCAGGCTGTATCACAACCAGCCGTAATTGGGAGTCCCATAGGGCGGCGCACAATTGGCCCAGCATTGTCCTGGTTTTGCCGGGGTAGGCCGTCATTGTCCTGGTTTGGCCGGTGTAGGCCGTCATTGTCCAGGTTTGGCCAGTGTAGGCTGTCATTGTCCTGGTATGGCCGGTGTAGGCCGTCATTGTCCTGGTTTGGCCGGTGTAGGCCGTCATTGTCCTGGTATGGCCGGGGTAGGCCGTCATTGTCCTGGTTTGGCCGGTGTAGGCCGTCATTGTCCTGGTTTGGCCGGGGTAGGCCGTCATTGTCCTGGTTTGGCCGGTGTAGGCTGTCATTGTCCTGGTATGGCCGGTGTAGGCTGTCATTGTCCTGGTATGGCCGGTGTAGGCCGTCATTGTCCTGGTTTGGCCGGTGTAGGCAGTCATTGTCCTGGTTTGGCCGGTGTAGGCCGTCATTGTCCTGGTTTGGCCGGTGTAGGCCGTCATTGTAAATAAGAATTTGTTCTTAACTGATTGCCTAATTACATAAAGTAAAAATACTTTCAACACATTTGTCTCTAGTTTAATTCACCATCACAGTTGTATAACTAGCCAAGTATTCCTACCAGTTTTCATATTACTGGCATGTATGTGACCCTCTCCTGGTTATATTTCCTGAGCAAGCATCCTCTTCTATGTGATTCTGAAATGCCCAGTATTCATCCCAAATCCATGATGACCCTGTTCTGAAATTCAAACTCAATAATTCAGCGTCATTCTCAATAAACCCCACTCTGGACTGATGATGTCGTCTGTCTGGGGACCTTGGCTGTGACATAACAACCTGCCAGCCATCCAGTGTTTCAGACAGCCATTTTCTCCCCGGGGGGACACACACTGTCGTGGGCCTCCGATAAGTACACAACCCCCTTCCTATTAAAACACAACCATTTGACTGTTTACATTATCGGGACTTAGACTCATTTATTACAGTCCTCTAAAGGCCTGTTTAATAGGCTGGTGTTGGAGAGAGATGGAGCTGGTGTTGGAGAGAGATGGAGCTGGTGTTGGAGAGAGATGGAGCTGGTGTTTAATAGGCTGGTGTTGGAGAGAGATGGAGCTGGTGTTTAATAGGCTGGTGTTGGAGA
Organism: Oncorhynchus kisutch; assembly: GCF_002021735.2. Taxonomy (NCBI): domain Eukaryota; kingdom Metazoa; phylum Chordata; class Actinopteri; order Salmoniformes; family Salmonidae; genus Oncorhynchus; species Oncorhynchus kisutch. The sequence goes on from NC_034178.2 coordinate 64,877,000, forward strand.
GAGATGGAGCTGGTGTTTAATAGGCTGGTGTTGGAGAGAGATGGAGCTGGTGTTTAATAGGCTGGTGTTGGAGAGAGATGGAGCTGGTGTTTAATAGGCTGGTGTTGGAGAGAGATGGAGCTGGTGTTTAATAGGCTGGTGTTGGAGAGAGATGGAGCTGGTGGCAGGTCTCATGGCTGGTTATAACTGGTTATAGCTGGTTATAGCTGGTTATAGCTTCCCCAAATGAGACTCATTACTTTCATAGTGCACTACTTTTGACCAGGGCTCATAGGGCTTTGGTCAAAAGTTGTTGCACTGTAAAGGGAACGGGGTTCCATTTGACATGCAGCACTGTATAGGGAATGGGGTTCCATTTGGCATGCAGCACTGTATAGGGAATGGGGTTCCATTTGGCATGCAGCACTGTATAGGGAACGGGGTTCCATTTGACATGCAGCACTGTATAGGGAATGGGGTTCCATTTGACATGCAGCACTGTATAGGGAGAATGGGGTTCCATTTATGCATCACTGTATAGGGAACGGGGTTCCATTTGACATGCAGCACTGTATAGGGAGAACAGGGTTCCATTTGACATGCAGCACTGTATAGGGAATGGGGTTCCATTTGACATGCAGCACTGTATAGGGAATGGGGTTCCATTTGACATGCAGCACTGTATAGGGAATGGGGTTCCATTTGACATGCAGCACTGTAAAGGGAATGGGGTTCCATTTGACATGCAGCACTGTATAGGGAATGGGGTTCCATTTGACATGCAGCACTGTATAGGGAATGGGGTTCCATTTGACATGCAGCACTGTATAGGGAATGGGGTTCCATTTGACATGCATCACTGTATAGGGAACGGGGTTCCATTTGACATGCAGCACTGTATAGGGAGAACAGGGTTCCATTTGACATGCAGCACTGTATAGGGAATGGGGTTCCATTTGACATGCAGCACTGTATAGGGAATGGGGTTCCATTTGACATGCAGCACTGTATAGGGAATGGGGTTCCATTTGACATGCAGCACTGTAAAGGGAATGGGGTTCCATTTGACATGCAGCACTGTATAGGGAATGGGGTTCCATTTGACATGCAGCACTGTATAGGGAATGGGGTTCCATTTGACATGCAGCACTGTATAGGGAATGGGGTTCCATTTGACATGCAGCACTGTATAGGGAATGAGGTTCCATTTGACATGCAGCACTGTATAGGGAATGAGGTTCCATTTGACATGCAGCACTGTATAGGGAATGGGGTTCCATTTGACATGCAGCACTGTAAAGGGAATGAGGTTCCATTTGACATGCAGCACTGTATAGGGAACGGGGTTCCATTTGACATGCAGCCGTTTTCTCTTGTATTTACTGTGTGAGTCTTTGCCCCCAGCATTTGACTGACAAGAAAAGAGTTGCAGAGCAAACCCTGATTGGTCCGGGGACGTTTTCTCACTCCGTTGTTAAATATATCTCGCTGCATAGTAATCTGGAACCCTGCTTTTGAAAGAGTGTGTGTGTGTGGGGGGGGGGGTGCACAAATGTATTTATGTTTGTGTTTTATAGTGTGTACCTGCAAGAGGAGTGACAGAGAGAGGTGAGTGACAGAGAGAGAGGAGTGACAGAGAGAGAGTAGTGACAGAGAGAGTGACAGAGAGAGAGGAGTGACAGAGAGAGAGGAGTGACAGAGAGAGAGGAGTGACAGGGAGAGGAGTGACACAGACAGAGGAGTGACAGGGAGAGGAGTGACACAGACAGAGGAGTGACAGAGAGAGGAGTGACAGAGGGAGAGGAGTGACAGAGAGAGAGGAGTGACAGAGAGAGGTGAGTGACAGTTAGAGAGGAGTGACAGAGAGAGAGGAGTGACAGAGATAGGAGTGACAAAGAGAGGAGTGACAGAGAGAGAGGAGTGACAGAGAGAGAGGAGTGACAGAGAGAGGAGTGACAGAGAGAGAGGAGTGACAGAGAGAGGAATGACAGAGAGAGGATTGACAGAGAGATGATGTGACATATGGTCTGGACCATATCTCTGTGTTATTTTCATCCTCACAAGGTAATCTACATCGGAGTCTTCCAACTCATTACAAACCTGTATGCATCATTTTGGGTGAACCCATCGCACTGACTACTGTACAGAATAGATATCAAGCCCAATTGCATACCGATTTCTCACTACATATCCATTTGCAAGCCACTCAACAACCCACTACACCAGTTATGCATGATTATCTTCAGGTGTGTTACCACTGATCTATGTAACTTAACTTAGTCGCTGTCTGCCTATTCTCCTCTCCCTGTGTCTCTCCTTTTTTACACTTACTTTTGAGTCATTTAGCAGACACTCTCATCCAGATACTTTTAGGAACAGTTAGGGTTAAGAGCCTTGCTCAAGGGCACAGACAGATTTTTAACCTCGTCGGATTGGAACCAGCGACCTTTCGTGGGTGAGAGATAGATAAACAGAGAGAGAGGGAGGGAGAGAGAGATTAACAGAGAGAAAGATGGAGCGATAAACAGAGAGAGAGAGAGCGATAAACAGAGAGAGAGGGAGTGAGAGAATCTGTGTGGTGTGAAAGAAGGAGAAGTACTGTGTAAAACTCGCTGAGGCAAATGCTCCAAAGGCTCCACTGGCAAGAAGGGTCTTGTTGTGAGTCATTAGATTCCCAGGTACCCCGGCTCCAGAGCTGCAGTGCCAACTCTCCTGCAGTGTGTTTTCACACATAGGGTAAGGGAGTTGGCCCGCCGCTGCTAAATGAATGTAGGGCAAACACCACAGTGTATGTGTAGACATCAGTAAGAAGTGGATGTTTGTACTTGATGACAGTCTATTCAGATCTTAATTGCTTTATCACTAAATTCTACTGACCTCCATGTTTCTACCATTGACGATGCCTAACTTTTTGTTCGCTAGCGTTTTTGTGTGTATGTGATGCAATAGTATTTAATTGAGTGAAAACATGTTGAAAGTTCTGAAGCTAAAGTTTCTCTCTCTCTCTCTCGCTCTCTCGCTCTCCCTCTTACTCTACAGAGCAGATACGGTGTATCAGACGACCGCGGCGTTCGACTTTATAGCTCCCTGCCCATGCGCCCCAACCCCAACGGGAAGAGACTGCCCTCTGCTGGGGTGAGAGCATGCTCCCCTTACCCCCACCCCCCTTACTCTCCACACCTCACCCCCTTACTCCCCACACCTCACCCCCTATTTCCCCACACCTCACCCCCTTACTCACAGTTAGTACACAGTTCAACCCTACAGTGCCGATGGCCATTAAATGCCAGTGATGTGCCACCACGAGACGAGTCGGGTGGTTTTGTGGTCTTCAACCGGTAGCACCCTCACATCTTGTGTTTCTGTATGAAGTGACTGACGAAAACACGTTCCCCACAAGATATGGTACTGTGCTAAACACTTTCTACATCTCCCTATGGAGACGTGCATCAGGGCCTGTAATCACAAAATCTTCTCAATTCATCACAATGAATAGGTGTGGGGACCTGATCCTAGTTCAGCCACTACGGGCTCAGATCAGTTCTAGGATATGTCTTCGGTCCCACTTTAAATGACGTTCAGCTTATAAAGGCATTATAAATCCTTCATAAAGCTTTCATAAACGCTACATAAATGTGTTACAAATCATTGATAAACGTATGTCATGCTTTATAAAGGGTTCATAAATGTGGCATAACTGTGTGACATACAGTAACCACTAATGTCAATGTGACATAACCCATTGTGGCATAAGCACCGCTTAATAAAGGCCTTGTAAATCATATTACATTGAGGCTCTCATGCATCTTGGTACAGCACTGCAATACCAGGATATTGGGTTTGATTCCTGCGACCACCCATATGTAAAAAATGTATTCACTCAGGACTCTAACTCGCTTTGGATAAAAGTGTCCACTTAATTGTATATATTATATCATATTTCACTCATTTCTAAGATGGCTCAACCTCTTTCCCTCTTGGGTGCATAGTTAATATTGGACCTAAAATGCAGTCATGCAGAGCAAAAAATTTTGGTGGAGCCTTTTAAAATCCACTGGGAAAAAGTGCATACTTCAGTATTTAAAAAAATAATTTTTCTTAGTTTTGTTTTTCCAGGTTTTGGATTTCCTCCATTTTTTTCTGGTTTAAGCCCATTTTTTTCTGGTTTAAGCCCATTTTTTTCTGGTTTAAGCCAATTTTTTTCTGGTTCAGCCCATTTTTTTCTGATTTAGCCCATTTTTTCACACTTTTTTTTATAGAAAAACAACTAAATGTGTTTTTCTTTGTTCCAGACAATGCTTTAAAAATCAGTGGATGACTTTTGAAGTCTGGGATAAATGTAAGAAACATAGTTTTTTTGAGTGCAGTTGCTCTTTAATTCAGTGAGCATGCCCTGGACTGAAGTTTGGTTAGCAGGTTTTCTGTAATGCAGTAAGCGCACGTGATGTGATTGGGCCACCATTGGAATGGGTGGAGTTAAAGGCCACCAACACTGTATTATACAGAGCCCCATGAAATGACACCAAAATGATACGGAAATGAAATGATACGTTCTACAGACACTACTGAGTATTCCCTACAATACTTTCTTGCTCTAAGCCAAAATGTAATTCATATACAGTGACTCACATTGGGGCCATTTATTTGACCTTGGAACATGATTTAAAACCCACATTTTATGCAAATGTCACTTAACTATTAGGGCTCTGACTATGAATTAAGTACAGCATCATGTGATATAGAGTCTTTATGGATGTGTTATATATGACCAAAGGGGTCTGACTATGAATTAAGTACAGCGTCATGTGATATAGAGTCTTTATGGATGTGTTATATATGACCAAAGGGGTCTGACTATGAATTAAGTACAGCGTCATGTGATATAGAGTCTTTATGGATGTGTTATATATGACCAAAGGGGTCTGACTATGAATTAAGTACAGCGTCATGTGATATAGAGTCTTTATGGATGTGTTATATATGACCAAAGGGGTCTGACTATGAATTAAGTACAGCGTCATGTGATATAGAGTCTTTATGGATGTGTTATATATGACCAAAGGGGTCTGACTATGAATTAAGTACAGCATCATGTGATATAGAGTCTTTATGGATGTGTTATATATGACCAAAGGGGTCTGACTATGAATTAAGTACAGCGTCATGTGATATAGAGTCTTTATGGATGTGTTATATATGACCAAAGGGGTCTGACTATGAATTAAGGACAGCGTCATGTGATATAGAGTCTTTATGGATGTGTTATATATGACCAAAGGGGTCTGACTATGAATTAAGTACAGCGTCATGTGATATAGTCTTTATGGATGTGTTATATATGACCAAAGGGGTCTGACTATGAATTAAGTACAGCATCATGTGATATAGAGTCTTTATGGATGTGTTATATATGACCAAAGGGGTCTGACTATGAATTAAGTACAGCATCATGTGATATAGAGTCTTTATGGATGTGTTATATATGACCAAAGGGGTCTGACTATGAATTAAGTACAGCGTCATGTGATATAGAGTCTTTATGGATGTGTTATATATGACCAAAGGGGTCTGACTATGAATTAAGTACAGCGTCATGTGATATAGTCTTTATGGATGTGTTATATATGACCAAAGGGGTCTGACTATGAATTAAGTACAGCATCATGTGATATAGAGTCTTTATGGATGTGTTATATATGACCAAAGGGGTCTGACTATGAATTAAGTACAGCATCATGTGATATAGTCTTTATGGATGTGTTATATATGACCAAAGGGGTCTGACTATGAATTAAGTACAGCGTCATGTGATATAGAGTCTTTATGGATGTGTTATATATGACCAAAGGGGTCTGACTATGAATTAAGTACAGCATCATGTGATATAGAGTCTTTATGGATGTATTATGAATATTTGAAGGTGTTTCACTTCAAACTAAGTGTCAATAAATAGGTTATTAACATTCTGCTGATTTATGAAGGTTCTCTCATGATCCACAGGTTATTGTAGGGTGTTTATTGGTTTTTAAATGGGTTGATGGACCTGGAAAGCTTGCACGTGTGTGTGTGTGTGTGTGTGTGTGTGTGTGTGTGTGTGTGTGTGTGTGTGTGTGTGTGTGTGTGTGTGTGTGTGTGTGTGTGTGTGTGTGTGTGTGTGTGTGTGTGTGCATGCGTGCATGTGCGTGTGTGTGTGTGTGTCAGAGCCCAGATGATTTAGAGTAGTCCAACCTGAGACTACCACATCAGGTCTTCTCTTCTGTTTCCATTCTGGAGACCAGGGCTTGATTACAACATGTTACAATGCTGCCAACATGTTGTGGCTGATCTTTCAGCGGGGGAGTTGGTGAATGTGTCAAAGACTTGACTAGGCCCATCACCGCGTGGTGTGGATCGTTTTTGTTGTGTGCATGTTTGTGTACTGAGGAAAATGGAGCTTGGTTCCAGAAGAAAGACACTTTCAATTTATTTAGGTTGGGGGCTTTCATCATGGTTTCTTGGTGTAATGTCGTCCCCAGGGGTGTGGATGAGGTAGGGACGTGGATCAGAAAAGCAGTCAGTATCTGGCGTGACCACCATTTGCCTCATGCAGCGCACAACATTTCCTTTGCATAGAGTTGATCAGGCTGGAATGTTGTCCCACTCCTCTTCAATGGCTGTGGGAAGTTGCTGCATATTGGTGGGAACTGGAACACGCTGTCGAACACGTCAATCCAGAGCATCCAAAACATGCTCAATGGTGAGTACGCAGGCCATGGAAGAACTGGGACATTTTCAGCTTCCAGGAATTGTGTACAGATCCTTGCGACATGAGGCTGTGCATTATCATGCTGAAACATGAAGTGATGGGAGGTGGATGAATGGCACGACAATGGGCCTCAGGATCTCGTCACGGTATCTCTGTGCATTCAAATTTCCATCGACAAAATGCATTTGTGTTAATTGTCCATAGCTTATGCCTGCCCATACCATAACTCTACCGCCACCATGGTGCACTCTGTTCACAACGTTGACATCAGCAAAACGCTCGCACACACAACGCCATACACTTTGTCTGTGGCGGTGAGGCCGGTTGGACATACTGCCAAATTCTTTAAAACGACGTAGGAGGTCGGCTTATGGTAGAGAAATGAGCATTCAATTCTCTGGCAACAGCTCTGGTGGACATTCCTGCAGTCAGCATGCTAATTACACACTCCCTCAAAATCTGTGGCATTGTGTTGTGTGACAAAACTGCACATTGGCCTTTTATTGTCTCCAGCACAAGGTACACCTGAGTAATGATCATGCTGTTTAATCAGCTTCTTGATATGCCACACCTGTCAGGTGGATGGATTATCTTGGTAAAGGAGAAATGCTAACAGTGATGTAAACAACTTTGTGCACAACATTTGAGAGAAATAAGCATTTTGTGCATATGGAACATTTCTGGGATCTTTTATTTCAGCTCACTTACATGTTGCGTTTATATTTTTGTTCAGTGTGTAATCATACGGAATGTGGTTCCTCGCTCTATAGCTACAACTGACTGGTGAACTGTGGTTGAGAAAGGAAGAGTTCCAAAACGCTAGATCCACCAATTTTTCACATTTGTGTTTTTTCATCAGTAATGATTGCTTATGGGTACCTTCATGTCTCTTTCCAAGAGACTCTTTCCCATTATATACAAAAAAATCATAATTAAAATCGAAGTCAATTGCTTTCTTTTATCCATTTAACATAAGAACAATGGATAAGAGAGATTTTAATTTCATATGTCTTCCACACTCAATCCATGCAAACTTTTCTCTCTGAATTATCTCTCTCAGCCCTGCTTCAGGGTTCAATGGGGAACAGTGCAATATTGTTGGTGGGCTCCTTTTTTAATTACAATAGAGATTCTATTGATGTTTCCAACCACATGTCCTAAATAATTTATCAAGCGGAAGACTGCTAACAAAGCATTTCTACGAAACCCATCTGGTTTCGGGGCCAAGAACCATACGTTATCTAAAGTGAATATTGTAAATGGTGCTCTGCGGAGAGCCCACGGACAAATCATCCAAATGAGCTACTTGTCAGGGAGGCTGGAGGTAGTAAAGATATATATCCACTTTCATTCGACTCTCTGTCGCTAGAATTAAACTGTACATGCTAAATCTGCACGTCAAGGTTATTTATAAAATGGAAGGGAGTGAGGGACACAGGAAACGTTTCATAAATGTTCAAATAGTGGTGATTTCAATAGCCGATAGCCTACACACAGCCAATAGCCTACAGACATCCGAGAGCCTACAGACAGCCGATAGGCTACAGACAGCCGATAGGCTACAGACAGCCGATAGGCTACTACACACAGCCGAAAGCCTACACACAGCCAATAGCCTACAGACAGACGATTGCCAACAGAAAGACGATAGCCTACAGACAGACAATAGGCTACTACACACAGCCAATAGCCTACAGACAGCCGATAGGCTACAGACATCCGAGAGCCTACAGACATCCGAGAGCCTACAGACAGTCGATAGGCTACAGACAGCCGATAGGCTACAGACAGCCGATAGGCTACTACACACAGCCGAAAGCCTACAGACAGATGATAGCCTACAGACAGACAATAGCCTACAGACAGATTCAACAGCCGATATCCTACACACAGCCGAAAGCCTACAGACAGCCGATAGCCTACAGACAGATGATAGCCTACAGACAGACGATTTTATGAAAGCATTCCACGATACACCATCATTTACTTTTATTCACATGTAGAGTTATTCAAATGGAAGAGCCTTTTTGTCTGTTACTTCTTCCTGTGAGGTATTGCTGCCAAACTGTATCTGCATGGAGAGTGCAACCACTTAACAGTGTGAAGGAAACCAGAAGTTTTTCCATTGTACTTATCAGGTGCTGAGTTAAAAGCAGTACTGTCAGGTTTGCAGCCATGTTCATTTCCCCTCCTCTCTATCTCTATATCTCTCTGTCTCTCTACCAGGGGTTCAGTTAAAAGTAGGTTCTGCACTGCTTCCGCCCTCCCCCTCAACCCCTTTCAGCCAAAATAACCTCAAACTCAACTCCACTCGTGCTCTTCCCCTTTCTCCTTCCTGTCAAGGTGCACAGAGCCCCCCCACCTCCCTACTCCTCCTCCTCCACCCCACCTCCCTACTCCTCCTCCTCCACCCCACCTCCCTACTCCTCCTCCTCCACCCCACCTCCCTACTCCTCCTCCACCCCATCCCCCTACTCCTCCTCCACCCCACCTCCCTACTCCTCCTCCACCCCACCTCCCTACTCCTCCTCCTCCACCCCACCTCCCTACTCCTCCTCCTCCACCCCACCTCCCTACTCCTCCTCCACCCCATCCCCCTACTCCTCCTCCACCCCACCTCCCTACTCCTCCTCCACCCCACCTCCCTACTCCTCCTCCTCCACCCCACCTCCCTACTCCTCCTCCACCCCATCCCCCTACTCCTCCTCCACCCCACCTCCCTACTCCTCCTCCACCCCATCCCCCTACTCCTCCTCCACCCCATCCCCCTACTCCTCTCCACCCCATCCCCCTACTCCTCCTCCACCCCACCTCCCTACTCCTCCTCCTCCACCCCATCCCCCTACTCCTCCTCCACCCCATCCCCCTACTCCTCCTCCACCCCATCCCCCTACTCTCCTCCACCCCCATCCCCTACTCCTCCTCCACCCCACCTCCCTACTCCTCCTCCACCCCACCTCCCTACTCCTCCTCCTCCACCCCACCTCCCTACTCCTCCTCCTCCACCCCACCTCCCTACTCCTCCTCCACCCCATCCCCCTACTCCTCCTCCACCCCATTCCCCCTACTCCTCTTCCACCCACCCCCTACTCCTCCTCCACCCCATCCCCCTACTCCTCCTCCACCCCATCCCCTACTCCTCCTCCACCCCACCTCCCTACTCCTCCTCCACCCCATCCCCCTACTCCTCCTCCACCCCATCCCCCTACTCCTCTTCCACCCCACCCCCCTACTCCTCCTCCACCCCACCCCCCTACTCCTCCTCCACCCCATCCCCCTACTCCTCCTCCACCCCACCTCCCTACTCCTCCTCCCACCCCACCTCCCTACTCCTCCTCCTCCACCCCACCTCCCTACTCCTCCTCCACCCCATCCCCCTACTCCTCCTCCACCCCATCCCCCTACTCCTCTTCCACCCCACCCCCCTACTCCTCCTCCACCCCATCCCCCTACTCCCTCCCCCCATCCCCCTACTCCTCCTTCACCCCACCTCCTACTCCTCCTCCACCCCATCCCCTACTCTCTTCCACCCCACCTCCCTACTCCTCCTCCACCCCATCCCCCTACTCCTCTTCCACCCCACCTCCCTACTCCTCCTCCACCCATCCCCCTACTCCTCTTCCACCCCACCTCCCTACTCCTCCTCCACCCCATCCCCCTACTCCTCTTCCACCCCACCTCCCTACTCCTCCTCCACCCCATCCCCCTACTCCTCTTCCACCCCACCTCCCTACTCCTCCTCCACCCCATCCCCCTACTCCTCTTCCACCCCACCTCCCTACTCCTCCTCCACCCCATCCCCCTACTCCTCTTCCACCCCACCTCCCTACTCCTCCTCCACCCCATCGCCCTTTCTTATTTTTTAAGTATTTTTTAAATCATAAATCTGTCGTTCTTTTTTTTTAAGACTTCAGCAGGAGGGCATGACCTTAGTGTTGGATTGTGTTGCTGACCTTACTAGAGACATGACCTTCACCTAGTTAAGATCTGTTGTTGTCCTTACTAGAGACATGACCTTCACCTAGTGAAGACCTGTTGCTGAACTTACTAGAGACATGACCTTCACCTAGTTAAGATCTGTTGTTGTCCTTACTAGAGACATGACCTTCACCTAGTGAAGACCTGTTGCTGTCCTTACTAGAGACATTACCTTCACCTAGTGAAGACCTGTTGTTGTCCTTACTAGAGACATTACCTTCACCTAGTGAATACCTGTTGTTGTCTTTACTAGAGCCATGACCTTCACCTAGTGAAAACCTGTTGTTGTCTTTACTAGAGACATGACCTTCACCTAGTGAAGACCTGTTGTTGTCCTTACTAGAGACATGACCATCACCTATTGAAGACCTGTTGTTGTCCTTACTAGAGACATGCCATTCACCTAGCGAAAACCTGTTGTTGTCCTTACTAGAGACATGACCTTGACCTAGTGAAAACCTGTTGTTGTCTTTACTAAAGACATGACCTTCACCTAGTGAAGACCTGTTGTTGTCCATACTAGAGACACACAATACTGCAGTGTCACCTACTAGTTACCCAAGGTGGTTCGTTGTGTTCACTTTGTAAAATAGTTGAACTAAGCTCATGAGGAATTTATTTATAGGCATTTATATTCTTTAGGAATCAACTAGGATTAAGCTTATGTCCCAAAAATATATGTACCAATCCTAGATTTCCCCTGAAAGAAAATCACTGAGGATGACAGAGACCTACAATAACAGAAACAACAGTCAAAATAACTTTGAACTTTGAAAACTGTGAAAATACTGTACTTACTTAATGTATAGGACAAAATGGGGTTGAACACAAATGATTCACAGTATGTCTTAAAGAATGTGAAATGAAAGAGGCATCATAAGGAATTTGGAATAAGTCACAGTTATGGATGGGGGAGAACAGAAACTGCAACACAGAAGTCTTGAAAGAGAAGTTAAGTATTTTATAACTTATAGTTAGATGGTTCTTCCCCCTTGAAAGTAGCTAGCAGTGGCTAATTTTTATAGTGGCTGTTTAAAGAAAAAACGAACCATGGATTACAGATTCTCCTGGGCCGTAGACTAATTTCAGGGTGAGGAATCATTTAACATAACGTTGTAAAATAATGAACATCCCCTTTAAAGCCTGTAGAACAGCACACTGTCTTGACCACTAGCGAGTCAGACAACAACCCTTATCTAATGGAAGCAGAGACTGTACTGTTGTAGCCATGGGATGTACTTTTATGGTCCTCCACAGCATGTGCCTTCGTCCCAAATGGCACCCTATTCACTACCAGTGGTGGAAAAAGTACTCAATTGTCATACTTGAGTAAAAGTAAAGATACCTTAATAGAAAATGACTCAAGTAAAAGTGAAAGTCACCCAGTAAAATACTAATCACTCCTCTTTCACCCCAGCTGCCAAACTAACCCTGATTCAGATGACCATCCTACCCATGCTAGACTATGGAAACATAACTTATAGATCAGCAGGTAAGGGTGCTCTCAAGCGGCTAGATGTTCTTTACCATTCGGCCATCAGATTTGCCACCCATGCTCCTTATAGGACACATCACTGCACTCTATACTCCTCTGTAAACTGGTCATCTCTGTATACCCGTCGCAAGACCCACTGGTTGATGCTTGTTTATAAAACCCTCTTAGGCCTCACTCCCCCCTATCTGAGATATCTACAGCAGCCCTCATCCTCCACATACAACACCGGTTCTGCCAGTCACATTCTGTTAAAGGTCCCCAAAGCACACACATCCCTGGGTCGCTCATCTTTTCAGTTTGCTGCAGCTACTGGACAGTTTTATCTCAATCTCTTCTTTGAAAGACTCAATCATGGACACTCTTACTGACAGTTGTGACTGCTTTGCGTGGTGTATTGTGTATTGTTGTCTCTACCTTCTTGCCCTTTGTGCTGTTGTCTGTGCCCAATACTGTTTATACCATGTTTTGTACTGCTACCATGTTCTGTTGCTACCATGTTGTTGTCATGTTGTGTTGCTACCATGCTGTATTGTCATGTGTTGCTGCCTTGCTATGTTGTCTTAGGTCTCTCTTTATGTAGTGTTGTGTTGTACTTTGTCGTGATGTGTGTTTTGTCCTATAGTTATATATTATTTATTTTTAAAATTAGTATTTTTAATCCCAGCCTTGTCCCCACAGGAGGTATTTTGCCTTTCGGTAGGCCGTCATTGTAAATAACAATTTGTTATTTGACTTGCAACTAAATACAACTAAAATTTAGTAAAAGTCTAAAAGTATTTGGTTTTAATTGTACTTAAGTATAAATCATTAATATTATATTAAGCATGCCATTTGGGACTCTGAATGGGCCTCTGCCTCAACACAGTAAACAATGCAGCCCAGTGTGCAACATGCATGGCCATTGTTTCTCTGTTCTGGGTATGTTACCATAGCCACTGTCTGGTGGTGTTGTTGTTGTCCTTGTAGCTTTTCCAACTCTGACATGATATATGGTAAAGGACTCAATGTCTCCAACTGGGATGACAGGTTCTTTTTCCTCTCCTTCTTTCTTTTCCTGGTTGATTTGGAGAGCTTGCATATTCAATTATGTAGAGAGTGAGAGATGGAGTGTGCTCCGACTGCCATATTAATATTGCATGAGAACTATTCTATACAGGATATCTAAGAAACCGCCTATTAGAGCTAGCCCAGGAAGAATACGATACGTAGTGTGTGTGTTTGTGTGTGAGACAGAGAGTGTGTGTTTGTGTGTGTGTGCGCATCTGTGTGTGTGGGTGCGTGTTTCTTTACCCCACTGGTGATTCAATGGAGGTGGTGGTTATAATGAATGTTTTCCAGATTTGGTGTCGATAATAAGAGTGAGTCATTTGTTCAATATTGTAGTGTTTGTTTATCTCCATGTATTTTAGATTGCACATCCAATTTGTTTCCAATTGCAGCATGAGTGATACTCTGTGGTAATTGAGCTAAGAATAGAAATTGTAAACTAAACAAACAAACAAACTACTAAACATGCAAACAGATACTATCTGTAAATAAGTGAACAGAGGGAAGTTATTTATTCTCTCTCCATGCGAATCGGTAGAACCAAAACAATCTTGTTATAGATCATAATATAATTATGCTGTAACCATAACAATGACGGGATGACAGAATTTCGCATGACTATATTATATTTGCTGGTTGACTTCAATGGTATATATACAGTAGTTGTCAACACTACACGTCTCATTGGTTAAGACAATTCCTCAGAGTTTTCTTGGGGTTTGGCAAAAATGGGGAGGTTTTAGTGGCTGTTATGGGGATAATACTGAACTGGCTTCTGTAGCTTAGCATTGGGTCACACCAGACCTGGGTTCAAATACTATGTGCAATCATTTTATATACTTTTTCTGTGCTTGCCTCTCTTAATGGAACAATAAAATAATCCCAAAACTGCAAACCCCACCCATCTAGCACTCCAGACAGGCTAGAGCAAAAGATTTAGAATAGTAATTGAACTCAGGTCTGTATCACACAGAATGCACCATAGTGCTTTAATGAGATCCCAACGCCACAGTAAGACACATTAAACTGGCTCGTGGAAGTTAGCGGAAGCTAGCACAAGAGCCATACCAGTGTTCCCAGTCAATTCCCACTAGTAGAGCCAGCCAGACATCTGAACACCAACACAGTAGGCTACAGAGAGGCTGGTGTTTTAGGCTGGCTAACAAGCCCTTCAATGACCTTACATCACCAGCTGGATTTTTTAAAAGAAGTCTAAGTGTGACTCTCTTCAGTAATATCATCGCTCACGCCTCAAAGACTCTGGATAAAGGCCCACTTTCCTTTGCTGAAATGTAACAAATGTGTGAGAGAAAAAAAACACATCACAGCCAAAACCATGCATCCAAGAGAGAGGGAGATATAGAAGGAGAGAGAGAGAGAGAGAGAGAGAGAGAGAGAGAGAGAGAGAGAGAGAGAGAGAGAGAGAGAGAGAGAGAGAGAGAGAGAGAGAGAGAGAGAGAGAGAGAGAGAGAAGAGCCAGGATAGGCAGAGATGGATGCATATAAAGAGAGAGACAGAGAAGGAGAGATTAGAGTGAGGATAGAGGGAGATATAGAAAGAGAGAGAGAGATGAGAGACCCAACACCTCCCCCTCTGCCAGATGTATTAATGTAGTCGGCTTTCTCTTAAATTCAAACGGCAAGAAAAGGAGAGACAGAGCGAAAAGGAATAGAGGCAAGCCCTAGCTTTAAAAAAATACCTGCCATCTATCTATTAGTGATCTGTAAATATTACATGAGCTCCACATTCGCTCACTTGTTTGGTATTATATCCACTGGAAGGGTATATTATTTTAGAAACTGTGCCTTGTTTATCGGGATACATGACCTAGTTCCAGGCAGCCAACTCTCTCTCTCTCCATATCTCTGTCAGTCTCCCCCTTCTCCCTCTCCCTCTCTCTCCCCTCCCTCTCCCTTTCTCTCTCCCTTTCTCTCTCCCTTTCTCTCTCTCTTTCTCTCTCTCTCTCCCTCTCTCTCTCTCTCTCTCTCTCTCTCTCTCTCTCTCTCTCTCTCTCTCTCTCTCTCTCTCTCTCTCTCTCTCTCTCTCTCTCTCCATGTCTCTGTCAGTCTCCCCCCTTCTCCCCCTTCTCCCTCTCTCTCTCTCTCTCTCTCTCTCTCTCTCTCTCTCTCTCTCTCTCTCTCTCCATATCTGTCAGTCTCCCCCTTCTCCCTCTCCCCTCTCTCCCCTCCCTCTCCCTTTCTCTCTCCCTTTCTCTCTCCCTTTCTCCTCTCTCTTTCTCTCTCTCTTCCCTCTCTCTCTCTCTCCTCTCTCTCTCTCTCTCTCTCTCTCTCTCTCTCTCCTCTCTCTCTCTCTCCATGTCTCTGTCAGTCTCCCCCTTCTCCCCCTTCTCTTCTCCTATCTCTCTATCTCTCTCTCCTCTCTCTCCTCTCTCTCTCTCTCCCCTTTCTCTCTCCCTTCTCTCTTCCCCTCTCTCTCTCTCCTCTCTCTCTCTCTCTCTCTCTCTCTCCTCCTCCTTCTCTCTCCTCCTCTCCTTCTCTCTCTCTCTCTCTCTTCTCTCATGTCTCTGTCAGTCTCCCCTTCCTCCCTTCTCCCCTCTCTCTCCCTCTCCTCTCTCTCTCCTCTCCCTCTCTCTCTCTCTCCTCCCTCCTCTCCCTTTCTCTCTCTCTCTCTCTCTCCATATCTGTCAGTCTCCCCCTTCTCCCTCTCTCCCCTCTCTCTCTCTCCCCTCCCTCTCCCTTTCTCTCTCTCCCTCTCTCTCTCTCTCTCCATATCTCTGTCAGTCCTCCCCCCTTCTCCTCTCTCCCTCTCTCTCTATCTCCCCCCTCCTCTCCCTTTCTCTCTCTCTCTCTCTCTCTCTCTCTCTCTCCTCTCTCTCTCTCTCTCTCTCCATATCTCTGTCAGTCTCCCCCTTCTCTCTCTCCCCTCCCTCCCTCTCTCTCTCCCCTCCCTCTCTCTCTCTCCCCTCTCTCACTCTTTCTCTCTCTCTCTCTCTCTCTCTCTCTCTCACTATCGGTGAGATCTCAAATGGCTGTCCCTGCTGAACAATTGCAACACAAAAGAAACCCAAATGGAGATGTTTGTAGAAAACAACATGTGTGTAATTAAGGCTTAACGAGCCCTTGTCAGGGTGGAATGTGCAATTAGATTGATAATAGAACATTGCGCCTGAATGCCAGGCCGTGATGGCTGCTGGATGAGAAATAAGCAGCAGAGCCGATGCAGTGAATGTAGAATTATGGGGCCTATTGACAAGAGAGAGAAGAGAGTACAGTACTGTTGGACACATTTCCATGTAAATGTAGGGGTGTTGGCGAGGCAAGAATGCTATGGATGTGTGGAGAAAGGTAGTGCATAACAGTGTTGTATAGCATAAGGCTTGAAATGAGTGTACAGTGCTTTGGAAAACTGGTTCAGCTGTAGATAGGGTGAGACAGTTCAGTTGTAGACCGTAAAAACCTACTGTGCATTTTGATGAAACAGTAGGTTTTTGAAGAATTTATTTTCATCATTTTGTTTGGATATTTGTTGGTGTTTTCCAATGATTTATATTTATTTTATTTTTTATTTATTTCACCTTTATTTAACCAGGTAGGCTAGTTGAGAACACCTTTATTTAACCAGGTAGGCTAGTTGAGAACAAGTTCTCATTTGCAACTGCGACCTGGCCAAGATAAAGCATAGCAGTGTGAACAGACAACACAGAGTTACACATGGAGTAAACAATTAACAAGTCAATAACACAGTAGAAAAAAAAGGGGAGTCTATATACATTGTGTGCAAAAGGCATGAGGAGGTAGGCGAATAATTACAATTTTGCAGATTAACACTGGAGTGATAAATGATCAGATGGTCATGTACAGATAGAGATATTGGTGTGCAAAAGAGCAGAAAAGTAAATAAATAAAAACAGTATGGGGATGAGGTAGGTGAAAATGGGTGGGCTATTTACCAATAGACTATGTACAGCTGCAGCGATCGGTTAGCTGCTCAGATAGCTGATGTTTGAAGTTGGTGAGGGAGATAAAAGTCTCCAACTTCAGCGATTTTTGCAATTCGTATATATATACTTGATGGTGTCCTGGTGTGCTGTTTTGAAGCCACGGCACCTCCATCTTGCCACTCCCCCACCATTGTAAAAAACTTAATTGAAAGCTATGGAGAAGCATTTATAAATGTCTACATTTGTTTTTCCCACATGTATTCTATTACAGACACATTAATGCATGTGTGAGCTAAACATGTATTCTATTACAGACACATTAATGCATGTGTGAGCTAAACATGTATTCTATTACAGACACATTAATGCATGTGTGAGCTAAACATGTATTCTATTACAGACACATTAATGCATGTGTGAGCTAAACATGTATTCTATTACAGACACATTAATGCATGTGTGAGCTAAACATGTATTCTATTACAGACACATTAATGCATGTGTGAGCTAAACATGCAAAAATATATACAAAATATATAAAAACATTTCACTTAAAGTGTTATTTTTTGAAGTTATAGTGTTACTGTCCCTTCCTTGGAGGATTTCTCCTTCTGGCAAGTGCCAATATGGCCGACCGGTGGCTCAAAG
The DNA here is from genome assembly GCF_002021735.2 of Oncorhynchus kisutch. NCBI lineage: Eukaryota > Metazoa > Chordata > Actinopteri > Salmoniformes > Salmonidae > Oncorhynchus > Oncorhynchus kisutch. The sequence goes on from NC_034178.2 coordinate 64,894,793, forward strand.
CCTTTCACTGGACAATACATAGCAGAAGCAATCCAGGGTTTATATAGATCACCAGGTATCTCTGTAACTTTTCCTTTTTTTAACCATTTATTCTCTCTCAATGACCTCATGACATTTTTCCACTTGAGTTTTCGGAAATTGAGCTTTGCCTTGTAGGCGGAACAGAACAACGCACAAAATATTGTTTTGCTATTTCTGAATTGCTTGACTACTCCCTTGAAGGGAGAGAGAGCCTTTGTTGCCTTCCTTTGGGACTTCCCTCGAAAGGGTTGTAATGTGCTTCGCATTATATAATGCAAGCTGATTTAATACATTTAATGGAATCCACAGACTTGGGCTGTGTTCCAAATGGCACCCTATTCCCTTGAATGCGCTACGTTTGACCAGGGACTATATAGGGCAGAGGGTGCCATTGGAACGAAGCCTTTATATCAAGAGACCAGTCTTACACAGTTCTGCCATGATGACCCCAACTGCTTAAATAAATGAAACACTCAATATACCTCAAAAAGTGGATTGCTATGCACTTGATTGAAGTAAGTTTGAGACAAATTTTGACTGCCTGACCACGCCCCTGTCTAGTTGATTTTCATTTGCGCTATTTGTGCATGTTACATTTTCATGGTAATCCTGTTTCAAAATGTATTTTCAATTCCACCTGGTTCATTATTCTGTGTTATGGGGGTTTCAAGGTTGATGATGTGTTAGCTTTGTTTTCATTGTGTCCAAGGCGAGCACAATGGCGTGATTGTGCTTGGCCATCTGTATCTCGACACCTACCTAGGGCCCCAGCCCCAAGTGTAATCCAGTAGATCACCAAACCCAGTCAATCACACCCATTCACATGGATCACATGTAGTCCAGTTCAAGGTTTTTTGAAAAATCCTAATTTTCCACATAAAGGGGCTTATTTTTTAATCTTTCTTGTAAGTTTTAAATAATCGCGCTCATTATGAGCCAGTCTAGGTGTCATTATGAGCAAGTCGAGGTGTCATTATGAGCCGAGCCAGTCAAGGTGTCATTATGAGCCGAGCCAGTCGAGGTGTCATTATGAGCCAGTCGAGGTGTCATTATGAGCCGAGCCAGTCGAGGTGTCATTATGAGCCAGTCGAGGGTTCATTATGAGCCAGTCGAGAGTTCATTATGAGCCAGTTGAGGTGTCTTTATAAGCCAGTCGAGGGTTCATTATGAGCCAGTTGAGGGTTCATTATGAGCCAGTTGAGGTGTCTTTATGAGCCAGTCGAGGGTTCATTATGAGCCAGTTGAGGGTTCATTATGAGCCAGTTGAGGTGTCTTTATGAGCCAGTCGAGGGTTCATTATGAGCCAGTTGAGGGTTCATTATGAGCCAGTTGAGGTGTCTTTATGAGCCAGTTGAGGGTTCATTATGAGCCAGTTGAGGGTTCATTATGAGCCAGTTGAGGTGTCTTTATGAGCCAGTTGAGGGTTCATTATGAGCCAGTCGAGGGTTCATTATGAGCCAGTTGAGGGTTCATTATGAGCCAGTTGAGGGTTCATCATGAGCCAGTTGAGGGTTCATTATGAGCCAGTCGAGGGTTCATTATGAGCCAGTTGAGGTGTCTTTATGAGCCAGTTGAGGGTTCATTATGAGCCAGTTGAGGGTTCATTTTGAGCCAGTCGAGGGTTCATTATGAGCCAGTCGAGGGTTCATTATGAGCCAGTTGAGGTGTCTTTATGAGCCGAGCCAGTCGAAGCGTCATTTAAGGAATGGCCGGCCTCTCAAAAACCCTCCATGTGACTGACAAGACAGTAAAAATAGCAATAAACCTAAATTAATCATCACATCACTGATTGGAGCAATTAAGCTCATTATTCAAGAGAGAATGAGCGTCTCCCAGGGATCCATTCGACCACATGGTTAAACACAGTCTTTATGCAGCTATTTCTCCCGTTTCTCTCCCATTTACAAGCACACGCACGATTTGTGTTTGTCTCTCTCTCATTTTAATGTTTATCATCGGAGGGTTTTCAGCTGGTCCAATTCATTTCTTTTTCAGTCGATAAAGAAACAATTATGTTCCTCCTCAGCAGAGTTTGATGTAATGAAGACCATACTTCATCTGTATAGAGTTATGGCCTGGATAAAAGGTGGAGTAGATCTGGGTTCAAATACTATTTGAAATCTTACAAACACTCTTAGTGATTACTTTAGCCTGCCTGGGGTGCCAGATGGGCAGGGTTGCACTGTTGCAACTGTTCTATTGGTTTCATTGCACCAGGCAAGCTAATCAAGCCCAGAGTAATTATTTCAAATATACTGAACAAAAATAGCTGACCTGAAATAAAATATCCCAGAAATCTTCCATAAGTACAAAAGCTTTTTTCTCCTAATTGCTGTGCACAAATTTGTTTACGTCCCTGTTAGTGAGCATTTCTCCTCATTTTCGCCAAGATAATCCATCCACCTCACAGGTGTGGCCTATCAAAAACAGCATGATCATTACACAGGTGCACTTTGTGCTGTGGACAATAAAAGGCCAGTCTAAAATGTGCAGGTTTGTCACACAACACAATGCCACAGATATCTCAAATTTTGAGGGAGCATTTGTCATTCTGACTGCAGGAATGTCCACCAGAGCTGAATGTTTCTGTACCATAAGCCTCCTAATGTTGATTTAGAGAGTTTGGCCGTATGTCCAACCGGCATCACAACCGCAGACCATGTGTAACCATGGTCTCCACATCCGGCTTCTTCACCTACGAGACACAACCAAAGAATTTCTTCACAAACTGTCAGAAACCGTCTCATTGAAGCGTATCTGCGTGCTCGTCATCCTCACCAGGGTCTTGACCTGACTGCAGTTTGGCATCGTAACCGACTTCAGTGGGCAAATGCTCACCTTCAATGGCCACTGGGGAAGTGTGCACTTCATGGATAAATCACGGTTTCAACTGGCGTCGTGTGGGAGCGATTTGCTGATGTCAACGTTGTGAACAGAGGGCCCCATGTTGGCGGTGGGGTTATAGTTTGGGCAGGTAGGCATCAGCTACGGACAACAAACACAACTGCATTTAATCGATGGAAATTTGAATGCACAGAGATACCGCGACGAGATCCTGAGGCCCATTGTCAGGCCATTCATCCACCACCATCATCCCATATTTCAACATGATAATGCACGGCCCCATGTCACAAGGATCTGTACACAATTCCTGGAACTGAACATGTCCCAGTTCTTCCATGGCCTGCATACTCACCAGACATGTCACCCATTGAGCATGTTTGGGATGCTCTGGATTGACGTATAAGACAGTGTATTCCAGTTACCACCAATATCCAGCAACTTCGCACAGCCATTGAAGAGGAGTGGGACAACATTCAACAGGCCACAATCAACAGCTTGATCAACACTATGCGAATGAGATGTCTCTCGCTGCATGAGGCAAATGGTGGTCACACCAAATACTGACTGGTTTTCTGATCCACGCCCATACTTTTCTTTCGAGGTATCTGTGACCAACAGATGCATGTCTGTATCCCCAGTCATGTGGAATCCATAGATTATGTCCTGGTGAATTTATTACAATTGACTGATTTCCCTAAATGAACTGCAACTCAGTAGAAACTTTTAAATTGTTGCATGTTGTGTTTATATTTTAGTTCACTGTAGTATTTGAACCCAGATCGGAGGTGGAATGGGTATGGCAGTTGAGGTTTGAACATGAACAGGGACGGTCATATTTTTGATCTTTATTAGGTTCTGTCTTTGTTGAATAGGACAGGTGTTGTTGCATAGGACAAATGTTTCACACAGAGAGACACCCAGATGTGTGGCTACACATATACAGTACACATATATGCACACACACTAACACCTATAGAAGGGCAAACAGCACATACATTAGTACAAACATGCAACACACCCACACACGAACACACACAGCAGAGCAAACACACTGTAGAAGGAACACACACAAACAGTCAACAAATCCATATCTGCTCAGACAACCATCCCCTCAGACCTTCAGTGGTGTCTGCCAGTCTCTGAATTCTCTAATGACCAGTGTCCTGACACAGGTATTTTGACTGCTGCCTCTTTCCATTTGCACTTAGACTGACAGGCGATCAGTCACGTATGTGTGGAAAACCACGGAATCACATTTAGTCCCACAAAAGAGAGAGGAGAGGAGAGGAGAGGAGAGGAGAGGAGAGGAGAGGAGAGGAGAGGAGAGGAGAGGAGAGGAGAGGAGAGGAGAGGAGAGGAGAGGAGAGGAGAGGAGAGGAGAGGAGAGGAGAGGAGAGGAGAGGAGAGGAGAGGAGAGGAGAGGAGAGGAGAGAGTCTGGGCTCTCCTTTTTTCTTCGTTGCCAGTCTGTATAAATGTAAAATATACGTGGCTACATGTATGAACTGTATGATTGTGTGTATAGTGTGTACATCACAGGGAAGACAGCCATCTTGTAAGCCAGGCCATTTCCTAATGGCTGCTGTACTATACATGTATGCCATTTTGAAGTACTACTATAGATTGGAATGCTCATTTGTGGCTGGGAGCTGTGTGATAGGCTGCGTTCAACTGTTGTTCCATGACCTCAATGCTGTAGTGCGCACTTCCTACATCTAACTGAAAGTGGCTTGGGTTTACGCAAACAGCTGCCTATTTATAGCCTCTCTCTTTATGTGCTTTTTAGCTCAGCAAACTGGAGGGGTTGGTGTCCAATGTGTATCAGTTGTTTGAACAATGAGCTCTATCTCTCCCCACCACCATTCTGGGTTTTATCCAAGCTTTATTTTCTTGTTCTTACCCCCTCTTTCTCTCTACCTCTCTTTCGCTCTACCTCTCTCTCTCTCTCTCCCTCTCTCTCTCTCTCTCTCCCTCTCTCTCCTTCCATCTCTCCCTATCTCTCTACCTCTCTCTCTCTCTCTACCTCTCTCTCTCTCTCTCTCTCTCTCTCTCTCTCTCTCTCTCTACCTCTCTCTCTCTCTACCTCTCTCTCTCTCTCCCTCTCTCTCCTTCCATCTCTCCCTATCTCCCTCCCTCTCTCTCCTTCCATCTCTCTCTTTCTCTCTACCTCTCTCTCTCTCTCTCTCTCCTTCCATCTCTCCATATCTCTCTATCTCTCTCTCTCCCTCTCTCTCCTTCCATCTCTCCCTATCTCTCTATCTCTCTCTCTCTCTCTCTCTCCCTCTCTCTCCTTCCATCTCTCCCTATCTCTCTATCTCTCTCTCTCCCTCTCTCTCCCTCTCTCTCCTTCCATCTCTCCCTATCTCTCTCTCTCCCTCTCTCTCCTTCCATCTCTCTCTTTCTCTCTACCTCTCTCTCTCTCTCCCTCTCTCTCCTTCCATCTCTCCCTATCTCTCTCTCTCTCTCTCTCTCTCTCCCTCTCTCTCCTTCCATCTCTCCCTATCTCTCTCTCTCTCTCTCTCTCTCTCTCTCTCCCATCTCTACCTATCTCTCTATCTCTCTCTCTCTATATATATATATATATATATATATATATATATGTATATATATATATATATATATCTCTTTCTCTCTCTATCTCACTCTCTTTCTCTCTCTCTATCTGTCTCGCTCTTCCTCTCTGTTTTTACTTTTGCAAATGTAACCAATGTAACCATCAACTGTGTTGTGCCTAAGAACGTCCCTTAGCCATGTCGGCCATACTGTACACCACACCACCTCGTGCCTTATTGCTTAATTCTGCTGTAAAACATATGGCACGTGGGTAGCACTGAAAGCATCCAGGTACAATGACTTCTGATGCGGTTATTGTCATGAGCATGTGTGACTCCTTTATGATGTCTCATTTTTGTGGTTATTTGTTTTATACTAATAGTCCTGCCTTTACTGATATAAATTATATTCATATTATATATTATATATATATATATTAATATTATATATATATATATATATATATATATACAGTTGAAATCAGAAGTTTACATACACTTATGTTGGAGTCATTAAAACTCATTTATCAACCACTCCACAAATTTCTTGTTAAAAAACTATAGTTTTGGCAAGACGGTTAGGACATGACACAAGGCAAGTCGGTTGTACATGACACAAGTCATTTTTACAACAATTGTTTACAGACAGATTATTTCACCTATAATTCACTGTATCACAATTCCAGTGGGTCAGAAGTTTACATACACTAAGTTGACTGTGCCTTTAAACAGCTTGGAAAATTCCAGAAAATTATGTCATGGCTTTAGAAGCTTCTGATAGGCTAATTGACATAATTTGAGTCAATTAAAGGTGTACCTGTGGATGTATTTCAAGGCCTACCTTCAAACTCAGTGCCTCTTTGCTTGACATCGTGGGAAAATCAAAAGAAATCAGCCAAGACCTCAGAAAACAAATTGTAGACCTCCACAAGTCTGGTTCCTCCTTGGGAGCAATTTCCAAACACCTGAAGGTACCACGTTCATTTGTACAAACAATAGTACGCAAGTATAAACACCATGGGACCACACAGCTGTCATACCGCTCAGGAGGGAGATGCGTTATGTCTCCTAGAGATGAACATACTTTGGTGCGAAAATTGCAAATCAATCCCAGAACAACAGCAAAGGACCTTGTGATGATGCTGGAGGAAAAGGTACAAAAGGTACAAAAGGTACAAAAGTATCTATATCCACAGTAAAATGAGTCCTATATCGACATAACCTGAAAGGCCACTCAGCAAGGAAGAAGCCACTGCTCCAAAACCACCATAAAAAACCCAGACTACGGTTTGCAACTGCACATGGGGACAAAGAAAGAGAAATGGAGAAATGTCCTCTGGTCTGATGAAACAAAAATATAACTGTTTGACAATCGTTATGTTTGGATGAAAAAGGGGGATGCTTGCAAGCCGAAGAACACCATCCCAACCGTGAAGCACGACGGTGGCAGCGTCATGTTGTGGGGGTGCTTTGCTGCAGAAGGGACTGGTGCACTTCACAAAATAGATGGCATCATGAGTAGGAACATTATGTGGATATATTGAAGCAACATCTCAAGACATCAAGCTTGGTCGCAAATGGGTCTTCCAAATAGACAATGACCCCGAGCATACTTCCAAAGTTGTGGCAAAATGGCTTAAGGACAACAATGTCAAGGTATTGGAGTGGCCATCACAAAGCCCTGACCTCAATTGTATAGAAAATGTGTGGGCAGAACTGAAAAAGTGTGTGTGAGCAAGGAGGCCTACAAACCTGACTCAGTTACACCAGCTCTGCCAGGAGGAATGGGCCAAAATTCACCCAACTTATTGTGGGAAGCTTGTGGAAGGCTACCCAAAACATTTGACCTAAGTAAAAAAATGTAAAGGCAAGGCTACCAAATACTAATTGAGTGTATGTAGACTTCTGACCCACTGGGAATGTGATGAAAGAAATAAAAGCTGAAGTAAATCATTCTCTCTACTATTATTCTGACATTTCACATTCTTAAAATAAAGTGGTGATCCTAATTGACCTAAAACAGGGATTTTTTTTACTAGGATTAAATGTCAGGAATTGTGAAAAACTGAGTTTAAATTTACTTGGCTAAGGTGTATGTAAACTTCCGACCTCAAATGTATATACACAGTATGATAGATAGAGTATCTCCAGTTGCTCTGAGAAGATCCGTGTCATGTGTGAAAACACCAATAACCTCTCACTGACACCATTCACTTCCTGATTGAGAACTCAGACGTGCTCATGGCATGTTCTCCTCTCTTCCCGATGGAAGAAATTGATTTAATTTTCCTTGTTGTATGCAACCATCATACAATGACTGTGGCCCACAGATGAATGGCTCCATCAAGGAGAATGCTGAAAGCACCACGTCTATCTAACAGATGAATTTGAGAGTGATAGTGTGAAAGTACTGTGACAAATAATATAAATAATATAATTATTGCTGTCATCTCGTCACATACAGTAACATTGGTGGGTTTGACAGTGGCGGTACTTAAGGTATGTAACATGGCAAATGGAACGGCACTGGAACATGTGGACTGTTAAACCCATTGCATAAATTTCCCAAGCCTACTGTCAGTATACCAGTTTAGGCTATATCAGTAAAGCCTACTGTCAGTATACCAGTTTAGGCTATATCAGTAAAGCCTACTGTCAGTATACCAGTTTAGGCTATATCAGTAAAGCCTACTGTCAGTATACCAGTTTAGGCTATATCAGTAAAGCCTACTGTCAGTATACCAGTTTAGGCTATATCAGTAAAGCCTACTGTCTGTTTACCAATTTAGGCTACATCAGTAAAGCCTACTGACAGTATACCAGTTTAGGCTACATCAGTAAAGAATACTGACAGTATACCAGTTTAGGCTATATCAGTAAAGCCTACTGTCAGTATACCAGTTTAGGCTATATCAGTAAAGCCTACTGTCAGTATACCAGCTTAGGCTATATCAGTAAAGCCTACTGTCAGTATACCAGTTTAGGCTATATCAGTAAAGCCTACTGTCAGTATACCAGTTTAGGCTATATCAGTAAAGCCTACTGTCAGTTTACCAGTTTAGGCTACATCAGTAAAGCCTACTGTCAGTTTACCAGTTTAGGCTACATCAGTAAGAATCATTTTTTGTATCTCTACACTTTGGTATCAATTCTACAGGTTCAAAGGCTTAACTGTGGCTAATATCCTTATGGAAAGGCTTGTTGTTTTTCAGCATCAATACAGTATGTTCATTACAGTACACTACCCTACAGTTCTGATCCAACTCATGTCAATGTGAGGACCTTACTGTACAGCCGTTGAGGCTCTGCAAGCCCTGTTGGCTGACTTCTCCTCGTATATTTTGCATTCTCATAAACGCAGAGTGCCAACTAGTGGCAGACAGAACAGAGAGGCCTCTGGGAGGTGTGAGGCATGCCAAGCCACAGCCTCTGGCTGTGACCCGAGTGTTAATTACTGCAACAGCGAGAACAGACACCATCAGCCCCAGCCAACCCCCCAGCCAACCCCCTATCCAACCCCCCAGCCAAACCCCCAGCCAACCCCTCTCGCCCTCCCCAACCCAACCAACCAACCACACCCACCACCCACCATCCCCCTTTGCTCAGGGGCACGCTCCCATTCGCCCACCCCAGTCCTGGCCCCGACCCCAGTCCAATGGAGGGTTGGCCTGCTTGTCTCATGGCTTCTCTCTGGCAGGCCTTTTTTTCTCTGGTGGAGTGTGAAAGTGCTAATGGGCCATTGTGACCTCTTGGCCTACGTAGGGCCCTCTGGCTGGCGCTCTGTGTTTTGTTGTGCTTGCGCTGGTGTGATGAGCGCTCCGGCGTATCCCTCCCCGTTGACACCTCATGTGACACATTGCAGACCAAGTCACAGCCGAGTCAGACACAAACACACATACACACACATGCATACACATATAGTGTATGCATGCACGCACGCGTGCGAGCACACACACACACACACACTGGGACACTGCGGGCAAGCGGAGCAGTGTGAGTTTCACTAGTCTGACTGGTCTAATTATATGGGGCTCTAATGAACTGTAATTACTGACGTCCATGAGAGCCACTAAGCCAGTGTGGTTTAAAGGAAACTACTACGGAGTAATTGAACTCATTCAGACTGTTTCTATGCACTGACTGTTTTTTTCTTTGTGCTGACTACAGGTTCAAAGGCTTAACTTGGCTGACTTCTCCTCGTATATTTTTCATTCTCATAAACGCAGAGTGCCAACTAGTGGCCTGCTTGTCTCATGGCTTCATGGCAAAATTCTGATAAATTCAGTTTTTCCCCCAGAAATTCAAGTTGGAGGATTCTCCTGACTATTCCCTCTCTTCACTCCATGTGTAACTCTGTGTCGTTTTATCTGTCGAACTGCTTTGCTTTATCTTGGCCAGGTCGCAATTGTAAATGAGAACTTGTTCTCAACTTGCCTACCTGGTTAAATAAAGGTAAAATAAAAATAAATAAATAAATTCTGGGAATCCTCTAACCAGGATTTCGGGAAAACCTGGGAATTTATTGAAAGTTCACGGAATGCTAGTGCATTCCTAGTGCTGACTGTTTTTTTATGTGTTGACTGTTTATTCTATTCGCTGACTGATTTGTCCCCCTGTTGTTTCTCTGTTTCTCCCCCCAGTTTGATGGTGACAACATGTACATGAATGAAAATAACCAGGAGTTTCTCTCCCCAAATCAGGTGAGTCCAACATTTAGTTTTTTGTTGATGGAACACCGGCTTCCTTGACTAGAACAAGCCCAGACATTCCTATAATTTGATAAGGTCTCACGGTGGACTGTAAACAAAGCTGATGTCCTACATTCAGGGTAGTGGAATCCTAGCACCAAGGTCCAGATTACTGCTGTTTGTTGTTCCATAGCTGGAAGTGAATCCATTTATGCATGTCATTGATTGGCCAGAGATTCCACTCACATTCGGTGGTATTCAGACTTGAGATCATAACACTTAACTTACATTTTCACGTTGTCTCCCAATGACATGAAATAAGGATTAAGTCTGAGTTGCACATGCTGAGTTGCATCTCAACTCTGAATTGGCCAGAATTGGCCTCTGATTAGAGGGGAAGAATGAAAACATAACCAGTAGTGCTGTTGAACCTGAGTACTGGATTTGAGAAAGGGGGCTCAACAAAATGAGTTCCAATGAGAATCATGAGAAAATAGGACTGAATGCATGAAGGTGTGTATTGTAGTACAGTGCAGTGCATTGTACCACAGCTGGAGTAAAACACATGGGTTGCCATAAGGTTGGGTTTGAGCTGGGGGATTTGTTGAATTTCATTGTAATGCCTCGCTTCCATACAAAGCAGGGGGAAGCACTTGTCCTTGTCAATTTAAATCCTTTGAGCCGGCCCAAAAATATCTATTACATCACTCTGCACTGTTGTTCTAATTTATAAAGATGAGGAGATTAGATATTTTAGTTGGGGATATTTCAGTCAAGTGAGGTGTATCAGTAAGGGATAATTCAGTCAATTGAGGTGTTTCAGTAAGGGATATTTCAGTCAATTGAGGTGTTTCAGTAAGGGATATTTCAGTCTAACTTTTTTATTTTATCTTTATTTAACCAGGCAAGTCAGTTAAGAACAAATTCTTATTTTCAATGACGGCCTAGGAACAGTGGGTTAACTGCCTGTTCAGGGGCAGAACGACAGATTTGTACCTTGTCAGCTTGGGGGTTTGAACTTGCAACCTTTCGGTTACTAGTCCAACGCTCTAACCACTAGGCTACCCTACCTCCCCGAGGTGTTTCAGTAAGGGATATTTCAGTCTAATGAGGTGTTTCAGTAAGGGATATTTCAGTCTAGTGACACACACAGACAGATAGTGAGTATAAGAGACAGAGAATGGAGGAGAGGAGAGAGAGTTAGAGGGCTGAGAGAGAACTTAGCTTTCCTCTGTGTTGTACTACTATATTTGCTCAACGTCAAGGTCTACTCATTTGAAAAACTGTCTTCCTCTAGTTTCCACATGACCAGGTTACCCCACCCCTTCTGTCTGACAGCTAAACTCAGGGGGAGCCTTTAGGGGGACGCACAGGGGGAGCCTGTAGGGGGGTGCACACTCTCATACTATAGAAGTTCATCATATAGAACCTACCTATTATTATTAAAAAATCACAATCCTCTCCTTCCAACTTCTTTACCCTCAATCTGTTCCTTATCCATTTTGATGTTCCCGTTTAACCTTTTATACCCCCCCTCCCTTGCATTGAAGAGCATTTGAGTCAGTGATTCTGGGAGGGAAAAGAACCCGACACCGCCAAACTGTCTGAAAGCGTCTAGATCAGCAGCTCACTGTAATGTCAGTACCATATCTATAGGCTAATCAGGCACAGTAATCTCCACTACACTACCTGCAGTAGTGGTTTCACTTCCATCGCTCTGAGGAGTCATAAAGGAATGGGGTCAGCTCTTCGGCTTGTCCACTGTTCCCATGCTCATCCACCAGACCCAAGTTAGCTGAGAGCATCGCTCTCTCTCCCAGTTAGTACTCTCAATTTCAATTTCAATTTAAGGGCTTTATTGGTATGGGCAACATATGTTAAAATTGCCAAAGCAAGTGAAGTGAACTAGATAATAAACAAAAGTGAAATAAACAATAAAAATGAACAGTAAACATTACACTCACAAAATTTCCAAAATAATAAAGACATTACAAATGTCATATTATGTGCAAATAGTTGAAGTACAAAAGGGAAAATAAATGAACATAAATATGGGTTGTATTTACAATGGTGTTTGTTCTTCACTGCTTTCCCTTTTCTTGTGGCAACAGGTCACAAATCTTGCTGCTGTGATGGTACACTGTGATATTTCACGCAACAGATATGGGAGTTTATCAAAAAATGGGTTTGTTTTCAAATTCTTTGTGCATCTGTGTAATCTGAGGGAAATGTGTGTTTCTAATATGGTCATACATTTGGCAGGAGGTTAGGAAGTGCAGCTCAGTTTCCACCTCATTTTGTGGGCAGTGTGCACATAGCATGTCTTCTCTTGAGAGCCAGGTCGGCCTACGGCGGCCTTTGTCAATAGCAAGGCTATGCTCACTCAGTCTGTACATAGTCAAAGCTTTCCTTAGGGGACTCTTCTTCAGGTTCGTCTCTCTGTAGGTGATGACTTTGTTAAGGAATGTTTGGGAATCGCTTCCTTTTAGGTGGTTGTAGAATTTAACCTCTACAGGATCGGTGTCCCCCCCGACTAGCATGACGTTGTAAGTAACCAGAACATTTTCCAGGACATGGACATGTCTTATATGGTCAGAAAGCTTCAATTCTAACGGCACTGTCCAATTTACAGTAGCTACTACAGTGAAGAAATACAAAGCTATTGTTTGAGGAGAGTGTACGACAACAAAACACTTATCACGGCAACTGGTTTGATACATTCACCTCTGAAGGTAAATAATGTACTTCAGTAATCTTGCTCTGATTTGTCATCCTGAGGGATAAAACGTAGTATAGTTTTATTTGATAAAATCAACTTTTATATTCAGATGTAGGAACTGGGTTCTACAGTTTGAATCCTTGTTGTGTCTCCCCCCCAATCTAAATTTGTGTAAAGGTTAGTGTCTTTTCTGTAGGGAAGCTAGTTATCTATCATTTATGACATTCCTGGGAGTGTTTAAACTTACATTTTTTATTACCATGTTCCCTATAGTTTTGTACTTGAAAATATATCAGTTGACCAATTTGGCACATTTGGGCAGACTTGATACAACATTTTGAACAGTAATGCGCCTAGACTCCTAAGCAATATAATATAATATAGTTTTTTCTTTGTTTGATCATTTGTAGATTGTGATAATTATCAGGTATCCACCTAATTCTGCTCTGCATGCATTATGTGGTGTTTTACGTTGTACACAACATGTTTTTGCAGAAATCTGCATAAGGAGTCTCAATTTAGTGTTTGTCCCATTTTGTGAATTGCTGGTTGGTGAGCGAGCCCCAGACCTCACAACCATAAAGAGCAATGGGTTCTATAAGGGATTCAAGTATGTTTAGCCAGATCCTAATTGGTATGTCGAATTGGAATGTTCCTTTTTATGGCATAGAAGGCCCTTCTTGCCTTGTCTCTCAGCTCGTTCACAGCTTTGTGGAAGTTACCTGTGGCTCTGATGTTTAGGCCGAGGTATGTATAGTTTTTTGTTTGCTCTAGGGCAACGGTGTCTAGACGGAATTTGTGGTCCTGGCAACTGGACCTTTTTTGGAACACCATTATTTTTGTCTTACTAAGATTTACTGTCAGGGCCCAGGTCTGACAGAATCTGTGCTCTCTCTCTCTCTCTCTCTCTCTCTCTCTCTCTCTCTCTCTCTCTCTCTCTCTCTCTCATTCTTACTCTGTATCCACCTCTGCTTTCTTTCTTTCTTTCTTTCTTTCTTTCTTTCTTTCTTTCTTTCTTAGCTCTCTCTCTCTCTTCTGTTCTTTTCTCTTCTCTCTCCCTCTCTCTGGTGACAGTCGGAACAGGGCTGATTAAAAGACAAGGTCAGGCTTCTGGCCAGGCCTCAACAAGCCGTTTGTCTGCCCGGGATCACTCGCAATTGTCTTGGCAACAGTGTACATAACGAGTGACGAACGGAGAGTCTCCCTTTGCCCCGGTGTCTCCCGGCATCGGATCGATACGGCCCCAAGCCGGCAACATGGGCTGAGTCCCAAATAGCATCTTATTTCCTATACAGATGCACTGGTCAAAAGTAGTACGCTATACAAGGAATAGGGTGCCATTTGGGATGTAGCTCTGACATGACAACCCTCCCTTGATACCTCTAGACTGGACTAAATGCCTGCGAGCTTGACTTCTATTGTAGCTCGCTCCTGGAGGGCCCAGAGAGTGCTCTTTCTCTCTTTCTCAGTGGACATTGAGTTGAAGACTCTTGCACTGAACTGAATAGAACTAGATATGATGAAAATAAGCCATTTCAGGCAGAGATACCGTTGCAATTCTGTATTAAAAGCCCACTCTGATATTTGCAGCTGGTTTTGTTTTATCATTTACATGTTTTATACAGCCACTGATTCTTGTCACTGTATATATCATGTAGCCAATGATTCTAAATACTGTATATATCATGTAGCCACTGATTCTTCATACTGTATATATTATATAGCCACTGATTCTTCATACTGTATATATCATGTAGCCACTGATTCTAAATACTGTATATATTATATAGCCAATGATTCTAAATACTGTATATATCATATAGCCAATGATTCTAAATACTGTATATATTATATAGCCAATGATTCTAAATACTGTATATATCATATAGCCAATGATTCTAAATACTGTATATATTATATAGCCAATGATTCTAAATACTGTATATCATATAGCCAATGATTCTAAATACACTATATATTTTATAGCCACTGATTCTAAATACTGTATATGTTATATAGCCGCCAATGATTCTAAATACTGTATATATTATATAGCCGCCAATGATTCTAAATACTATATATATTATATAGTCACTGATTCTAAATACTGTATATTATATAGCCAATGATTCTTCATACTGTATATATTATATAGCCACTGATTCTAAATACACTATATATTATATAGTCACTGATTCTAAATACTGTATATTATATAGCCAATGATTCTTCATTCTGTATATATTATATAGTCACTGATTCTTCATTCTGTATATATTATATAGCCACTGATTCTAAATACACTATATATTATATAGCCAATGATTCTAAATACTGTATATATTATATAGCCACTGATTCTTGACACTGTATATATCATATAGCCAATGATTCTAAATACTGTATATATTATATAGCCACTGATTCTAAATATTGAATATATTATATAGCCAATGATTCTAAATACTGTATATATTATATAGCCACTGATTCTAAATACACTATATATTATATAGCCACTGATTCTAAATACTGTATATATTATATAGCCACTGATTCTAAATACTGTATATATTATATAGCCACTGATTCTAAATACACTATATATTATATAGCCACTGATTCTAAATACACTATATATTATATAGCCACTGATTCTAGATACACAATATATTATATATATATATATATTTTTTTTTTATTAAGTAGTGGGCCTTTTAAAAAGCACTGTACTTTCCCCATTGTGACCTTAACAATACTCCTTTTTTATGTGTTATATGAATGAATTTAGCATAGTAGACATTTGGGAAAATCAGTTTGAGAGAGGGAGAGGGACAGGGGGAGAGTGTGTGTGAGAGAGAGAGAGAGAGAGAGACGGAGAGAGAGAGAGAGAGAGAGACGGAGAGAGAGAGAGAGAGAGAGAGAGAGAGAGAGAGAGAGAGAGAGAGATGAGAGAGAGACGAAGAGAGAGAGAGAGAGAGAGAGATGGAGAGAGAGAGAGAGACGGAGAGAGAGTGAGAGACGGAGAGAGAGAGAGAGAGACGGAGAGAGAGAGCGAGAGAGAGAGAGAGAGAGAGATGGAGAGAGAGAGAGAGACGGAGAGAGAGAGAGAGAGAGAGAGAGAGACGGAGAGAGAGAGAGGCGGAGAGAGAGAGAGAGAGAGACGGAGAGAGAGAGAGAGAGAGAGACGGAGAGAGAGAGAGAGACGGAGAGAGCGAGAGAGAGAGAGA
This sequence comes from Oncorhynchus kisutch, assembly GCF_002021735.2. Lineage (NCBI taxonomy): Eukaryota > Metazoa > Chordata > Actinopteri > Salmoniformes > Salmonidae > Oncorhynchus > Oncorhynchus kisutch. The sequence continues at coordinate 64,910,845 of NC_034178.2, forward strand.
GAGAGATGGAGAGAGAGACGAAGAGAGAGAGACAGCGGGAGAGAGAGTGACGGAGAGAGAGACGGAGAGACGGAGAGAGAGAGAGAGAGAAAGAGAGAGAGAGAGTAGCTGGAATAATTATCTTAATGGAGTGACTGTTTGGATATGCAGCCAAAGTAGCAAGCAGAGATTATAATCTCGCAATTAGTGTAACGAGGTTTTATTGATTGGCCCCGTTGTAGCGCAGCGGCTGCCAATGGTCTGCTGGTTCTACATGCAGAGCGAGTCAGTCATCTCCTACACTACAGTACTACTGCGTTATCCAGCTCCTATACGACAGTACTGCTGCGTTATCCAGCTCCTACACTACGGTACTACTGCGTTCCCCAGCTCCTACACTACGGTACTACTGCGTTCCCCAGCTCCTATACTACAGTACTACTGCGTTATCCAGCTCCTACACTACAGTACTACTGCGTTCCCCAGCTCCTATACTACAGTACTACTGAGGTCCCCAGCTCCTATACTACAGTACTGCTGTGTTATCCAGCTCCTATACTACAGTACTACTGCGTTCCCCAGCTCCTACACTACAGTACTACTGCGTTATCCAGCTCCTACACTACGGTACTACTGCATTCCCCAGCTTCCATACTACAGTACTACTGCGTTATCCAGCTCCTACACTACAGTACTACTGCGTTCCCAGCTCCTATACTACAGTACTACTGCGTTCCCCAGCTCCTATACTACAGTACTACTGCGTTATCCAGCTCCTATACTACAGTACTACTGCGTTCCCCAGCTCCTATACTACAGTACTACTGAGTTCCCCAGCTCCTATACTACAGTACTACTGAGTTCCCCAGCTAATAAACCATGTATACTGCATTAGGCTAGGGTGATAAACCGTTATACTGTATTAACATAGGGTGATAAACCGTTATACTGTATTAACATAGGGTGATAAACCGTTATACTGTATTAACATAGGGTGATAAACCGTTATACTGTATTAACATAGGGTGATAAACCGTTATACTGTATTAACATAGGGTGATAAACCGTTATACTGTATTAACATAGGGTGATAAACTGTTTATACTGTATAGCGGGGAATTTGAAATGTGTTTTTTAAATATTTTTAATAGCGCCCCTTGTGTGCACTCCAGTATTGTAGAAACGGTTATGGCGGTATGAAAATCGGGATACCGCCCCACCCTAGTGCTAGCAGTATCAAAGAATAATGCATTATGGATCGTCGTTTGAATGGTCTAATGAAACACATTTACAATTTGGTGTTTTTGACTCGCTGTTGTAAATGGTATTGCACCGCTCACCACCCGTACCCCTATTGGATTCTGCTTACAAAAGACAGTCTCTGGCAATGTCTAATTTCAAGGTGGGGCTGCCTTTTTTCCATTTGTACAAGTTGAAAATAGTTTCACTTCAAATGCCAGGTTTCTTCTATTTTTGTTGTACATTCCATGTTTTGAGTCATTCAGCGTTGACACAGATTTCACTCCAATCCCTGGTGTGGTGTTGTAATTAACAAAGTGTTTGAATGCCAACAATGTGGTTGTGATTTCTATATTGCAAAATAAGTCATAGGTTTCAGAACCCTGTTTTATCATAAAAAAAAAGAAAAGATCTGGTATTCACGAGAAATTCACCGTAATTAAACACCATCCTCTTATGTATTGGAGACCGTAGAAGTTTTGGGATCCGATACCGATTTAGGTGGTGAAAAGTAACCGATTACAGATATATGTGCCAATATATTGTTTTTTATAGGTGGAATCACAAACGAAGCTTTGTTAAACAAATACTGTTCCAGAGGATTAACAGATACTCTCAATTACGATTTATTAACTAAATATTCAAATGTAACCACCAAAAAGCTAAATCTCCTCTGTAATTATAACAGTAAATACAAAACACTTGACCCATGTACCTTCTTCGGCACAACTAAAAGATGTGTCTATCTGTGGCGGTGGATGAGAATGCAGACTTGTCTGTGCTCAAGCTCCACAAGCACACTAATAAACAAGAAGGGCTGAATTATTCAACTGCCTCAAAGTAAATCTGAAACTGTTCACAACCTAGGCAGTGAAATGCAGTAACTTGCCGTTCGTAATGTCACCGCTAGATGTGAGCGGCAGCATTAGTATTGAGTAGGTTTACTACAGTGCTTTACAACAGTCAACGGTCATGTAAACAAACGCTTTATGGCAATCCAGCAATGAGATGTGAGCGGCAGCATTAGTATTGAGTAGGTTTACTACAGTGCTTTACAACAGTCAACGGTCATGTAAACAAACGCTTTATGGCAATCCAACAGTGAGAGCTTGTTATCCCATTGCTGGACACACTCTTTTCACTGTGACGTATAGCCCCGCCCACTGGGTGAAATGAGGTGAAAGAGTCTGTCCCTTATTATGACAATCTTTCCTTACTGAAAACATTATGTAAATTACAATATTATTTCAAACAAAATGTATTGGCTATTCCGTACATTTCAACCGCAAATGACTGAAATTGTTCATTCACAAAAATGTTTGTTGCACTGGTTGTAGTCACACACATTCTAATTTAGCTAGCTAGCTAAAAACAATCTTATATCATCCTGAATGCAACACACGGTCTGAATGATATATCTGCACCAACTCTCTTACTTTTAGCAGATTTCTGAAAAAGAACTAAATAAACCTGGTAACATAATAGGCCAGACAGTAATGGTGATATTTTTTTAATCGAGGATGAGGGAGAGGGAAAGGAGAATACCTAGTCAGTTGCACAACTGAATGCATTCAACTCAAATGTGTCTTCTACATTTAACCCAAACCCTCTGAATCAGATGGCGCCAGTCGAGTGTTCGCACCTAGCACAGATTGCTAGCTAACGTTAGCTACCTAGCTGGCTAGCTACAGCCTAACTACATTGCTGGTTAGCTAGCCAGCTAACGTTAACTAAGTGAGAATGTGACAAGGACAAGTGGACTGTTGAATATTTACTTAATATGCTGTCGCTGGCTGTGTGCAAGCGACTCATCATCAAACTACCATGCCAATTCCTTCTCTTATGTCGTGACTTAGGGTTGAATGTTATTCAATGAGTAGTTCTTTGAGCACCCTCTTCAGGCAAGCATTACAAAATTCTAAAATTGACCGCAAATGAGCAGACGAATTTGTTCATTCCATGTACAGTATCTATCATCCCATTCCTCTAGCATTCAGAACAGATATGTGTCCCAACTTGCACACTAGGGCCCATAGGCCTCTGGTCAAAAGTAGTGCACTATGTAAGGAATAAGGTGCCATTTGGGACGCAACCGATTAATAGGAGCTTAAGTTCATTTTCAAAATAATTTCTCCCCTTTCTAAATCAGATGGGTAATTCGCTAGCTGGATGCAACCCAATCTCAGCCAAGTCAGTGCAGCGCACCTGATTGGTCAGAGTCAGTCTTGTGTGACTGACAGGAAACACTCTGATTGGGGGAGACGGTGTTATTGGATCGTTGGCGCTGATTAAAGCCGACGCCGCAGCGGTTTTTGTAAACTCCGCCCCGGTGCTCCTGCTCTGAATTACCAGGCGGGTGCATTAGTTTGATTTACTGCTTCCTTCCGCTGTTTAGATTGGGTCTGGGACTGAGAGTGGCAGACTGAAAACCCTGCCCTCCTCTATCCTCATCTCATCTCCTACCCCCTCCACATCTCTCTCTGTCTCTCTCTCTCTCTTTGTCTCTCTCTCTCTCTCTCTCTCTATCCCTCTCTCTCACTGTCTCTCATTCTCTGTCTGTCTGTCTGTCTCTCTCTCTCTCTCTCTCTCTCTCTCTCTCTCTCTGTCTCTCTGTATCCTCTCTCTCTTTCTCTATCTCCTCTCTCTCTTCCCCTTTCTCTCTCTCTCTCTCTCTCTCTCTATCTCTTTGTCTCTCTCTCTCTATCCCTCTCTCTATCCCTCTCTCTCACTGTCTCTCATTCTCTGTCTGTCTCTCTCTCTCTCTCTGTCTCTCTGTATCCTCTCTCTCTTTCTCTATCTCCTCTCTCTCTTCCCCCTTTTCTCTCTCTCTCTCTCTCTCTCTCTCTCTCTCTCTCTCTCTCTCTCTCTCTCTCTCTCTCTCTCTCTCTCTCTGTCACCTCTTTCTTTCTCTCTCTCCATCTCTCTCTATCCTCTCTCTCTCCTCTCCTACTGCTCTCCTCTCTGTCCCCTCCAACTCTCCTCCACCACTACCACCCATCTACCTCTCACTCTCTCTCTCTCTCTCTCTCTCTCTCTCTCTCTCTCTCTCTGTCACCTCTTTCTTTCTCTCTCTCCATCTCTCTCTCTCCTCTCTCTCTCCTCTCCTCCTGCTCTCCTCTCCGTCCCCTCCAACTCTCCTCCACCACTACCACCCATCTACCTCTCACTCTCTCTCCCAATATCTTTTGTGAAATGAAAACAAAGAGCAGTCTGCCAAAATATTTCTATAGCTGTTCGCTGACGATGCAGGGGCAGCAGACTAAGCCTAAAAGATGTGTACTGTGCAGGCATATTTGTTGCTGCAGCAGAAAGCTCTCCCTCTGTCCGTCCCTCTCCCTCTCTCTCTCTCTCTCTCTCCCTCCATTTCTCTCTCTCCCCCTTCCTCCCTCCCTCCCTCTCTCTCTTTTTCTCACTCAATTCAATTCAATTCAATTCAAGGGCTTTATTGGCATGGGAAACATGTGTTAACATTGCCAAAGCAAGTGAGGTAGATAATATATATAGTGAATATATAAAGTGAAATAAACAATAAAAATTAACAGTAAACATTACACATACAGAAGTTTCAAAACAATAAAGACATTACAAATGTCATATTATATATATACAGTGTTTTAACAATGTACAAATGGTGAAGAACACAAGATAAAATAAATAAGCATAAATATGGGTTCTCTCTCTCCCTGGCGTTTTTTGTTGTTGAATGATTTGGAAAAGGGCTCCCTTTTTCACCCATTAAAAGCCTTCTGTTTGGAATAGTTTACTAACACTGCAAATAAATACACAGTTGTATATTTGTGCAAGGGCCCTATTCCGTGCCAAGATGTCTCTTTTCCATGTTGCCGTAGGTGATCAAATGATTCTAATGGCAGTCTTAATGTGTTTTGTAAGCCTTTCACAAAACCAGGTCTGTCCCAAATGGAACCCTATGTTGTGCACTACGTTTGACCAGGATTCATTGGGAATAGGGACTACAGTGGCATTTGGAACACAGACCCAGTTGTTGATAACAACCAGCCATTCAGTATTGCCGATTATATTTTCCTCCCACTAACCAGGTTTCCATCCAAACTTTTTATGTGAGTAAAGTACATGTTGGATAAAAATTGTCATGACAGGCCCGGTAAACTTTCCAGATGTCAACAAAACTAAATGTTCTAGACCAGGTAGGATCTTTTTATGTCAGTAAAATGAATTATGCGTGAAATGGCAGTGAAACCCCTTTACGCAAAATGATTTTATGTAATAACCATCATATCGAAGTAATCTTGGAGTCGTGTGATGATATGTTTTGGCAAAAATGCAATGGAAACACATTTACCATTCTTTTTATTCGGAACATGGGAGTTTTACTGCAAAAGTTCTGTTGATGTGCAACATGGCATCATGCACCGACTGTCATCAGCAACAAGTACATTTGATGGAAACACATCTCAGGTGGGAAAATGCACATGATTGTTTAGATACTGATTTTAGAATATTCGCATGAAAATCTGTCACCAATTGAATGGAAACTTAGCTTACGAGATGATAGCCTCGCTTACTAACTACTAGTTTCACTTCACTGAGACTTTAACACGAACAGCATCACATTAGCTTAACAGCTTTTAGCTCAAAGCAGGAAAATACATCCAAATCACATCCATCTTTATTTATACAGAACATTTCAGACATGGAATGCAACACAATGTGCTTTACAGGAAAAAACTATGAAAATAAAGGCTGAAACATTTACTACACGACAAATATAAGATTAAAAAAACTAAAGATTTGAAGATCTTTTTGAAATATGTCCACAGTTTCGGCCCCCCTTAGGTTCTCTGGCAGGCTATTCCAGAGGCTGGGGGCAGAATAACTAAAGGTTGTCTCTCCATGCCTCTTGGTCCCCCTCAGGTTCTCTGGCAGGCTATTCCAGAGGCTGGGGGCATAATAACTAAAGGTTGTCTCTCCATGCCTCTTGGTCCCCCTCAGGTTCTCTGGCAGGCTATTCCAGAGGCTGGGGGCATAATAACTAAAGGTTGTCTCTCCATGCCTCTTGGTCCCCCTCAGGTTCTCTGGCAGGCTATTCCAGAGGCTGGGGGCATAATAACTAAAGGTTGTCTCTCCATGCCTCTTGGTCCCCCTCAGGTTCTCTGGCAGGCTATTCCAGAGGCTGGGGGCATAATAACTAAAGGTTGTCTCTCCATGCCTCTTGGTCCCAGGCTTTGGGATAGTTAAAAGGCCAGTGACAGAGGACCTGAGGAACCTACTGGGTACATAAAAAACCTAGAGAAACTGTGTTATCTCTTGAGGTTTACTGTTATTGTATGAAAAGCCTACCTCAACCCAATCAGAAATCGAGAAATGCGTTTCTCTCTGTTTAAACAAACTATTGGTCAAATGAATGTTCTGGTGTAGTTTTATGAATGATTCACAGTGTATAAAACATTAGGAACACCTTACTAATATTGAGTTGCACCCCCTTTTGACCTCAGAACAGTCTCAATTCGTCTCAAGTCTCAATTCATCCCACAGTTGTGTCAAGTTGGCTGGATGTCCTTTGGGTGGTGGACCATTCTTGATACACACAGGAAACATGAGCATGAAAAACCAAGCAGCGTTGCAGTTCTTGACACACTCAAACCGGTGCGCCTGGTACATACTACCATTCCTCGTTCAAAGGCACTTCAATATTTAGTCGTTCTCAGTCACCCTCTGAATGGCACACATACACAATCCATGTCTCAATTGTCTCAAGGCTTCAAAAATCCTTGAACCTGTCTCCTCCACTTTAACAGGTGACGTCAATTAGGGATCATAGTTTTCACCTAGAGTCACCTGGTCAGCCTAATGTTTTGTCCTCTCAGTACATGTATGCAGTGTGTGTCTGTTGTGTTGTTCAGTTGTGATTGTGACATCTTCGTGGAATTCAGTCGTAAAGTGGCTATTGAGTTGTGAATGGGCTATTGAGTCGTGAAGGGGATATTGAGTTGTGAATGGGATATTGAGTTGTGAATGGGCTATTGAGTCGTGAATGGGATATTGAGTTGTGAAGGGGCTATTGAGTTGTGAAGGGGCTATTGAGTTGTGAATGGGATATTGAGTCGTGAAGGAGCTATTGAGTCGTGAAGGAGCTATTGAGTCGTGAATGGGATATTGAGTCGTGAATGGGATATTGAGTCGTGAAGGGGTTTTGAGTCGTGAAGGGGATATTGAGTCGTGAATGGGCTATTGAGTTGTGAAGGGGATATTGAGTCGTGAAGGGGATATTGAGTCGTGAAGGGGATATTGAGTTGTGAATGGGCTATTGAGTCGTGAATGGGATATTGAGTTGTGAAGGGGCTATTGAGTTGTGAAGGGGCTATTGAGTTGTGAATGGGATATTGAGTCGTGAAGGGGATATTGAGTCGTGAATGGGATATTGAGTCGTGAATGGGATATTGAGTCGTGAAGGGGCTATTGAGTCGTGAAGGGGCTATTGAGTCGTGAATGGGATATTGAGTCGTGAACGGGCTATTGAGTCGTGAAGGGGCTATTGAGTCGTGAAGGGGCTATTGAGTCGTGTAGGGGATATTGAGTCGTGAATGGGATATTGAGTCGTGAATGGGATATTGAGTCGTGAATGGGATATTGAGTCGTGAATGGGGTATTGAGTCGTGAAGGGGGTATTGAGTTGTGAATGGGATATTGAGTCGTGAAGGAGCTATTGAGTCGTGAATGGGATATTGAGTCGTGAAGGGGTTATTGCGTCGTGAATGGGATATTGAGTCGTGAATGGGATATTGAGTCGTGAAGGGGCTATTGACTCGTGAAGGGGCTATTGAGTCGTGAAGGGGCTATTGAGTCGTGAATGGGATATTGAGTCGTGAATGGGATATTGAGTTGTGAATGGGATATTGAGTCGTGAATGGGATATTGAGTCATTAAGGAGCAATTGAGTCGTGAATGGGATATTGAGTCGTGAAGGAGCAATTGAGTCGTGAATGGGATATTGAGTCGTGAAGGAGAAATTGAGTCGTGAATGGGATATTGAGTTGTGAAGGGGATATTGAGTCGTGAATGGGATATTGAGTCGAGAAGGAGCTATTGAGTCATGAATAGGTTATTGAGTCATGAATAGGTTATTGAGTCGTGAAGGAGATATTGAGTCGTGAATGGGCTATTGAGTCGTGAAGGGGATATTGAATCATGAAGGGGCTATTGAGTTGTGAAGGAGCTATTGAATCGTGAAGGGGCTATTGAGTCGTGAAGGGGATATTGAGTCATGAAGGGGATATTGAGTCATAAAGGAGCTATTGAGTCATGAAGGGGATATTGAGTCATGAAGGAGCTATTCAGTCGTGAAGGGGATATTGAGTCATGAAGGAGCTATTGAGTCGTGAATGAGATATATTATTAGGGAATAGGGTACCATTTGGGACACAGATATAGAGTGTGTACAGTCATGTCTGATAAGTATCTCATTCACAGTGGAGAGCTGTCCCCTCCCTCAGCCCCTTGTAAAACAGTGGCACCAGAGGTCCAAGCCCCATGTGTTTGCCACCCCTTCTCAGCAGATGTGCCCAGCTGTGCCCAGCGCCAATACACAGCCACATTGACTATTGCCTCCAGGCCGGGGAGACTGAGAATAGGGAGACACTTAAGAACACAGTTATACCACAGTGGAAATGCTTGCTATTGTTGTGACACACAAACATATGTCCGCATGCATATACAAACACACACGCCATCCCCCACCAGTAGAAAACAGTCCTTTACTGGTGACAGTGCACAAACAATCACCAGTATAATACACGTGTCCTTGTCCACACGACCGTCGTGTCAGTGTCTTTATTGTCATTTCCCTCAATGATCATTAAATGACTGAAGATCCATTCAACGATTGTCTTGTTGTTGTTATTGTTTATATCTCAGATAAAAACACAACAACACAATCAGCCTTCCGTCAGTCAGAGTCAGAAACAATAGAATCATTGTCTTCACACTCCACCAGCATTGATCTTCAATGTGAAAACAAGTGAAACTGTGATGGAAATACATATAGAAGAGCTGGAACAATGCGCTGATGTCATTGGATTTGTTTATCTGTGATGTGCGGTGCACGGAACTCGTGTCTTGCGTACCATTTGGCACCCTATTCACTACACAGTGCACTACTGTAGACCAGGACCCGTAGGGAATATAGTACCATTTGAGATGCGTTCATCTAACTAACTGTACGGCAGCAGTGGCCCTGTTAAGCCTAGCAGAAGAGACAGGGCAACCAATGAATGGTGTTCAAAAGATTCCTCCTCTGAAGAGACATGACTGATCTCTATATGAAGTGACGAATCAAATCAAACTGTATTTGTCACATGCGCCGAATACAACAAGTGTAGACCTTACTGTAAAATGCTGTCTGACAAACAAGGGGGATGCTACAGAAGTAATATGTGTGTCAAATGTATTTTTATACTACTAAATGTCTCCTGTCAGGCAATGAGTTTGATTATGGTCCTCATCTGAAATATTGAAATCACCCCCCCTTCCTTCACTCCATCCTTCACTTTCTCCCTCTTCCTCTTTCTTTTCCCCCTCCCCCACCCCTGTCACCCACGTCAGTATCAGAGCATGTCACAATATCTCTCCAAAGGACTCTTCGAAACCCGGGCTTTGTTTCTTTTATCTGATCATTTGTTTTTCTTATTGCATTAGCAAGGATCAATCTTCCACTGTTCTCACTGCAAAGCATCTGCACACTATCACTTTGGGAGGAAGTGAGCGTGTTAACTGAACTCTCTCTCCACTGCATCATGTCTTGGCTAAGAATACAATAACGAATGCTTATTAAATCTAGAACCTATTTCTGCTAGCTAGACTAACATCTGCCCCCATCATTCCCCAATTCAAATTCATCCAACTTTATTTGTCCTTTATTTAACCCACATCTTCATTAATCCCATTATATTGTCTGCACAGTGTCTCCTGTCGCCTCTCTGCGTTTCGTCTGGGAACATTTGAAAGTTTTGTTCCACTCCAGTGTACAGCAATAATGACCTGTTAGTGGTGGGCTAGCCTCAACTTCACTGAGCATCCTCTCCCAGTCAAATCAACGTGTCATTAGAAGAGGGGAAACACAGAGAGACAAATAGAGATAGAGAGACAGAGAGATAAAGCCAGAGAAATAGAGACAGACAGAGACACAGAGAGAGAGACAGAGAGAAGCACAAAGAGAGACAGGGAGACACAGAGAGAGAGAGACAGATAGAGAGAGACAAAGACACAGAGAGACAGACATAGACAGAGAGAGACAGAGAGAGAGACAGAGAGAGAGAGAGAGAGAGAGAGAGAGAGACAGACAGACAGAGAGAGAGAAACAGAAACATTAAGAATTGAAACAGAGAGAGAGAGAGAGAGAGACACAGAGAGAGAAAGAGAGAGAGACAGAGACACAGGGAGAGACACAGAGGTAGACAGAGACACAGAGACAAACAGGGAGAGAGACAGAGAACATAGAGGGAGAGAGAGAGAAACATAGAGACAGAAACACAGAAAGAGACACATAGAGACACAGGGAAAGTCACAGAGAGAAACAGAGAGAGAGAGAGCGCACGAGAGAGAGAGCGCACGAGAGAGAGAGCGCGCGAGAGAGAGAGAGCGCGCGAGAGAGAGAGAGCGCGCGCGAGAGAGAGAGAGAGAGAGAGAGAGAAACACAGACAGAGACAGAGAGAGAGAGAGAAACACAGACAGAGACAGAGAGAGAGAGAGAGACTACTATTCCAAATAGTAGTGGTATGGGTAGTAGGGTAATGGTAATGATAGCAGTTTAGTGATGGTGGTGGTAGTAGTAGTGGTAATGATGATGGTAGTTGTAGTACTGATATAATGGTGAAGATGACCGTTATTTAGTTATAAGTTAGTTATAGTTTAATTTTCCATGTTACATTTCTACTATATTGTTGTTCTTTTAGTATTTCATTTAGTAGTATTATTTACTACCATTTTATGTTATTATTTGATATTGTTCAGAATATTATTACAACGTATATTGTACACATTGTTGCTTTATCAATATTGACACAATGTTTTTCATGCCAATAAAGCAGCTTGAATTTGAATTTAGAGAAACAGAGAGAGACAGAGAGACACAGAGAGAAACACAGAGAGAGACACAGAGAGAAACACAGAGAGAAACACAGAGAGAGACAGAGAGACACAGAGAGAAACACAGAGAGAAACACAGAGAGAAACAGAGAGAGACAGAGAGACACAGAGAGAAACACAGAGAGAAACACAGAGAGAAACAGAGAGAGACAGAGAGACACAGAGAGAAACACAGAGAGAAACACAGAGAGAGATATTCACTTTGTATGTTGTCTACCTCACTTGCTTTGGCAATGTTAACAAATGTTTCCCATGCCAATAAAGCCCTTGAATTGAATTGAATTGAATTGAGAGAGAGAGAGAGTTCTTGTTTGTTTCTTATTTGATAAACCCCACTCCATGTAACCCCAGCATGTTATGCAATAACTCAGGCTTCAAATGAGTCACTCCTGTGGCAGCCTTCAATCTTTGCCAAAATGCATTAGTACGCCACTCAGAACTGATGCCACATAGGTTAAATGCAAATTATATAATTCCTGACAACCAATCAAATCAGAGTGACTCCACAACCCAGGAGTCCTGTTTCGTAATGAAATATGACATGACACAAAAGTCCTGATCAGAATACTATGACCTCATGACCTTGGACAAGGAGTGAGATGTTGATAGACAAGAAGGAAGAGACGAGAGGGGGTGAGAGGAAGAGATAAGAGAGGGATCAAGATATGGAGACAGAGGAAGAGGAGAGAGGAAAAGAAGAGAGGGGGAGAAGAGATGGAGACAGAGGAAGAGTAGAGAGGGGGAGAAGAGAGGGGGAGACAAGATATGGAGACAGAGGAAGAGACGAGAGGAAGAGAAGAGAGGGGGAGACAAGATATGGAGACAGAGGAAGAGACGAGAAGAAGAGAAGAGAGGGGGAGACAAGATATGGAGACAGAGGAAGAGACGAGAAGGGGAGAAGAGAGGGGGAGACAAGATATGGAGACAGAGGAAGAGACGAGAGGAAGAGAAGAGAGGGGGAGATAAGATATGGAGACAGAGGAAGAGACGAGAGGGGGAGAAGAGAGGGGGAGACAAGAAATGGAGACAGAGGAAGAGACGAGAGGGGGAGAAGAGATGGAGACAAAGGAAGAGACAAGAGGGAGCGAAGAGATGGAGACAGAGGAAGAGATGAGAGGGAGCGAAGACATGGAGACAGAGGAAGAGTAGAGAGGGGGAGAAGAGATAGAGACAGAGGAAGAGACAAGGGGGAGCGAAGAGATGGAGACAGAGGAAGAGACGAGAGGGAGCGAAGAGATGGAGACAGAGGAAGAGTAGAGAGGGGGAGAAGAGATAGAGACAGAGGAAGAGTAGAGAGGGGGAGAAGAGATGGAGACTAAGGTAGAGATGAGAAGGGGAGACAAGAGATGGAGACAGAGGAAGAGATGAGAGGGGGAGAAGAGATGGAGACAGAGGAAGAGAAGAGAGGGGGAGACAAGAGATGGAGACAGAGGAAGAGATGAGAGGCGGAGAAGAGATGGAGACAGAGGAAGAGAAGAGAGGGGGAGACAAGAGATGGAGACAAAGGAAGAGACGAGGGGGGGAGACAGAGGAAGAGACGAGAGGGGTAGACAAGAGGGGGAGAGAGAGGAAGAGGGGAAGACAAGAGGAAGAGACTGAGAAAGAGAAGAGAGGGAGACAGAGGAAGAGAAGAGAGTGGGAAACAAGAGGTGGAGACAGAGGGAGAGACGAGAGGGGAGACAGAGGGAGAGACAAGTGGGAGAGACGAGAGAGGTCTCCCCTCAGAGGGGGAGACAGAAGGAAGAGACTAAACCTAAAAGGAGAAACCATTACAATTAGGATGGTTGGACCATATTAAGAATTAGGGCCATAATTTGCATTTTTTTGTCATTTTGTATCTTTCACCGCCTTTCATTCATTAGACCTTTCCTCTTTTTTGTGTGTCTCTCTACAATTGTAATTTCAGTGTTTTATGCGCTGATAGCATTCCGGGCCATTGTCACATCGAACATACCAAACATAAACTGAGAGACGTGGTTTCAGATTCCACACATATCCAAATAGTACAGATAAATAATGAAGCTAGTCTGCCTGTTTGGAGACAGAGAGAGAGAGACACCCTCTTCAACATATATATCAACGAATTGGCGAGGGCACTAGAGTAGTCTGCAGCACCCTGCCTCACCCTACTAGAATCCGAAGTCAAATGTCTGCTGTTTGCTGATGATCTGGTGCTTCTGTCACCAACCAAGGAGGGCCTACAGCAGCACCTAGATCTTATGCACAGATTCTGTCAGACCTGGGCCCTGACAGTAAATCTCAGTAAGACCAAAATAATGGTGTTCCAAAAAAGGTCCAGTCACCAGGACCACAAATACAAATTCCATCTAGACACCATTGCCCTAGAGCACACAAAAAACTATACATACCTTGGCCTAAACATTAGCGCCACAGGTAACTTCCACAAAGCTGTGAACGAGACGAGAGACAAGGCAAGAAGGGCATTCATGCCATCAAAAGGAACATAAATTTCAACATACCAATTAGGATTTGGCTAAAAATACTTGGATCAGTCATAGAGCCCATTGCCCTTTATGGTTGTGAGGTCTGGGGTCCGCTCACCAACCAAGACTTCACAAAATGGGACAAACACCAAATTGAGACTCTGCACGCAGAATTCTGCAAAAATATCCTCCGTGTACAACGTAGAACACCAAATAATGCATGCAGAGCAGAATTAGGCCGATACCCACTAATTATCAAAATCCAGAAAAGAGCCGTTAAATTCTATAACCACCTAAAAGCAAGTGATTCCCAAACCTTCCATAACAAAGCCATCACCTACAGAGAGATGAACCTGGAGAAGAGTCCCCTAAGCAAGCTGGTCCTGGGGCTCTGTTCACAAACACAAACACACCCTACAGAGCCATCACCTACAGAGAGATGAACCTGGAGAAGAGTCCCCTAAGCAAGCTGGTCCTGGGGCTCTGTTCACAAACACAAACACACCCTACAGAGCCCCAGGACAGCAGCACAATTAGACCCAACCAAATCATGAGAAAACAAAAAGATAATTACTTGACACATTGGAAAGAATTAACAAAAAAAACAGAGCAAACTAGAATGCTATTTGGCCCTAATCAGAGAGTACACAGCGGCAGAATACCTGACCACTGTGACTGACCCTAAATTAAGGAAAGCTTTGACTATGTACAGACTGAGTGAGCATAGCCTTGCTATTGAGAAAGGCCGCCGTAGGCAGACATGGCTCTCAAGAGAAGACAGGCTATGTGCTCACTGCCCACAAAATGAGGTGGAAACTGAGCTGCACTTCCTAACCTCCTGCCCAATGTATGACCATATTAGAGAGACATATTTCCCTCAGATTACACAGATCCACAAAGAATTTGAAAACAAATCCAATTTTGATAAACTCCCATATCTACTGGGTGAAATTCCACAGTGTGCCATCACAGCAGCAAGATTTGTGACCTGTTGCCACGAGAAAAGGGCAACCAGTGAAGAACACACACCATTGTAAATACAACCCATATCTATGCTTATTTCTTTTATCTTGTGTCCTTTACCATTTGTACATTGTTAAAACACTGTATATATATATATATATTATATATATAATATGACATTTGGATTGTCTTTATTGTTTTTAAACTTCTGTATGTGTAATGTTTACTGTTAATTTGTATTGTTTATTTCACTTTATATATTATCTACCTCACTTGCTTTGGCAATGTTAACACATGTTTCCCATGCCGATAAAGCCCCTTGAATTGAATTGAATTGAGAGATTGAGAGGGAGAGAAGGAGAGGGAGGGAGGGAGGGAGGGAGGGAGGGAGGGAGGAGGGAGGGAGGGAGGGAGGGAGGGAGGGAGGGAGGGAGGGAGGGAGGGAGGGAGGGAGGGCGATAGGATAGGATAGATAGATAGGAGGCTGAGGGGAGGTGGGAGGGAGAGAGGGAGAGATAGGATAGGATAGATAGATAGATAGATAGATAGAAAGGGGTCTGAGGGGAGGTGGGAGGGAGAGAGGGAGAGATAGGATAGGATAGATAGATAGAAAGGGGTCTGAGGGGAGGTGGGAGGGAGAGAGGGAGAGATAGGATAGGATAGGATAGATAGATAGAAAGGGGTCTGAGGGGAGGTGGGAGGGAGATATGCTATGTTTATTTATTTTCCCTTTTGTTCTTTAATAACCATTTGAACATCGTTACTGTATATATACATATGCCATTTATAATGTCTTTATTCTTTTGGAACTTCTATGAGTGTAATGTTTACTGTTCATTTTTATTATTTATTTCACTTTTGCATATTATCTACTTCACTTGCTTTGACAATGTTAACATATGTTTCTCATGGCAATAAAGCCCCTTGAATTGAATTGAATTGAATTCGAGAAGAAGAGAGAGAGAGAGAGAGAAGGAGAGGGAGGTGGAGAGGGAGAGAGAGAGGGAGGTGGAGAGAGAGAGGTGGAGAGGGAGAGAGAGAGAGAGAGGGAGAGAAAGAGAGAGATAGGATGGGATAGATAGAATGGGGGGGCTGAGGGGAGGTGGGAGGTGTAGGATGGGATAGGTAGAATGGGGGGCTGAGGGGAGGTGGGAGGTGTAGGATGGGATAGATAGAATGGGGGGCTGAGGGGAGGTGGGAGGTGTAGGATGGGATAGATAGAATGGGTGGCTGAGGGGAGGTGGGAGGTGTAGGATGGGATAGATAGAATGGGAGGCTGAGGGGAGGTGGGAGGTGTAGGGTGGGATAGATAGAATGGGAGGCTGAGGGGAGGTGGGAGGTGTAGGATGGGATAGATAGAATGGAGGCTGAGGGGAGGTGGGAGGTGTAGGGTGGGATAGATAGAATGGGAGGCTGAGGGGAGGTGGAGGTGTAGGATGGGATAGATAGAATGGGAGGCTGAGGGGAGGTGGGAGTGTAGGATGGGATAGATAGAATGGGGGGCTGAGGGGAGGTGGGAGGTGTAGGATGGGATAGATAGAATGGGAGGCTGAGGGGAGGTGGGAGGTGTAGGATGGGATAGATAGAATGGGGGGCTGAGGGGAGGTGGGAGGTGTAGGATGGGATAGATAGAATGGAGGCTGAGGGGAGGTGGGAGGTGTAGGATGGGATAGATAGAATGGGAGGCTGAGGGGAGGTGGGAGGTGTAGGATGGGATAGATAGAATGGGAGGCTGAGGGGAGGGGGGAGGTGAAGGGTGGGATAGATAGAATGGGGGCTGAGGGAGGTGGGAGGTGTAGGGTGGGATAGATAGAATGGGGGGCTGAGGGGAGGTGGGAGGTGTAGGATGGCAGTAAGTTGAGACAGGCCCACTTTCTGTTATTCTAGAGAGGCTCTTTGTGGTGTGCTGATATCCCTGACATGATATTGTAGCAAAATAACACAACTGATGGATGTAATTAAAGCCTGTATTAGAGAGAGGGACAGATAAACAGCACAGAGAGACACACACATTTCTTTCCACAGGATGCAGCTTATGCCCCAACCTCTTCAACATATATATCAACGAATTGGCGAGGGCACTAGAATAGTCTGCAGCACCCGGCCTCACCCTACTAGAATCTGAAGTCAAATGTCTACTGTTTGCTGATGATCTGGTGCTTCTGTCACCAACCAAGGAGGGCCTACAGCAGCACCTAGATTTTCTGCACAGATTCTGCCAGACCTGGGCCCTGACAGTAAATCTCAGTAAGACCAAAATAATGGTGTTCCAAAGGTCCAGTCGCCAGGACCACAAATACAAATTCCATCTAGACACCGTTGCCCTAGAGCACACAACTATACATACCTCGTCCTAAACATCAGCGCCACAGGGAACTTCTATGCCATCAGAAGGAACATAAAATCAACATACCAATTAGGATCTGGCTAAAAATACTTAAATCCGTTATAGAACCCATTGCTCTTTATGGTTGTGAGGTCTGGGGCTCGCTCACCAACCAAGAATTCACAAAATGGGACAAACACCGAATTGAGACTCTTCATGCAGAATTCTGCAAAAAATATCCTCAGTGTACAAAGTAAAACACCAAATAATGCATGCAGATCAGAATTATGCCGATACCTGCTAATTTCCAAAATCCAGCAATGAGCCGTTAAATTCTACAACCACCTAAAAGGAGGTGATTCCCAAACCTTCCATAACAAAGCCATCACCTACAGAGAGATGAACCTGGAGAAGAATCCCCTAACAAAGCTTGTCCTGGGGCTCTGTTCACAAACACAAACACACCCCATAGAGCCTCAGGACAGCAACACAATTAGACCCAATCAAATCATGAGAAAACAAAAAGATAATTACTTGACACAACAAAACAGAGCAAACTAGAATGCTTTTTGGCCCTAAACAGAGAGTACACAGCGGCAGAATACCTGACCACTGTGACTGACCCAAACTTAAGGAAAGCTTTGACTATGTACAGACTCAGTGAGCATATTGAGAAAGGCCGCCGTAGGCAGACATGGCTCTCAAGAGAAGACAGGCTATGTGCTCACTGCCCCCAAAATGAGGTGGAAACTGAGCTGCACTTCCTAACCTCCTGTCCAATGTATGTCTCATATTAGAGACACATATTTCCCTCAGATTGCAGAGACCCACAAAGAATTCAAAAACAAACCCGATTTTGATAAACTCCCATATATACTGGGTGAAATTCCACAGTGTGCCATCACAGCAGCAAGACTTGTGACCTGTTGCCACGAGAAAAAGACAACCAGTGAGAACAAACACCATTGTAAATACAACCCATATTTATTTATTTTTGCACATCTTTACAACATGGTATATTAACATAATATGACATATGAAATGTGTTTATTCTTTTGGAATTGTAAATGTTTACTGTACATTTTAATGTTTTATTTCACTTTTGTTTATTATCTACTTCACTTGCATAGGGAATGTTAACATGTGTTTCCTATGCCAATAAAGCCCTTACATTTAATTTAATTTAATTTAATTGAGAAGGAGAGAGAGAGAGAACGAGAGAGAGAGAAAGAGAGAGAGACAGAGAGAGAGAGAAAGAGAGAGAGACAGAGAGAGAGATAGAGAGAGAGAGAGAGAGAGAGAGAGAGAGAGAGAGAGAGAGACAGAGAGAGAGAGAGAGAAAGAGAGAGAGACAGAGAGAGAGAGAGAGAGAGAGAGAGAGAGAGAGAGAGAGAGAGAGAGAGAGAGAGAGAGAGAGAGAGAGAGAGAGAGAAAGAAAGAGAGAGAGACAGAGAGAGAGAGAGAGAGAGAAGATAGACAGAGAGAGAGAGAGAGAGAGAGACAGAGAGAGAGAGAGAAAGAGAGAGAGACAGAGAGAGAGAGAGAGAGAGAGAGAGAGAGAGAGACAGAGAGAGAAAGAGAGAGAGACAGAGAGAGAGAGAGAAAGAGACAGAGAGAGAGAGAGAAAGAGAGAGAGACAGAGAGAGAGAGAGAAAGAGAGACAGAGAGAGAGAGAGTAAGACAGAGAGAGAGAGAGAAAGAGAGAGAGAGAAAGAGAGACAGAGAGAGAGAGTAAGACAGAGAGAGAGAGAGAGAAAGAGAGAGAGACAGAGAGAGAGAGAGAGAAAGAGAGAGAGACAGAGAGAGAGAGACAGAGAGAGAGAGAGAAAGAGAGAGAGACAGAGAGAGAGAAAGAGAGAGAGACAGAGAGAGAGAGAGAAAGAGAGACAGAGAGAGAGAGTAAGACAGAGCAGGACACTGGGAGAGGATTGTCCACAGATTGAGCTGTCCAAACAGGACACACACAGGCTTTGAAAGTAGACATCCTCTCATGCTTCTCTATGAACTTTACAGCGGATGTGCACAATTATTACCATTAACGTTAGGTGAAGTAAAGTCATACTGTGCAGCGTGGAGTTCTTCCATCACATTGTTATTGTTGCCATTTAGCGCCATGACATCACCCTGTCATTGAGAAGGACTGTTCCATGTTGTCATTTGCTGTATGTAGGCTCTAGTGTTGTCCATGACATCACCCTGTCATTGAGAAGGACTGTTCCATGTTGTCATTTGCTGCATGTAGGCTCTAGTGTTGTCCATGACATCACCCTGTCATTGAGAAGGACTGTTCCATGTTGTCATTTGCTGTATGTAGGCTCTAGTGTTGTCCATGTCATCACCCTGTCATTGAGAAGGACTGTTCCATGTTGTCATTTGCTGTATGTAGGCTCTAGTGTTGTCCATGGCATCATTTACCAGATGTAATCTTCCTATGAGGAGAATGAAATGGATGAGGAACCCAAATTCTTCCCCAAGATAACCCCCCCCCCCCCTTCCCTCCTCCTTTCTCGTCTTAAAAACGGAGGCGAGAGATAACTCTGACTTTGTTTTCTGGAAAGAGGAAAAGGGTAGAACGGGGTGTAATGATAATTCATAATTTGACAAACCTCATATAGTTCTCTTCCCCTCTGACTCATCTAGTTACTGAGGTGTATATAAGAACAGATATATAGTCAATATGCTGGGAACTGGAAATGGCCTGAATTTACTGATGTGGGTCCCATTCCACCATAAAACATATTTCCTTTATTATTTTGCATATACATTTGAGACGATAAAATGGAGTATAGTGCATGTATATTTTGACGTGATTTATTTCTTTAATTATCAGAGTGCTGTGTGCCCAGCCCACATGGATGCCCAGCCCACATGGATTATAACACACTGTATTCATAAATTGATATGTCCGAATATATAATAATATGACTTCAAATCATTAGCTAGATATCGTTTGTCTACTGAAGGCAGCCTGTTCAGACAAGTCCCATTTGATGAGCCCAGCTAGTTGAAGCAGCACTGTGGAAAGTTAGCTCAGTGCCAACAAAGATAACCTGGAAAGCTTCCCAATCGATGATATTTTCCCTCTCATTCCATCCCCACACCAACTGTCTGTTCATCTGTTTCTCTTAAATGAAAGGTGCATTAAAATGTGCGCCAAACTCTCTGAAGACCTCCGCACTTAATTAAAACAGAACAGACAGTCTGCGTCGCAAATGGAACCCTATAGTGCACTACTTTGGACTAGGAGCCTGTGTAGGGAATAGGATGCCATTTAAGATGTAGAAGAAAAAAAAATGCAACTTTTTTTTACCCAGAATAGATGTGGAAATGTTTTCTCAAATGGAATGCCAACACTACTGATCAAGAAGGAGCCCCCCCCCAACTCTCCCTTTGTGAGAGTGAAGCCTACAAATTGTGTGAAATAAAATATGGCATTGTGCATTAGAATGGAATCCATAAGAGAAGAAGCGCTTCGAGAAATAGTGGAGGTGCCTTTGTTGGAGTTGACGCCGTACAATGAGGACAGACTCTGGCCTATGTGAGCCATCAAACACATGCCTACAGATGTAGGATATTCATTTGATCTTCCTGTTGCAGGATAACGTTCCTGCAGTGCAGGACATTTTAAAATAGCTTCTGAAGTTTCTAATTTCCACTTTGACATTTCAGACCTGCCTTACTAAAAATGTATCAACACCTACAAAAACATGTCCATTAATTATAATCCACATAATCATTTCCTGTTGCTGCAGGATTGTTTTTCTGCTGTAGCAAACTGGCTCAAATGAAGATCCTACATCTGTACATATTGTTTAGATGTATGAAGAGTATGCATTAGCTGCAGTATAACTTGGCTCTGTGTACTATACATTCAATCTTAGTCTGTATAGAATATGAACGATTTATCCTGCAACTATTCAACTGGGACTGTCCTTGATATTTACATTTTATCATCAAGGTCATCCGACAAGGCTCCAGAGTAATGTCAAATGTTACTCTTATTACTCACTAGCCCTCTCTTACGAAGTTGAAAAAAGCTAAGGATTGGATTTGATTGGAAGAAGTGTTTCTCTACTGTGGAAAAACCAAACACATTGTCCATGGTTGATTAACATGCCCTTTGTACTTATGATATAGCATAAACTGTAAGACACTTAAGATAAGTGATGACTGTGCAAAGGGCCTGTCAAGACTTAGAAGAATGTCTGGTTAAGGCTGAGGCTGCGTACCAAACAGGGCTAACAAAATACTGCACTATGAAGGGAATAGGGTGTCCTTTGGGACACAGCCTCAATCTTAACAGTACCTAGTGTCTAACCTCATTGTGAAAGATCATGGAGATGTGAGTTCTCCCAGAAGATTCAACGAGGTACTCACTTCACACAATGGCTCCAATGTTTACAACAGACAAGTTAGTTTCCTTCCAACAATTATGAGGGAAATTCAATCTCCGGAAATGTTTGTTTTCTTGTCCATTAGACCAAACAATTACACAATCCCCGAAGGTTTACAAAAACATTTGTCTTCAAAGGACAATTTAGAAAATTTATATCCACGCTTTCCCAGACAATGCAATTACATTTTTCCCCCCTTTTCCCATTCATGGTCACTAGTTGCGAGGAGATGAACGCATGTTTAAGTGTTGTGTTCGTTCAACGTCTATATCCCTCCTTTACAATAAGTCACAAATTGCAATTGCAACTTCGTTGGTCGTGACCAGATTGAGGCTGGGTTTTTTTGTCGTATTTTTCAGTCTATGTCTTTCATTTGCTGTAGGGGTTATTTAGCATTATAAACTGGGTGGTTCGTGCCATGAATGCTGATTGGCTGACATCCGTGGTATATCAGACCGTATACCACGTGTGTGACAAAACATTTATTTTTCCTGCTCTAATTACGTTGGTAACCAGTTTATAATAGCAATAAGGCACCACTGGATTACTGAAGTGATCAAAGAATCTAATGCATTCAACTGGCTCTAATTAAGCAATAAGGCACGAGGGGGTGTGGTATATGGCCAATGTACCACGGCTAAGGGATGGATCCAGGCACTCTGCGTTGCGTCAAGCAGAAGAACATCCCTTAGCCGTGGTATATTGGCCATATACCACACCCCCTCGTGCCTTATTGCTTAATTATAGCCAGTTGAATGCATTAGATTATTTGATCACTTCAGTAAAGCTATTGGTGGTGGGTTGACTTAATATGTTCTAGCGGTTTTGTAACATTGTACCCAGTTCAATGCATTTGATTATTGCATCATTTTGGTAAAAGCTACACAATAGACTGGTGGTGGGTTGATATGAAATAATTGTGTCTTACTACAGTACTGACAGTAGCTAGCTGTCTACTACCTTTCAGTTATTTACTTCAACTTTAGTAGAAAAGAGCTCTCTGAGAATCCCTTTTTCCTTGGCTTTGCCTTGTATTTTCTGAAAGGATTCTCTTGAGATAAATGACCACTCCAGTGCAGAGTATGACAGCCTACACAAAGATGATATTGAATTGATTTCTGAAATGTTTCAGAACTGACATTTTTATGTATACGCCAAGAAATGAATCATAAAAAATTGATTAAAAACCCCTTGAATGGCTGACACAGGAATATTATTTGTGATGATTAACTTGACTCAGTCATTACATAGGGAGTCAAGTCAGAGTGCCTCAGACAAAATTGCTTTTTTCGTTCCCATTGAATTTCCCAGGTATTTATTAAATTTTTTTCCCGACTTTAGAATTCAGAATGATATTTTTCCTTATTGCAGCACGATGGATAGTACAGCAATACACAGATATGCATACTGGTATTCTGAAAACATGGAAACAAATGATCTGCTGTATTTCATGTGCATTTAGTGTATTCAGATGTCTGAAAGCTCATGTTACTGTTATGCACTAGAGACTTTAAACATGAGAAGCTTATAGGTAGGGTGTAACTGGGGACTGTGGGTGGAGAGTGGGGTTATAGGGAGATATACCCTTTATCATTGTCATAACAACCATCCCTGGGGTAGGGGGTGGGGGGCACCATTTCCTCATTAAATAATTGACTGTTCTCAAAATGACCTCTCCCCTACACACCTCAGATGGTCTAAAATCCTACAGTTCTCATGACTAACCTACCTATAAGCTACATCAAGCCTACAGTTCTCATGACTAACCTACCTATAAGCTACATCAAGCCTACAGTTCTCATGACTAACCTACCTATACGCTACATCAAGCCTACAGTTCTCATGACTAACCTACCTATACGCTACATCAAGCCTACAGTTCTCATGACTAACCTACCTATACGCTACATCAAGCCTACAGTTCTCATGACTAACCTACCTATACGCTACATCAAGCCTACAGTTCTCATGACTAACCTACCTATAAGCTACATCAAGCCTACAGTTCTCATGACTAACCTACCTATAAGCTACATCAAGCCTACAGTTCTCATGACTAACCTACCTATAAGCTACATCAAGCCTACAGTTCTCATGACTAACCTACCTATACGCTACATCAAGCCTACAGTTCTCATGACTAACCTACCTATACGCTACATCATTCCTACAGAGCTCATGGCAGTACATACAATCTCACATCATCTCCCTCTCTGTTTGTCCTTCCAGAGCTATTCCGGACAGGGAGGAGGAGGAGGCGGTGGGAACGGTGCGGGGGACGAGGACTACGAGATCCCCCCCATCACCCCTCCTAACCACGCCGAGCCCTCCCTGCTCCACCTGATGGACCCAGAGTCGGGCTACCTGTGCCACTCCCTAGGGGCCCACCACAACGGCCTGCTCAACCCCTACTCCTACCAGGAGCTGCCCGCCCTCATGATGTCCAATATGCTGGCCCAAGAGGGCCACCTGCCCTCCAGCCAAATGCCCTCGGTGAGTCCCCCACAAGCGGTTTGCTTTGATATCACACCTGGGTTGAAATACTATTCGAAATCATTTCAAATACTTAATCTGTGCTCTATTTAGTTTTCCTGTTGCAATGGAGCTAGTAGACCAGTTCTACAAACGACTGGTCCGCCCACCTGGCAGAACAGGCAGCCTTAAGCAAACACAACAAAGTATTGCAAGTAGTCGGTCTGATACTGATTCACCCACTCCTTAATTTGGTTGTAGCAACGAGTGGTGGTCAGAGGGTTGTGTTCCTTGTCGCTTGCCTGAGGAGACTAGTATGCCTAAAATAGTTTGCAGTTTGAAACAGATACAGTTTGAAACAACTGTCTCAAAATGGGCATTTCTACAAATAGTTTGGATGAGTAGAACATTTGTTTGTTTGGCTCAAGGGAAAGCATATAGACTGCCTACTCTTCTGCTTTGTAACTTTTTGAATAGTCAAATTTTACATTAACAACACAGGCTATGTAAATCATGTCTCTGTTGGTTTCATATGACATGCAATATCAAGAAGAAGGCAAAGTAAGAGATTGCCCTGTCAGCTCTGACACACAAAGGTTTGTGGGTAAATCCAGCAGTGTCAAACATCCAATATGAATACACTGATTGCTATAATGTATGAATACAGCCTCACTCAGCCTTTTTACACAAACTTCTTCAGTGTGCCACAAGTTGTCATCCTTAGCCATAATTGTATTCATGAGAAAAGGCAGGAAATCGACATTGTTTCCATATGTCTGGAATGAGATCATTCTCTATAAAACAGTCAAATGCATCCCAAATGGCACCCTCTTCTCTGCAAGGTGCACTACTTTTGACAAGGGCGCATAGGGCTCTGGTTGAAAGTAGTGCACTATGTAGGGATTAGGGTGCATTTTGGGACATATTTATCATCTACTGTATACACCATCAGTATAATGAAACTGTCTATATAGAGAGTAGAGACACTTTCATGTACCTGGTCAGAGAAACAAAGTGTCATTTTAACTGAGAAAATGAAATCTACTTTTTTTATACAGAAACTGTATAGAGACTGAGAGTTCAAGGTATTAACTTAGGACCAGCATATCTGATTGTATACGTGGTCATACTGTATCATCAATACACACAATTATGGCTTTGGAAATGATATCCGCACAAAAACAAATATCAGCTTTTTTATTACTATGAAAAGTATTTTCCACACAGTAAATATGGATATTTGATATTTCACAAAATAACTATGGTTTCCTTTGAATGATGGTGTCTTTTGAGAGTCTTTTAATGTAGCCATATAGAGGACATGGAGGTATTTTCATGGCAACACTACACTAAACAGGATGAGACCTTCAAGCGTTCAAGAGTTTAAGTGTCTTTGGGTTTTTGAAAAGCGCTATATAATAAAGTATTATTGATCAAGTATTATTATGATTTATTATTATTATTATTATTATTATTATTATTCACAGCCATACATGTCTTCCACTTATAGTAATGGCTGCATCTTATTTGATCCTTACAGATCATCCAGGCTGTCAATTTGTCTTTTGTAGAAGCATATACAGAGAGAGCATCCATACATTGTGTACTAGATAACATCGTGATTGTATGTCATGTATATGTTTTCCCCAAATACATGATAGACCCAAGATTGTATACGTGGAGAAATGTATAAATACTCATGCACATAGTATTGTTTCGAGGGCAAGGACTGTATTTGAATGTGATTAATCACTATACTCATGTGACTTCACATCTGTATACTATATATTAGTGTTGGTGTATATAGTTGGTTTATATATTAGTGTATATATTACTGATGGTGTATATAGTTGTGTATATATTGGTGTATATATTAGTGTTGGTGTATATAGTTGGTTTATATGTTGGTGTATATATTACTGATGGTGTATATAGTTCTATATATTGGTGCATATATTACTGATGGTGTATATAGTTGGTTTTTATATTGGTGTATATATTATGGATGGTGTATATAGTTGGTTTATATATTGGTGTATATATTATGGATGGTGTATATAGTTGGTTTATATATTGGTGTATATATTACTGATGGTATATATAGTTGGTTTATATATTGGTGTATATATTACTGATGGTGTATATAGTTCTATATGTTGGTGTATATATTACTGATGGTGTATATAGTTCTATATGTTGGTGTATATTACTGATGGTGTATATAGTTCTATATGATGGTGTATATATTACTGATGGTGTATATAGTTCTATATGTTGGTGTATATATTACTGATGGTATATATAGTTGGTTTATATATTGGTGTATATATTACTGATGGTGTATATAGTTCTATATGTTGGTGTATATATTACTGACGGTGTATATAGTTCTATATGTTGGTGTATATTACTGATGGTGTATATAGTTGATTTATATATTGGTGTATATACTACTGATGGTGTATATAGTTGTGTATATATTGGTGTATATATTAGTTTGGTGTATATAGTTGATTTATATATTGGTGTATATACTACTGATGATGTATATAGTTGTGTATATATTGGTGTGTATATATTAGTGTTGGTGTATATAGTTGGTTTATATATTGGTGTATATATTAGTGTTGGTGTATATAGTTGGTTTATATATTGGTGTATATATTACTGATGGTGTATATAGTTGTGTATATATTGGTGTATATATTAGTGTTGGTGTATATAGTTGGCATATATTGATGTATATTTTAGTGTTCAAATCAGAATCAGAATCAAATCAAATTTTGTTTGTCACATCCACATGTTTAGCACATGTTATTGTGGGTGTAGCAAAACGCTTGTGTTTCTAGCTCCAACAGGGCAGTAATATCTAACAAGTAATATATAACAATAGACACAATCTAAACTAAAGTAAAGTAAAGTAAATATAATTAAGAGTATATTTATTTTTTGACAAGCAATGTCAGAGCGGCATAGATTAAGATACAGTAGAATAGGATAGATTACAGTATATACATATGAGATGTATATGGGGGTGACACTCTAGACCCAAACTGTTATAGACCTATATCCATCCTGCCCAGCCTTTCCAAAGTCTTCGAAAGCCAAGTTAACAAACAGATCACTGACCATTTAGAATCCCACCGTACCTTCTCCGCTGTGCTCAAGGTACTCAATTATATCATAACCGCCATCGATAAAAGACAGTCGTCTTCATCGACCTGGCCAAGGCTTTTGACTCTGTCAATCACCGTATGCTTATCGGCAGACTCAACAGCCTTGGTTTCTCAAATGACTGCCTCGCCTGGTTCTCCAACTACTTCTCTGATTGAGTTCAGTGTGTCAAATCGGAGGGCCTGTTGTCCGGACCTCTGGCAGTCTCTATGGGGGTGTCGCAGGGTTAAATTCTCGGGCCGACTCTTTTCTCTGTATACATCAATGATGTGGGTGATTCCCTGATCCACCTCTACTCAGACGACACCATTCTGTATACATCTGGCCCTTCTTTGGACACTGTGTTAACAAATCTCCAAACTAGCTTCAATGCCATACAACACTCCTTCCGTGGCCTCCAACTGCTCTTAAATGCTAGTAAAACTAAATGCATGCTCTTCAAACGATCACTGCCCGTACCCACCCGCCCGACTAGCATCACTACTCTGGACGGTTCTGACTTAGAATAAGTGGACAACTACAAATACGTAGGTGTCTGGTTAGACTGTAAACTCTCCTTCCAGACTCATATTAAGCATCTCCAATCCAAAATTAAATCTAGAATCTGCTTCCTATTTCGCAACAAAGCCTCCTTCATTCACGCTGCCAAACATACCCTCAAAAACGGACTATCCTACCGATCCTCGACTTCGGCGATATCATTTACGAAATAGCCTCAACACTCTGCTCAGCAAACTGGATGTAGTCTATCACAATGCCATCCATTTTGTCACCAATGCCCCATTTACCACCCACCACTGCGACCTGTATGCTCTCGTCGGCTGGCCCTCGCTACATATTCTTCGCCAGACCCACTGGCTCCAGATCATCTATAAGTCTTTGCTAGGTAAAGCTCCGCCTTATCTCAGCTCACTGGTCACCATAACAACACCAACCCGTAGCACGCGCTCCAGCAGGTATATCTCACTGGTCATCCCCAAAGCCAACACCACCTTTCCTTCCAGTTCTCTGCTGCCAATGACTGGAACGAATTGCAAAAATCGCTGAAGTTGGAGACTTATATCTCCCTCACTAACTTTAAGCATCAGCTATCTGAGCAGCTCACCGATCGCTGCTGCTGTACACAGCCCATCTGTAAATAACCCATCCAACTACCTACCTCATCCCCATATTGTTTTTATTTACTAGTTTTGCTCTTTTGCACACCAGAATTTCTACTTGCACATCATCATCTGCACATCTATCACTCCAGTGTTAATTTGCTAAATTGTAATAACTTCGCTACTATGGCCTATTTATTGCCTTACCACCTTACTCCATTTGCACGCACTGTATATAGATTTTTCTGTTGTTATTGACTGTACCTTTGCTTATCCCTGTGTTGATGTTTTTTGTCGCACTGCTTTGCTTTATCTTGGCCAGGTCGCAATTGTAAATGAGAACTTGTTTTCAACTAGCCTACCTGGTTAAATAAAGGTGAAATATATATATATATATATATATATATATATATATTTTAAATAAGTAATGCAAAATATGTAAACATCATTAATATCAAGTTTCAGGTATGACCCAGATGCAGACAGTGTTGAAGAATCAAACGTTTATTACTAAAACAGGTGCAGGCAAATGGCAGGCAAACGACAGGTCAAAGGCAGGGAGGGGTCAATAATACAGAGAGGGTGCAAAGGGTACAGAACAGCAGGCAGGGTCAGGGTCAGGGTCAGGGCAGGCAGGGGTCAATAATACAGAGAGGGTACAAAGGGTACAGAACAACAGGCAGTCTCAGGGTCAGGGGTCAATAAGCCAGTAAGGTGGGGTAAGGTACAGAACAGCAGGCAGTCTCAGGGTCAGGGGTCAATAAGCCAGTAAGGTGAGGTAAGGTACAGAATGGCAGGCAGTCTCAGGGTCAGGGCAGGCAGGGGTCATTAAGCCAGTAAGGTACAGAACAGCAGGCAGGCTCAGGTTCAGGGCAGGCATAACGGTCAAAACCGGGAAGGACTAGAATAGAGGAGCAAGAAACAGGCATGAGCAGGGGAACGAACTCTAGTAGGCTTCATGAACAAAATGAACTGGCAACAGACAAACAGAGAACACAGGTATAAAGACACAGGGGATAATGGGGAAGATTGGCGACACCTGGAGGGGGTGGAGACAAGCATAAAGATGTGAAACAGATCAGGGTGTGACAATTAAAGTGACTAGTGTTCCAATTATTAAAGAGGCCAGTGACTTCAAGTCTATGTATATAGGGCAGCAGCCTCGAATGTGCTAGTAATGGCTATTTAACAGTCGGTTGGCCTCGGTCCCAGCTTTGATGCACCTGTACTGACCTCGCCTTCTGGATGATAGCGGGGTAAATAGGCAGTGGCTCGGGTGGTTGTTGTCCTTTTTGCCTTCCTGTGACATCGGCTGCTGTAGGTGTCCTGGAGGGCAGGTAGTTTGCCCCCGGTGACGTGTTGGGCAGACTCCTCTGCTATCCTGACGATGTGGATGGGGGCGTGTTCCCTCTGCTGTTTCATGAAGTCCACGATCAGCTCCTTTGTTTAATTGACATTGGGTGAGAGGTGATTTTCCTGGCACCACAGTCCCAGGGCCCTCACCTCCTCCCTTTACTATTGGTATAAATAGTTGGTGTATATATTGGCATATATATCAAAGTTGCTGTATCGGTGTGTATGTTGCTGTATTGGTGTTGTTGTGACAATCTTTTTCTACTGTATATATTTGTATCATGTTGTGTTGGAACACGGCTCAATGTGTTGTTGTGGCCTCTTTTTCTACTTCTTCCTCTCCATAAACAGTATCTCTGCTCTTGAAATGGATCTAGTACATCTGGAGGTCAGGCCTTACATTCAGTCTTGAGCACATTGAAAAAAAAATCCATTAGGTTTCATCTTTCCTGCATCAGCCATTCTATTGTGGCTCTGCAGTGAGATCTGTTTTCATCAGAAAGATTCAATACGTGAGCTGGACAATGAAAAGAGTGCAATGGGGATGGATGGAGCGAGAATAAGAGAGAGGGAAGGGGGAGAGAGAGTGAGAGAGAGAAAGAAAGAGAGAGAGAGAGAGAGAGAGAGAGAGAGAGAGAGAGAGAGAGAGAGGGAGAGAGAGAGAGAGGGAGAAAGAGAGTGAGAGAGAGAGAGAGAGAGAGAGAGAGAGAGAGAGAGAGAGAGAGAAAGAAAGAAAGAGAAAGAGAGAAAGAGAAAGAGAGAGAGAGAGAGAGACAGAGACAGAGAGGTAATATTGCTGAAAGGGAAAGTAGCTCTCATTCTAAATGGGCATTTATCATCAATTTTCAACACATTTATTTAAGGACTTGAGTATTAGATGTTTAAGAAATGATGCAGTTCAGGAAAAGAGGTTCACATATTTGGCCCTAACATAAATACTGAAATACTTATGGGCTTCAAACCAAGCCATTCCAAATTCAGTAAACTAGCAGAACACCAGAAGTAATAAGTAGTTCGAAGGCAGAACATAACTTGGGTGTATAGGACAATACTTTGCATATACTGTAGCTTAGTATGTTATCTTATATTATATGCATATGTTATATCTATTAGCTCCCAGTGTTAAACATTTCAGGCCCAGCTGCCTTGTGGGATATATGGCATTTAGTGTGGAGGATCAGTGGATGGTGCTGGTGTGAATTAGCATGTATTAGCTGAAAGCTAATGGTATTGTTAGCTAGTGATGAACCTGCAAGTACGCATTTCGTTGCACTGTGTTCTCCATGTTTATCATGTGTATATGACAAATAAATGAACTTGAACTTGAAAACTTAATAAGCTAAAAGCTAATAATATTAGCTAAAATCTTACAAGAGTGGGCACATTCATTTATCAACTAAAGCTGATAGCCTCTTCTTTCTGAACACTCCCAGACCGCCCTGTGTGCTAAATGCTAATGCTAAATGCTAGCTGTAGGTGCATACCTACTGTACAGCTTTACATCATCCCTATACACCCACACCTCTTCTCCACAAACATATTTCTTATGATTTGTGCTTCTTTTCAAAACTTTGCTCAGCCTCTTACCCTAACACACTAAAAACACGTGTCTATCAGCAAGCCACAAACACAGAGTGCTGAGAGACAATAAAACGCTCCCTCTCATCTGCATAGGTAAAGTACTAACTATGCTGTTGTTGTTCTTCCCCCAACAATTAGGCCTGAAACACATCCTTGACTGTACTTCCCTGATTTGGTTGAGAGGCATTTTCAATTCATAAGGGCCTAAACTGATGGTTATTGTGTTGCAGTCCCGAGCCCGTCCTGGACGAACCCGATATCTTTCAGAGAGCCTTTTCTCTGATGCACTTGGCAAGCCCTCCACTCTCTCTGTCAATGTGTTAACTGTCATAGCATCTTCCACAAGTTCCAAAACACATTAGACATTTAATATCCACGCTCAGGTTGCACTGAATTTATCCATACAGTTTAGGGAGATAACCATCGGCCGGTGGTAGAGGGTTTCTGGACTAGGTTTAGGTGGTGGAGGGTTTCTGGACTAGGATTAGGTGGTGGGGGGTTTCTGGACTAGGATTAGGTGGTGGAGGGTTTCTGGACTAGGTTTAGGTGGTGGAGGGTTTCTGGACTAGGATTAGGTGGTGGGGGGTTTCTGGACTAGGTTTAGGTGGTGGAGGGTTTCTGGACTAGGATTAGGTGGTAGAGGGTTTCTGGACTAGGTTTAGGTGGTGGAGGGTTTCTGGACTAGGATTAGGTGGTGGGGGGTTTCTGGACTAGGTTTAGGTGGTGGAGGGTTTCTGGACTAGGATTAGGTGGTAGAGGGTTTCTGGACTAGGTTTAGGTGGTGGAGGGTTTCTGGACTAGGTTTAGGTGGTGGAGGGTTTCTGGACTAGGATTAGGTGGTGGAGGGTTTCTGGACTAGGTTTAGGTGGTGGAGGGTTTCTGGACTAGGATTAGGTGGTGGAGGGTTTCTGGACTAGGTTTAGGTGGTGGAGGGTTTCTGGACTAGGATTAGGTGGTGGAGGGTTTCTGGACTAGGATTAGGTGGTGGAGGGTTTCTGGACTAGGATTAGGTGGTGGAGGGTTTCTGGACTAGGATTAGGTGGTGGAGGGTTTCTGGACTAGGATTAGGTGGTGGGGGGTTTCTGGACTAGGATTAGGTGGTGGAGGGTTTCTGGACTAGGATTAGGTGGTGGAGGGTTTCTGGACTAGGTTTAGGTGGTGGAGGGTTTCTGGACTAGGATTAGGTGGTGGAGGGTTTCTGGACTAGGATTAGGTGGTGGAGGGTTTCTGGACTAGGATTAGGTGGTGGAGGGCTTCTGGACTAGGATTAGGTGGTGGAGGGTTTCTGGACTAGGATTAGGTGGTGGAGGGTTTCTGGACTAGGATTAGGTGGTGGAGGGTTTCTGGACTATATTTAGGTGGTGGAGGGTTTCTGGACTAGGATTAGGTGGTGGAGGGTTTCTGGACTAGGATTAGGTGGTGGAGGGTTTCTGGACTAGGATTAGGTGGTGGAGGGTTTCTGGACTAGGATTACATAGTGGAGGGTTTCTGGACTATGTTTAGGTGGTGGAGGGTTTCTGGACTAGGATTACGTGGTGGAGGGTTTCTGGACTAGGATTACGTGGTGGAGGGTTTCTGGACTAGGTTTACGTGGTGGAGGGTTTCTGGACTATGTTTAGGTGGTGGAGGGTTTCTGGACTAGGATCAGGTGGTGGAGGGTTTCTGGACTAGGATTAGGTGGTGGAGGGTTTCTGGACTAGGATTACGTGGTGGAGGGTTTCTGGACTAGGATTACGTACTGGGTCCCACAGTTGTTTATTGTGCCCTGCCTTGGCTTGTGCATTTGCTTTGGAGCTGCCCTGTATGTGTTTAACGACCAGAGTGCAAAGTTGTATTCCAGTTTATGAGTCCTGCTACTGGTCTGTACTACCTGGCCAGTCTACTACTGGTCTGTACTACCTGGCCAGTCTCTACTGGTCTGTGTTACCTGGCCAGTCTACTACTGGTCTGTACTACCTGGCCAGTCTACTACTGGTCTGTGTTACCTGGCCAGTCTACTACTGGTCTGTACTACCTGGCCAGTCTACTACTGGTCTGTGTTACCTGGCCAGTCTACTACTGGTCTGTACTACCTGGCCAGTCTACTACTGGTCTGTGTTACCTGGCCAGTCTACTACTGGTCTGTACTACCTGGCCAGTCTCTTACTGGTCTGTGTTACCTGGCCAGTCTACTACTGGTCTGTGTTACCTGGCCAGTCTACTACTGGTCTGTACTACCTAGTAAATCTACTACTGGTCTGCATTACCTGGCCAGTCTACTACTGGTCTGCGTTACCTGGCCAGTCTATTACTGGTCTGTACTACGTGGCCTAGTCTACTACTGGTCTGTGCTACCTGGCCAGTCTACTACTGGTCTGTACTACGTGGCCAGTCTACTACTGGTCCGTACTACGTGGCCAGTCTACTACTGGTCTGTGTTACCTGGATATTTCAAGAAATACTGCATATGAAGGGTGCCCTGAGTTTTTGCTCTAGAAATGGTTCTTTCTGAACACAGTATGCTCATCCACCTTTCATCATGAAATTGATGTCATCCTAAACACAAACAGTACTTCAACTTGAATCATGAATCTTTGACTGGGTATCTTATTCATACCTTGCATTGACTTATATCTTAATCATCATCATTGTCAACATTAAAGTGTTCATATTAAATAGTTATTGATCAATGCATAGATCACCAAGGGATTTTGTTATTAGCTTTCATTTGAATATCAAGGTATTAACGCTACTAGCATGTTGTTATGCTAATATGCTAATATTTCTTAATTTGATTTATTGTGTGTTTATTGATAGATTAATGTGTTGTTGGGTTTAGGGCTCGCAAAAAAATATGCTTCACTGTACTGTGCACGTAACATTAACTTGAGACTTGAAACTATGCTCATGTACCCTGTTACAGGATGCATGAGGACAATGAGGGAGGCCAATTAGTTGACCCCCATTGTCATGGAAGTTAATTAACGATATTACAAAGAGGTAGACGCCAAGGATTCTCATATTCAGCTTGCAGCTTTATATTGGCTTTTGTTCCAACGTTTTAAATGCAAGACTGAATTAACAATCCTTTAATCTCCTGACTATTATTCCAAGGATGAATTGAACGGTATTAATCTTGACCCGGTTGTCATGTTAAAGGTGGCAGCTAGATGGGTTTCCGGTCTCCGGAGCTTAAGGCAGGTGTTCTCTGAGTTTATGTGAATGAAAGATGAGCCACAATGTCAACTTAACTTGTCACAGACAAAACTAATGAATTAAGGAAAAGATACTAGAGGTGCAGCTTAATGTGTTCTCCCTAATGCCAGCTTTCAGTCATTTAACTAGATTTGCACATTGCCTGCCAATGTGGAGAGATGATGCAATGTAGATTAGCAAATGGATAATGCATTTGACATTTATTATGTGCATTGTTAAAATAACAACTAGACCATGGCTACTTGCTGTACATTGATTTTTCTATTGTAGTTTCAAATTATGTTTGATCAAATGTATTATTTTTCAAGGCAAGATGATTTCTTACCCAATCTACTTTAATGTAACTATTTAATTTAATTGAACTCGTGAATTTCAAGTCATTGATCCATCTGGTAAATAAACAGAGGTCTTAAGTGTCTGTTAAAAAGTCCATAGTACAATCACATAGTTAGGTTTTAGATTTCCGCCAATTTTTTGGGGTTTTCATGGTATCCAATTGTTAGTAATTACTATCTTGTCTCATCGCTACAATTCCCGTACGGGCTCGGGAGAGACGAAGGTCGAGAGTCATGCGTCCTCCGAAACACAACTCAATGTTTGTTGAAAGAGAGTCGGACCGAAATGCAGCGTGGTGGTTAATCAGGATCTTTAATGAAGAAAACGGCGATACATGAAATAACTTATAAATACAAAAACAACAAACGGAACGTGAAACTTATTACAGCCTATCTGGTGAACACTACACAGAGACAGGAACAATCACCCACGAAAGACAAAGCGAAACTCAGGCTACCTAAATACGGTTCCCAATCAGAGGCAACGAGAATCACCTGACTGCTGATTGAGAACCGCCTCAGGCAGCCAAGCCTATACAACACCCCTAATCAGCCGCCATCCCAAATACTACAAACCCCAATACGAAATACAATAACATAAACCCATGTCACACCCTGGCCTGACCAAAATATATAACGAAAACACAATGACCAAGGCGTGACATCAACCAAGCCGCACTGCTTCTTAACACAGCGCGCATCCAACCCGGAAGCCAGCCGCACCAATGTGTTGGAGGAAATGTCGTGCACCTGGCGACCTTGGTTAGCACGCACTGCGCCCGGCCCGCCATGGGGGTCGCTGGTGCAGAATGAGACAAGGATATCCCTACCGGCCAAACCCTCCCTAACCCGGAAGACGCTCGGCCAATTGTGCATCGCCCCACAGACCTCCCGGTCGCGGCCTGCTGCGACAGAGCCTGGGTGCAATCTCAGAGTCTCTGGTGGCACAGCTAGCACTGCGATGCCCTAGACCACTGAGACAGAGCCTGGGTGCGATCCCAGAGTCTCTGGTGGCACAGCTAGCGCTGCGATGCAGTGCCCTAGACCACTGCGCCACCCGGGAGGTTTTAGATTTCCGTCAATAACTTCTATCGTGTTTACCAGGTAGTACTAACCTGCTATAGATTTTCTGCAAAGGGATTGCTACTCTATTCTACCCTCTTTATTCAAATAGAATACATTATGGGTTAATGGTATAAAACCCATTTCTCTATCTAGAGACCATTCTCAGTGATTGGTTAAAAGGATTATAGCGTCTCCAGGGAAATGATAGATCAATTTCTTTAGTTTATTTTTTTATCAATGTTCGACACGCATGACAAAGGATGTATCTTATATATTGTATGAAATATTACAATAGGCTCGGATAGATGATCAATGCCTCCAAAACAAATGGGGAAAAACATGTTTGTGTTTGATAGCCCTGTGAAACCTGAGCGAAAGAGAGAGGAGAGAGAGAGAGCGAGAGAGAGAGAGAGAGAGAGGGAGAGAGAGAGAGAGAGAGAGAGAGAGAGGGAGAGAGAGAGAGAGGGAGAGAGAGGGAGAGAGAGAGAGAGAGGGAGAGAGAGAGAGAGGGAGAGAGAGAGAGAGAGAGAGGGAGAGAGAGAGAGAGAGGCCTGCTTCTTAAACAGATTTTCTTTTCACCTTTTGCGATTATTTATTTTCAAATAGTCCTTCAGGCTAATGTTCCATTTTCTTATTTCACAGTCCCTTTTTCCATAAATGAAGCATTGTCGTAATAAATCATTGGACAAACAGAGACTTGTGCAAACCCTGAAAGGTCTAAAGATTTATGTAACACATTCATGTTTTCCACTTCCTCATTTTAGTACTCCACTGGTAAAGCTTGGCTAATAAAAGGTCCTATTAATATTTCCTGTTGCTAAGCAACCGCCAGCAGTCAAGTAATAGCATTCTGGTGGAAAAATAGATGACCGATAAGGAAAAATTCAATTATTTTATCATCTCCTGGGGAAAGGTGCCTTATTTCTCTGGCAATGTGATATGAAACTGTAGTTGTATATTGTGAAGAAATATTTGAGTGAAATAGAAAGTTATTTCCAATTTCATTGTGTCAAATAGGACTTTAAATTCATAGCTGCTAGATGGCTAGAACTAATATTTTTCTTATTTATGATAAAGTCAGTTAGCTTTAAGATTAATTAAGCTAATCAAGGGATAAGGTATGGAATACATTTTATGTTTCTTAACCTCTAAAAGCCTAAGCTAACATATGGAATTGTTTTAAAATGGTCATACCATGGATCATTTAGCTATTTTATTTTGAATAATAGGACCACTGTAGGTATATTCATGTATAAAAAAAGGGGTACTACTATAGTCCATAGAATTGCATTGAGTAACACATTCATAAATGGTTAAAAAAAAGACAGTAAAAAAATATATCATAAGGAAAAAGGTTTTGAAGTATCTGTCTTACAGGATATCTAGGAGACATAAGAAAGGTCAGGAAGACATTTTTTTTGGATACATATTTAACCTTTTTTTTGTCACTTAACTACCTACATAATTCCATACATTGTTTCAACCGGTTCCAGGTTACCTTCAGACGAGTCCCGTGACACTTGTAGGGGCCGTAAAGCAAAACGGAGAACACCATCGTGTTTGTGAGAATCTTACTTTTTATTAGTTTGTAGCCCAAACAGTTCGGTCGCTACAGACAGACGTTGGTACATCGGCATTACTGATTTCAGGCGAGTCCCGTGGGGGTTGTGGGGGTCATACGCAAAATGGACAACATCATCATATTAGTTTCTAGGCTAAACCATTCAGATGCTACAGACGTTTTCGTGAGAAAACCGATTTTCGTCTCTTGATCTGACAAACACCGCTGTAGCTCAGCCACCTTCCACCACAGATGGGATGTCTCATGGTCTGACAAACACCGCTGTAGCTCAGCCACCTTCCACCACAGATGGGATGTCTCATGGTCTGACAAACACCACTGTAGCTCAGCCACCTTCCACCACAGATGGGATGTCTCATGGCCTGACAAACACCGCTGTAGCTCAGCCACCTTCCACCACAGATGGGATGTCTCATGGTCTGACAAACACCGCTGTAGCTCAGCCACCTTCCACCACAGATGGGATGTCTCATGGTCTGACAAACACCGCTGTAGCTAAGCCACCTTCCACCACAGATGCGAATGCAGTGGATTGAGACACAGCCCATCTCTAGCTTAAACTGATGGATTTTCATGGGGATTTTTGTATTATGTTACTTAGACTGAGTCACGGGTACGTCAATAGACTCAATCATGCACACCCCCGAAAATAGTGTAGGATTGCATGTATAAGCATGTTATAACACGAGCCAGATCCATTGCATTACAGACACATAAGAGTGTTCATACATAATATCATTTTTTTCAATAGGTTGATTTCAATTACATTTCCATTGGTTATTTCATCGTATGCCACTCTGTCTGTGGTCTGAGTGCCTACCTACAGCCCACTCATTTCGCTGTATCATATCAGTATGGTCAGGAAAGGTCAATGCAACAGAGTGGAAGTAAAAACACATCTCCAAACAAATTATGAGAACTCATAGAAAGCTTTCAATTCCTAAGTGCAGCTAGATAGAGTGTTGACATATCATCATGTTTATGCCCATCACCCGAGTTGACCATTTGGGAGGCATTAAAGCCTCATTGGGCAAACAACAATGTGTGATAAATTGTACCCCAGCCCCTGTACAGTGCATCCTATGGGCCCTGGTCAAATGTAGTGCACTAAATAGGGAATAGGGTGCCATTTTGGGATGCAAGACAATGATGACACCAAACAACCCAGCTAGCACATTTGGTTCCTTGGAAGTTGTGGCAATGTCCGTTTTTGGTTTTCCATTGGTTCTGGGAATGAAGCCTTAAGTTTCCTGACCGGTAAAACTGAACGTTTTTTAAATGTTCTAAGAACAGAAGTGAACATTTAGCCTATTCTGGGAATGTAGATTTTGCATGGAGGTTCTGAGAACGTTTTACTAATGGTTCCCTGAAAGTTTCCTGGGAGGTTTTATTAACATTCTGAGAACGTAAATTCTAAGTTATCTGGAGGTTTTTGAAACTTTCACTGAATGTTTAAATAAAACCTCTGACTTATTTGGGTTAACATTTTTGGAACTCAAAGCGCAGATAGGACAAATTAAATTCATTTCCTTAGAGATGAATCATACAAACACAATTATGAGATTTGATTCTATAATCTTCTGTTCTCTTTCCATGGAATTAGTCCACTGTGCCACCAGAATGGAGCTCACAAGACATGCCATTCTTTTTTTATTTAACTAGGCAAGTCAGTTAAGAACAAATTCTTATTTACAATGACGGCCTACACCGGCCAAACCTGGTTGACGCTGGGCCAATTGTGCACCGCCATATGCTACTCCCAATCATGGCCGGTTGTGATACAGCCTGGATTTGAACCAGGGTGTCTGTAGTGACGCCTCTAGCACTGAGATGCAGTGCCTTAGACCGCTGTGCCACTCGGGAGCCCCCCACATACAAAGCTGTTCATTTTTATATTTTCAAACAGCCCACATTTCAAATCAGATCAAATGAAATCGTATTGGTCACATACACGTGTTTAACAGATGTTATTGGTCACATACACGTGTTTAACAGATGTTATTGGTTACATACACGTGTTTAACAGATGTTATTGGTTACATACACGTGTTTAACAGATGTTATTGGTCACATACACGTGTTTAACAGATGTTATTGGTCACATACACGTGTTTAACAGATGTTATTGGTCACGTACACGTGTTTAACAGATGTTATTGGTCACATACACGTGTTTAGCAGATGTTATTGGTCACATACACGTGTTTAACAGATGTTATTGGTCACATACACGTGTTTAACAGATGTTATTGGTCACATACACGTGTTTAGCAGATGTTATTGGTCACGTACACGTGTTTAACAGATGTTATTGGTCACATACACGTGTTTAGCAGATGTTATTGGTCACGTACACATGTTTAGCAGATGTTATTGGTCACATACACGTGTTTAACAGATGTTATTGCGGGTGCAGCAAAATGCTTGCACATTTCAAAGGAAACAAGCGTTCATTAAGTTCAGGTGTGGCCAATTAGTGGGTGCTGCCAACACACCTGAACACACTTAACAAGATCGAGGATAGAGAGAGTTTTGTTGATGCTGAGAACAGAATGTATATGTTTTTATTTAATGTTCTTATAACATTCTCTGAACGTTACTTATGCTTTCTTGTGGTTTTTATGGAAAGTTTTCTTGGCGTTCTCTGAACAATTTTAGAACATGTCTTTAAAAAGAACCACGAGAGAACATGTAGGAAATGTTATGCTGATGTACTAAAATCCCCCCCCCCCCCTCTTAATGTTCTCTATGAACTATTTGAGAACCTTCCCAACATCAAACCAGTTAGAGAACGTTCCTAGAACATTACAAAAATGTAAATGAAATGTAACCACGTTTGAACTTTTAGGAAACGTTCTGTTAAAGTAATGAAAAAGCAAGAAAATTACATGATTTTGTCAAGTTCCTTAAATGAGCTGAGAATGTTTCAAAGCCAAGCAACTATCCTGCACCATTCCCAGAACGTTGTGGGAAGGTTGTATGCAAAATGACCGTAGGACAACCACACTCTCACCAAGTTCTAACAAACATATGCTTCTCAGAATGTTGTGTGCTAGCTAGGAAGACTCAGCTGCAGCAGAAGATGGACCCAGTCCTGTGATGCAGTTCCACAGATAAAGGATTTCATATTTCACATTACATTCAGCCACAGGCCCCTGCTGCAACTTATCATCCCATGAAATCGTGTCCATATTGCTCGGTGCCATATCTTCACCATCTATCAGCTCATTCTGTTTCGTTTGGAGGAATATTCACCCCTGTTGGCTATTGGAGAAGATCCCACATGATCGCAGCTTCGCCCACTTCCTAATGTCTCCTCCAGTGACTAATGTCCCCTCCAGTTTGTAGTACTACTTTGGCTAATAGGATGTGCAACTGTAATAGTGGGCAGATCCAAAATGGTAACACTATCTCAGCTATACCATTGACATTGCCCTGTCAGATGAGCCTATTCAGACATACAGTATGTCAGCTACTCATCGGTATGGCATTTCTGCAGCTGGCTCTTTGGAGGTCCACAGTTGCAGCAGGTGAAGAAGGTGCCTATCAACAACAAGCGAAGACAGTGTGTGAGGAGTTAACACTCTCGCAAATCACCCCCTGGTTAACTTAATTGTTGCTGTGACTCCCTCCCCCCTGTGTGTGTGTGTGTGTGTGTGTGTGTGTGTGTGTGTGTGTGTGTGTGTGTGTGTGTGTGTGTGTGTGTGTGTGTGTGTGTGTGTGTGTGTGTGTGTGTGTGTGTGTGTGTGTGTGTGTGAGAGAAAAGGGGGTGGGGGACTTATTTGACTGTTAGTTGAGGCTCTCGTTAGAAGAAGCAGAGCTGCTCCGAGTCTGCGTCCCAAATCACACCCTATTCCCTACATGTACTACTGTAGACCAGAGCCCCGTGGCACTAGTGCACGGTGCGCCGCGGAGCGAAAACAGGTGCCATTTGGAACACAGGCTCAGTCTTATAGGCGGTAGCATGTGTCCCCGCAGCTCCTGGCATGTCAGACCAGACGCTCAGATGCTCTCTCTTTGTAAAGGTGGAAGACAGTCATGTGATGAGGTGCTTTGAAAGAGAGAGAGAAAAGGGTCCCGCTGACATTACCAATAATGAGGAAAACAACGGTGGAAGATGCCGAAGGGGACACTACGACATTTCACATCTGAAGCTCACCATTTTCAAGGTAGTTGGTGGTTAGTAGTCACTATTCAGTCATATGTGGTAGAATATCAACCCTCTTTTTTATGGTATCTGAAGCACTCCAATTTGTTCCTATTCTATTCAACGGCACATTGCTGTTGTAGTGCAGCCAAGCTTGGGAAATGTGCTTGCACCTATCATTGCCTTATTAGTGACTCTGTCTCAGCATATCTTCAAAGAGAGACTTAGTGGCTTACACTCCTACTCAGGGCGGCTCAGGTGTGTTTAAATCAGCGCTGGTGAGACAAACTCAGCTGCTCTCAACTCAAAGCTAATTCCATGCTTCTATATGGAGTGCCAGGTTTGTGTACACTGTACAGGTCCTGACTGAAAAACATCCACATGGTTTAAAAAAAATCTCTCCCCAGAACTTTGACACTCAGGGATGACAGAATGATAAAAGAGACACTTGGAATGTGTGGACACATTGGAAATGAATTCCGCATGCTTTCGTTCCAATGTCATCGTGAGACATGATCAGCTTCGTTGTATTATTTTCTGATACCGCTCATTTGAAGAGCTTTCGCCATTTCTCAGCCAAAGGGAGTGAACAAAGTACAGTATGTTCATCTTTGATTAGCGTCCAGTTGGAGGGATCTGAAGTTGTTCGCTTGGTTGTTGCTTAGTAAACACAGGTGACCTTTGGCATGTAAATGCTATGAATTCGATGTAGTATTTACAGCTAATTGGGAATGACTGAATTCATTCACAAAGAGCTGCCGTATTACAGTTCCTTTCACACAGAATGCTCATGTCCGTCTAGAATGACAACCTACCTTTCACACAGAATGCTCATGTCCGTCTAGAATGATAACCTACCTTTCACACAGAATGCTCATGTCCGTCTAGAATGATAACCTAACTTTCACACAGAATGCTCATGTCCGTCTAGAATGATAACCTACCTTTCACACAGAATGCTCATGTCCGTCAAGAAGGATAACCTACCTTTCACACAGAATGCTCATGTCCGTCTAGAATGATAACCTACCTTTCACACAGAATGCTCATTTCCGTTGAGAATGATAACCTACCTTTCACACAGAATGCTCATGTCCGTCTAGAATGATAACCTACCTTTCACACAGAATGCTCATGTCCGTCTAGAATGATAACCTACCTTTCACACAGAATGCTCATGTCCGTCTAGAATGTTAACCTACCTTTCACACAGAATGCTCATGTCCGTCTAGAATGATAACCTACCTTTCACACAGAATGCTCATGTCCGTCTAGAATGTTAACCTACCTTTCACACAGAATGCTCATGTCCGTCTAGAATGATAACCTACCTCGGGATTTGTCCGCTTCAAATTCCAAATAGCCCATGGATCCAATGTTCCAACACATGGAATACTTGAATTACTTCCATTATCACAAGCCTTCCCTGTCTTTTCCCTTCGTGAGCATCCAAGGCATCGTCTGCCTATCATACTTTATTATATTACTTTGCATCCCTCTGATGACGCTCAGAAACCTAAAGAACCAGCAGCAGGCAGTTTGCCTTTTTTTGCTTTGAGTCTTTAAGCAGCGTATGATTTCTAAATCCACATTCTTATTAGTGCTCCTGGCCTTTTTTAAATGACCCTACCGGGTATATGGAAGCTTGATGAGGTTCAGAAATGAATGGAAGGAAAGGAGGAGGGGGAGGAGGGAAGGATGGAGGGAAGAAAAGAGCTTTGAGGAAGAGTGCTGTTCGCGCTTTGCCCCCGAGGGTGAATGAGGAGTTTTCTTTGAGGGCTGGGTGGTAGGCAGTATGAAGACTGTGTAGTGGGCGTTATGAGGGCCGGGTGGTAGGCAGTATGAAGGCTGGGTGGTAGGCATTAGGAGGGCCGGGTGGTAGGCAGTATGAAAGCTGGGTGGTAGGCGTTATGAGGGCCGGGTGGTAGGCAGTATGAAGGCTGGGTGGTAGGCGTTATGAGGGCTGGGCGGTAGGCAGTATCAGGGCCGGGTGGTAGGCAGTATGAAGGCTGGGCGGTAGGCAGTATGAAGGCTGGGTGGTAGGCAGTATGAAGGCTGGGTAGTAGGCGTTATGAGGGCCGGGTGGTAGGCAATATGAAGGCTGGGTGGTAGGCAGTATGAAGGCTGGGTAGTAGGCGTTATGAGGGCCGGGTGGTAGGCAGTATGAAGGCTGGGTGGTAGGCAGTATGAAGGCTGGATGGTAGGCGTTATGAGGGCCGGGTGGTAGGCAGTATGAAGGATGGGTGGTAGGCAGTATGAAGGCTGGGTGGTAGGCAGTATGAAGGCCGGGCGGTAGGCGTTATGAGGGCCGGGTGGTAGGCAGTATGAAGGCTGGGTGGTAGGCGTTATGATTGCCGGGCGGTAGGCAGTATCAGGGCCGGGTGGTAGGCAGTATGAAGGCTGGGCGGTAGACAGTATGAAGGCTGGGCGGTAGGCAGTATGAAGGCTGGGTAGTAGGCGTTATGAGGGCCGGGTGGTAAGCAGTATGAAGGCTGGGTGGTAGGCAGTATGAAGGCTGGGTAGTAGGCGTTATGAGGGCTGGGTGGTAGGCAGTATGAAGCCTGGGTGGTACGCAGTATGAAGGCCGGGCGGTATGCGTTATTAGTGCCGGGTGGTAGGCAGTATGAAGGCTGGGCGGTAGGCAGTATGAAGGCTGGGTGGTAGGCAGTATGAAGGCTGGGTGGTAGGCAGTATCAGGGCCAGGTGGTAGACAGTGTGAAGGCTGGGTGGTAGGCAGTATGAAGGCTGGGTGGTAGGCAGAA
Organism: Oncorhynchus kisutch; assembly: GCF_002021735.2. Taxonomy (NCBI): domain Eukaryota; kingdom Metazoa; phylum Chordata; class Actinopteri; order Salmoniformes; family Salmonidae; genus Oncorhynchus; species Oncorhynchus kisutch. Next base: position 64,955,078 of record NC_034178.2, read on the forward strand.
TGAAGGCTGGGTGGTAGGCAGTATCAGGGCCGGGCGGTAGGCAGTATCAGGGCCGGGTGGTAGGCAGTGTGAAGGCTGGGTGGTAGGCAGTATGAAGGCTGGGTGGTAGGCATTATGAGGGCCGGGTGGTAAGCAGTATGAAGGCTGGGTGGTAGGCAGTATGAAGGCTGGGTAGTAGGCGTTATGAGGGCCGGGTGGTAGACAGAATGAAGCCTGGGTGGTAGGCAGTATGAAGGCTGGGTGGTAGGCAGTATGAAGGCTGGGTAGTAGGCGTTATGAGGGCCGGGTGGTAGGCAGTATTAAGGCTGGGTGGAAGGCAGTATGAAGGTCGGGTGGTAGGCAGTATGAAGGCTGGGTTGTAGGAGTTATGAGGGCCGGGTGGTAGGCAGTATGAAGGTCGGGTGGTAGGCAGTATGAAGGCTGGGTGGTAGGCGTTATGAGGACCACGTGGTAGGCATTATGGGGGCCGGGCAATAGGCGATATGAGGGCCCAATAGCTGGATGACTGGCTCCCCTACTACCTAAGGTGTGTTTGCTGTTGCTGTTGAAGTATCAGTCTCGAACGCAGCCCTAATTAAAGCTGTCACGGCTGGGCGCCTGCAGAGATAATGTTCTATTATTATAGTAATTTGTTTCAATTAAACGCTCAGTGATTTTACAATAACAATTGTGAATCTCAGTCAGTGAGACATCACTCTCAAACAGGTTTGCTCCAATCAGGGAGGGTGTGAACAGGGGGATTGAAGGCTTAGTTAGTCTGGGCAGTAAAGTAGGGGCGCTATTCAATCACACTGCATTTGTACATTGTGTGAAAATGCTTTCTTCAGCCAAAGGAAGACATTGAGACCATCCTCCGCTCATGCTGTTTCTCTGTTTGACATGACAATGCTATGTATGGCCACACATACGGACAATGCTATGTATGGCCACGCATACTGACAATGCTATGTATGGCCACGCATACTGACAATGCTATGTATGGCCACACATACGGACAATGCTATGTATGGCCACGCATACTGACAATGCTATGTATGGCCACGCATACTGACAATGCTATGTATGGCCACACATACGGACAATGCTATGTATGGCCACACATACTGACAATGCTATGTATGGCCACACATACTGACAATTCTATGTATGGCCACGCATACTGACAATGCTATGTATGGCCACGCATACTGACAATGCTATGTATGGCCACGCATACTGACAATGCTATGTATGGCCACGCATACTGCAATCCTACCATTCCAATACAATACTACAACGAGCAAATAGTCCATGCATAGTGGTGGTCCAGTCAATGTTATTGTATAGTATTTAATCAATCAGTCAAATGTATTTGTAAAGCCCTTCTTACATCAGCTGATGTCACAAAGTGCTATCCAGAAACCCAGCTTAAAACCCCAAACAGCAAGCAATGCAGATATAGAAGCACAGTGGCTAGGAAAAACTCCCTAGAAAGGCCGCAACCTAGGAAGAAACCCAGAGAGTAACCAGGCTATGAGGGGTGGCCAGTCCTCTTCTGGCTGTGCCGGGTGGAGATTATAACAGAACATGGCCAAGATGTTCAAATGTTCATAGATGACCAGCAGGGTCAAATAATAATAATCACAGTGGTGTAGAGGGTGCAACAGGTCAGCACCTCAGGAGTAAATGTCAGTTGGCTTTTCATAGCCGATCATTCAGAGTATCTCTACCACTCCTGCTGTCTCTTGAGAGTTGAAAACAGCAGGTCTGGGACAGGTAGCACATCCAGTGAACAGGTCAGTGTTCCATAGCTGCAGGCAGAACAGTTGAAACTGGAGCAGCAGCACGATATTAGTTTTGGCTCCTAAAAGTGGTCCTTTGTAGCTCAGCTGGTTTAGAATGTTGGTTGTAACCCCAGGTTAATGGGTTCGATTCCTGGGCCCACCGTTTTATGTAAAATATGCATTTAGTTGCATGTGTTATATGTTCATATTGTCTCTTTAGCCCTCTAGTTATTGGGTCCTAAATACAATTACACATATAGAGATGTTTTGAATAATGTGAATTCATTCTTAGGATAAAAAGTAAGAAGTATCCATTAGAGTACTGCCTCTCTCTGTGAAGCTCTAGCTCTGTAATTTCCTTCAATGTGGTATTACAGTTGCTGGTCAGATCTCCTTAGCTAAATCATATGGTGCAGGCAATCTGAGCTGCGACGAAACCATTTCAAAGGTAAAGCTAGAGGATCATAAGCTTTCTGATGTCCCTTCATAATTGAAAAGCTTTTGTTATTTGACTCTCATTTCACTATGATGCACAGGATGTGAATACAAAACATGGCAACCATAACAACAGCGGAGAGAGGGGAACAGATTTGCCCCAAAGTTTTGTCCTGCTTGCCTTTGCATCACAGTTAGGGTCAGCTGGCTGTTCATTCTGGACGTTGGAAATGCAATATCAAACGGTCTCCCAGCCGTGTGTGTGTGTATGCATACATACATGTGTTTGTGTGACTTCTACATCCAGAAGTGTAAAAGAATAAAGCGAAATTCTCCTTTCACAATGGAGATGGCTAATTTATTACATCATCGCCCGTTGCATCATCATTGCCCATTTTAGAATGAAGAAAACATGTTGTCTGTCTGTCCTGGGGGGGATGCGAGTCAGACAGTAATGGCCAAATGAAGCCTGTTACCCAGACAGCACCCCCCCCCACGTACAGCGATGATACCGTTTACGAAATAGCATACAGTACCTATGGCAACACGCAACCTTTGTGAGATTCCGTCATAATGTTTGTACAGCCATCACCCACCTACTTTATTTAGCTCAGGGTGACTGCTTTCTCTCTCTCTCTCTCTCTCTCTGAGTCTGAAATGGCGAACAGAAAACACTCCAAAACGTTTTATAAAAGTGCCTAAAGATAACTATTTGGTTAGACAACTGTTGTGTAATTATGTGACTTGTGATCATGTCGCGTTGCACTAATAGGGTTTCTACATGTACTGTATAGAGGGTCTTGCATTATGGTGTTCATATCTTAATGCACTAATAGGGTTTCTACATGTACTGTATAGAGGGTCTTGCCTTATGGTGTTCATATCTTAATGCACTAATAGGGTTTCTACATGTACTGTATAGAGGGTCTTGCATTATGGTGTTCATATCTTAATGCACTAATAGTGTTTCTACATGTACTGTATAGAGGGTGTTTATGGTGTTCACATCTTAATGCACTAATAGGGTTTCTACATGTACTGTATAGAGGGTGTTTATGGTGTTCACATCTTAATGCACTAATAGGGTTTCTACATGTACTGTATAGAGGGTGTTTATGGTGTTCATATCTTAATGCACTAATAGGGTTTCTACATGTACTGTATAGAGGGTCTTGCATTATGGTGTTCACATCTTAATGCACTAATAGGGTTTCTACATGTACTGTATAGAGGGTCTTGCATTATGGTGTTCATATCTTAATGCACTAATAGGGTTTCTACATGTACTGTATAGAGGGCATTATGGTGTTCACATCTTAATGGCGTGAAATGTAAAAGGTAATACTCTACTGAACAAAAATATAAAACGCAACATGTAAAGTGTTGGTCCCATGGTTCATGAGCTGAAATAAAAGATCCCAGAAATATTCTATGAAATATGACATTTCTCTAAAATGTTGTACACAAATTTGTTTACATTCCTGTTAGTGAACATTTCTCCTTTACCAAGATAATCCATCCACCTGACAGGTGTGACATATCAAGAAGCTAATTAAACAGCATGATCATTACTCAGGTGTACCTTGTTCTGGGGACAATAAAAGGCCACTCTAAAATGTGCAGTTTTGCCACACAACACAATGCCACAGATGTCTCAAGATTTCAGGGAGCGTGCAATTGGCATGCTGACTGCAGAAATGTCCACCAGAGCTGTTGCCAGATAATTTAATGTTAATTTCTCTACCATAAGCCGCCTCTAATGTCATTTTGACCTGACTGCAGTTCGGCATCGTAACTGACTTCAGTGGGAAAATGCTCACGTTCGATGGCTACTGGCACGCTGGAGAAGTGTGCTCTTCACGGATGAATCCCGGTTTCACCTTGTATTGGGCAGATGGCGTCATGTCGGCCAGCGGTTTGCTGATGTCAACGTTGTGAACAGAGTGTGGTGGGGTAATGGTATGGGCAACGAACACAATTGCATTTTATCAATGCTAATTTTAATGCACAGAGATATCGTGATGAGATCATGAGGCCCATTGTTGTGTCATTCATCCGCCGCCATTACCTCGTGTTTCACCATGGTAATGCACGCCCCCCTGTACACAATTCCTGGAAGCTGAAAATGTCCCTGTTCTTCCATGGCCTGCATACTCACCAGACGTCACCCACTGATCATATTTGGGATGCTCTGGATTGATGTGTACGACATCGTGTTCAAGTTCTCGCCAATATCCAGCAACTTTGCACAGCCATTGAAGAGGAGTGGGGCATCATTCCACAGACTGCAATCAACAGCCTGATCAACTCTATGCGAAGGAGATGTGTCGCGCTGCATGAGGCAAGTGGTGATCACACCAGATACTGACTACGCCCCTCTGATCCATGTCCCTACCTTTTTTTAAAGTTATCTGTGACCAACAGATGCATATCTGTATTTCCAGTCATGTGAAATCCATAGATTAGTGTCTAATGAATTTAGTTCAATTGACTGATTTCCTTATATGAACTGCAACTCAATAAAATCCCCAAAATGGTTTGAGTTTATATTTTTGTTCAGTGTATTAACAGGACGCGTTCTGTACTGTTCCTTTGTTTTTAGAGGGCCAAATAAAACAAAATTGAATTGACAACATGCAAAAGAAACTACAGTGTATGTTGTATATGTTTACCTTATACATGGATGAAACCCCTTAATTTCAATTGACACGATGCTTCTGCTGTTTACTTCTCAATGTACCTTTTGCTCCCATAATTGCTATTTTCTTGTGTTGGCATGGTTTTGGTGATTGCACAAGGGAATGCAGTCGATACAGTGTTTGCACACACTATCAGAACCCAATGCAAGGTGTACTAACCTTGGTGCATTCATTCAACTCATTTCTCACAAAGAGACGCCTTTTATTTGCAATATATGAAGAGAAGAGAATATATTTTAGAAATGAACTATTTTAAGAGTTTAGATTTGTAATAAATTCACAGTCTGAAGCTCCTGACATGTAGAAATACTACGACATCCTGCTTTCCAAGTGATTGATCAACTAATCAAAATCAGGTTTATAAGGTCATATTTTGTATAATATTACTATCTGACTTTTATATTTTACATTCATATTTTACATTTGGGCACTCAGCTTTAGTGAAAAAGGAACTAGAATTGAAGCAAATGCTACGAAGAACCAGTTAGAATATGAATAGTGGCAAAATGTGTCTATTACTGCATTCCAAACAAATATCATGAATTATTCATGTTTGATTGAAAGGGAAATGATTGAGTAGTCTGCTATGGCCTCTTCTTCCTCAAACAATAAGTATTAGATAGGTAATTCCTCTTGTTCCAAGAACCCCGCCACAGTTCTATTAAAACAGATAGATCCAAATAGGAAACTACAGAGGACCCCTGTACCTTGCCACTCTACTACTTTTCTGTTCCACAGGTCTCTTTTGTTTGTTTATATGAAGCATAGTGTGCTCAGATTAAAGGGTGATAATTTCACCCAGAGGTTGTTGCTATGGAAATAGGTCTGCAGTAGTTATAATAGGCCATTCATGTTTGATTAATAGTTTTTTCAACGCTTCTTGGTTTGTGAAGACCCTTAAAGAGCAGCTCCACCGAAAATGGAAAATTAATGGATTTTTTTTTTCCTTTCTCTTTTTTTGCTAAAGCTATTCACCATGTTTGAAAAGTGGAGTGATGGTGTTTTGAATTATGATTTGAGTTTGGAAAATACTGTTTTGTGTGGGGTGAGGTTAAAATACGGTTATTTGAAATGCAAGAGGAATGTCTTTGTTCAGGCAGCTTTTTGTAAGCTGCTGCCGAGGGAAACAAAAAAATTATTACGTCCTGTAAATATTTTGGGGGTTTTCAAAGCATAGAGTCTGTTAAACATTACATTACCAGTACATTTTATTCTCAGCAACCTACTGGGGCCAATTATGATTACAGCGCTGTAGACCCTTCATCTCAGAGGCTCTACTTGTGTTTATCAAGATCTCATATGCTAGGGCCCCTGCAATTAGATCTTTTTAACACAGCACTAATGTGTAATGTATTATTTAACTCATGAATGTTTAACAGGGCTTATAAATGCTAGTTGATCACTTTCTGATCTGTAAATTGACAAACATTCCCAAGTTATGCTTGCATTACGGCCTGCTTTGGCTCGTGTATGTCCTGATAGATTTTGAATATATTTTATTTTAGATCTGTCAGACTACTAAAGGCGTTACTTCATGAGGACTCTCTTTAATCAGTTGAAAGCATGTATCCTCCTTTAAATGGGTCAGCTTCCAAAAATGAACTTGGAAGTGCAGTGTTTTTTCTACTTGAATGACCAACCAGAGTCATTTTAGTCTATAGGCTAATGTTCTATGAGCAGAGCTTGTGCTCTGAACCATCCTGGTAGTGGAAAATCAGACTAAACGTTGACCATGTTGTGCTCTGAACCATCCTGGTAGTGGAAAATCAGACTAAACGTTGACCATGTTGTGCTCTGAACCATCCTGGTAGTGGATAATCAGACTAAACGTTGACCATGTTGTGCTCTGAACCATCCTGGTAGTGGATAATCAGACTAAACGTTGACCGTGTTGTGCTCTGAACCATCCTGGTAGTGGATAATCAGACTAAACGTTGACCGTGTTGTGCTCTGAACCATCCTGGTAGTGGATAATCAGACTAAACGTTGACCGTGTTGTGCTCTGAACCATCCTGGTAGTGGATAATCAGACTAAACGTTGACCATGTTGTGCTCTGAACCATCCTGGTAGTGGAAAATCAGACTAAACGTTGACCATGTTGTGCTCTGAACCATCCTGGTAGTGGATAATCAGACTAAACGTTGACCATGTTGTGCTCTGAACCATCCTGGTAGTGGAAAATCAGACTAAACGTTGACCATGTTGTGCTCTGAACCATCCTGGTAGTGGTAAATCAGACTAAACGTTGACCATGTTGTGCTCTGAACCATCCTGGTAGTGGTAAATCAGACTAAACGTTGACCATGTTGTGCTCTGAACCATCCTGGTAGTGGATAATCAGACTAAACGTTGGCCATGTTGTGCTCTGAACCATCCTGGTAGTGGAAAATCAGACTAAACGTTGACCATGTTGTGCTCTGAACCATCCTGGTAGTGGAAAATCAGACTAAATGTTGACCATGTTGTGCTCTGAACCATCCTGGTAGTGGATAATCAGACTAAACGTTGACCGTGTTGTGCTCTGAACCATCCTGGTAGTGGAAAATCAGACTAAACGTTGACCATGTTGTGCTCTGAACCATCCTGGTAGTGGATAATCAGACTAAACGTTGACCGTGTTGTGCTCTGAACCATCCTGGTAGTGGTAAATCAGACTAAACGTTGACCGTGTTGTGCTCTGAACCATCCTGGTAGTGGATAATCAGACTAAACGTTGACCATGTTGTGCTCTGAACCATCCTGGTAGTGGATAATCAGACTAAACGTTGACCGTGTTGTGCTCTGAACCATCCTGGTAGTGGATAATCAGACTAAACGTTGACCATGTTGTGCTCTGAACCATCCTGGTAGTGGATAATCAGACTAAACGTTGACCGTGTTGTGCTCTGAACCATCCTGGTAGTGGATAATCAGACTAAACGTTGACCGTGCTGTGCTCTGAACCATCCTGGTAGTGGTAAATCAGACTAAACGTTGACCATGTTGTGCTCTGAACCATCCTGGTAGTGGATAATCAGACTAAACGTTGACCGTGTTGTGCTCTGAACCATCCTGGTAGTGGTAAATCAGACTAAACGTTGACCATGTTGTGTGAACCATCCTGGTAGTGGATAATCAGACTAAACGTTGACCATGTTGTGCTCTGAACCATCCTGGTAGTGGATAATCAGACTAAACGTTGACCGTGTTGTGCTCTGAACCATCCTGGTAGTGGATAATCAGACTAAACGTTGACCATGTTGTGCTCTGAACCATCCTGGTAGTGGTAAATCAGACTAAACGTTGACCATGTTGTGCTCTGAACCATCGTGGTAGTGGAAAATCAGACTAAACGTTGACCATGTTGTGCTCTGAACCATCCTGGTAGTGGATAATCAGACTAAACGTTGGCCATGTTGTGCTCTGAACCATCCTGGTAGTGGATAATCAGACTAAACGTTGACCGTGTTGTGCTCTGAACCATCCTGGTAGTGGATAATCAGACTAAACGTTGACCATGTTGTGCTCTGAACCATCCTGGTAGTGGAAAATCAGACTAAATGTTGACCATGTTGTGCTCTGAACCATCCTGGTAGTGGATAATCAGACTAAACGTTGACCGTGTTGTGCTCTGAACCATCCTGGTAGTGGAAAATCAGACTAAACGTTGACCATGTTGTGCTCTGAACCATCCTGGTAGTGGATAATCAGACTAAACGTTGACCGTGTTGTGCTCTGAACCATCCTGGTAGTGGTAAATCAGACTAAGTTGTGCTCTGAACCATCCTGGTAGTGGATAATCAGACTAAACGTTGACCATGTTGTGCTCTGAACCATCCTGGTAGTGGATAATCAGACTAAACGTTGACCGTGTTGTGCTCTGAACCATCCTGGTAGTGGATAATCAGACTAAACGTTGACCGTGTTGTGCTCTGAACCATCCTGGTAGTGGATAATCAGACTAAACGTTGACCGTGTTGTGCTCTGAACCATCCTGGTAGTGGATAATCAGACTAAACGTTGACCGTGTTGTGCTCTGAACCATCCTGGTAGTGGATAATCAGACTAAACGTTGACCGTGTTGTGCTCTGAACCATCCTGGTAGTGGATAATCAGACTAAACGTTGACCGTGTTGTGCTCTGAACCATCCTGGTAGTGGATAATCAGACTAAACGTTGACCGTGTTGTGCTCTGAACCATCCTGGTAGTGGATAATCAGACTAAACGTTGACCATGTTGTGCTCTGAACCATCCTGGTAGTGGTAAATCAGACTAAACGTTGACCATGTTGTGCTCTGAACCATCCTGGTAGTGGTAAATCAGACTAAACGTTGACCATGTTGTGCTCTGAACCATCCTGGTAGTGGTAAATCAGACTAAACGTTGACCATGTTGTGCTCTGAACCATCCTGGTAGTGGAAAATCCGACTAAACGTTGACCATGTTGTGCTCTGAACCATCCTGGTAGTGGAAAATCAGACTAAACGTTGACCATGTTGTGCTCTGAACCATCCTGGTAGTGGATAATCAGACTAAACGTTGACCATGTTGTGCTCTGAACCATCCTGGTAGTGGAAAATCAGACTAAACGTTGACCATGTTGTGCTCTGAACCATCCTGGTAGTGGAAAATCAGACTAAACGTTGACCATGTTGTGCTCTGAACCATCCTGGTAGTGGATAATCAGACTAAACGTTGACCATGTTGTGCTCTGAACCATCCTGGTAGTGGAAAATCAGACTAAACGTTGACCATGTTGTGCTCTGAACCATCCTGGTAGTGGAAAATCAGACTAAACGTTGACCATGTTGTGCTCTGAACCATCCTGGTGGTGGAAAATCAGACTAAACGTTGACCATGTTGTGCTCTGAACCATCCTGGTAGTGGAAATCAGACTAAACGTTGACCATGTTGTGCTCTGAACCATCCTGGTAGTGGAAAATCTGACTAAACGTTGGCCATGTTGTGCTCTGAACCATCCTGGTAGTGGTAAATCAGACTAAACGTTGACCATGTTGTGCTCTGAACCATCCTGGTAGTGGAAAATCAGACTAAACGTTGACCGTGTTGTGCTCTGAACCATCCTGGTAGTGGAAAATCAGACTAAACGTTGACCATGTTGTGCTCTGAACCATCCTGGTAGTGGAAAATCAGACTAAACGTTGACCGTGTTGTGCTCTGAACCATCCTGGTAGTGGAAAATCAGACTAAACGTTGACCATGTTGTGCTCTGAACCATCCTGGTAGTGGAAAATCAGACTAAACGTTGACCATGTTGTGCTCTGAACCATCCTGGTAGTGGAAATCAGACTAAACGTTGACCATGTTGTGCTCTGAACCATCCTGGTAGTGGAAAATCTGACTAAACGTTGGCCATGTTGTGCTCTGAACCATCCTGGTAGTGGTAAATCAGACTAAACGTTGACCATGTTGTGCTCTGAACCATCCTGGTAGTGGAAAATCAGACTAAACGTTGACCGTGTTGTGCTCTGAACCATCCTGGTAGTGGAAAATCAGACTAAACGTTGACCATGTTGTGCTCTGAACCATCCTGGTAGTGGAAAATCAGACTAAACGTTGACCGTGTTGTGCTCTGAACCATCCTGGTAGTGGAAAATCAGACTAAACGTTGACCATGTTGTGCTCTGAACCATCCTGGTAGTGGAAAATCTGACTAAACGTTGACCGTGTTGTGCTCTGAACCATCCTGGTAGTGGAAAATCAGACTAATCGTTGACCATGTTGTGCTCTGAACCATCCTGGTAGTGGATAATCAGACTAAACGTTGACCGTGTTGTGCTCTGAACCATCCTGGTAGTGGTAAATCAGACTAAACGTTGACCATGTTGTGCTCTGAACCATCCTGGTAGTGGATAATCAGACTAAACGTTGACCATGTTGTGCTCTGAACCATCCTGGTAGTGGATAATCAGACTAAATGTTGACCGTGTTGTGCTCTGAACCATCCTGGTAGTGGATAATCAGACTAAACGTTGACCATGTTGTGCTCTGAACCATCCTGGTAGTGGATAATCAGACTAAACGTTGACCATGTTGTGCTCTGAACCATCCTGGTAGTGGAAAATCAGACTAAATGTTGACCATGTTGTGCTCTGAACCATCCTGGTAGTGGATAATCAGACTAAACGTTGACCGTGTTGTGCTCTGAACCATCCTGGTAGTGGAAAATCAGACTAATCGTTGACCATGTTGTGCTCTGAACCATCCTGGTAGTGGATAATCAGACTAAACGTTGACCGTGTTGTGCTCTGAACCATCCTGGTAGTGGTAAATCAGACTAAACGTTGACCATGTTGTGCTCTGAACCATCCTGGTAGTGGATAATCAGACTAAACGTTGACCATGTTGTGCTCTGAACCATCCTGGTAGTGGATAATCAGACTAAATGTTGACCGTGTTGTGCTCTGAACCATCCTGGTAGTGGATAATCAGACTAAACGTTGACCATGTTGTGCTCTGAACCATCCTGGTAGTGGATAATCAGACTAAACGTTGACCGTGTTGTGCTCTGAACCATCCTGGTAGTGGATAATCAGACTAAACGTTGACCGTGCTGTGCTCTGAACCATCCTGGTAGTGGTAAATCAGACTAAACGTTGACCATGTTGTGCTCTGAACCATCCTGGTAGTGGATAATCAGACTAAACGTTGACCGTGTTGTGCTCTGAACCATCCTGGTAGTGGTAAATCAGACTAAACGTTGACCGTGTTGTGCTCTGAACCATCCTGGTAGTGGAAAATCAGACTAAACGTTGACCATGTTGTGCTCTGAACCATCCTGGTAGTGGATAATCAGACTAAACGTTGACCATGTTGTGCTCTGAACCATCCTGGTAGTGGTCAACGTTGGCCATGACTAAACGTTGGCCATGTTGTGCTCTGAACCATCCTGGTAGTGGAAAATCAGACTAAACGTTGACCATGTTGTGCTCTGAACCATCCTGGTAGTGGAAAATCAGACTAAATGTTGACCATGTTGTGCTCTGAACCATCCTGGTAGTGGAAAATCTGACTAAACGTTGGCCATGTTGTGCTCTGAACCATCCTGGTAGTGGTAAATCAGACTAAACGTTGACCATGTTGTGCTCTGAACCATCCTGGTAGTGGAAAATCAGACTAAACGTTGACCGTGTTGTGCTCTGAACCATCCTGGTAGTGGAAAATCAGACTAAACGTTGACCATGTTGTGCTCTGAACCATCCTGGTAGTGGAAAATCAGACTAAACGTTGACCGTGTTGTGCTCTGAACCATCCTGGTAGTGGAAAATCAGACTAAACGTTGACCATGTTGTGCTCTGAACCATCCTGGTAGTGGAAAATCAGACTAAACGTTGACCATGTTGTGCTCTGAACCATCCTGGTAGTGGAAATCAGACTAAACGTTGACCATGTTGTGCTCTGAACCATCCTGGTAGTGGAAAATCTGACTAAACGTTGGCCATGTTGTGCTCTGAACCATCCTGGTAGTGGTAAATCAGACTAAACGTTGACCATGTTGTGCTCTGAACCATCCTGGTAGTGGAAAATCAGACTAAACGTTGACCGTGTTGTGCTCTGAACCATCCTGGTAGTGGAAAATCAGACTAAACGTTGACCATGTTGTGCTCTGAACCATCCTGGTAGTGGAAAATCAGACTAAACGTTGACCGTGTTGTGCTCTGAACCATCCTGGTAGTGGAAAATCAGACTAAACGTTGACCATGTTGTGCTCTGAACCATCCTGGTAGTGGAAAATCTGACTAAACGTTGACCGTGTTGTGCTCTGAACCATCCTGGTAGTGGAAAATCAGACTAATCGTTGACCATGTTGTGCTCTGAACCATCCTGGTAGTGGATAATCAGACTAAACGTTGACCGTGTTGTGCTCTGAACCATCCTGGTAGTGGTAAATCAGACTAAACGTTGACCATGTTGTGCTCTGAACCATCCTGGTAGTGGATAATCAGACTAAACGTTGACCATGTTGTGCTCTGAACCATCCTGGTAGTGGATAATCAGACTAAATGTTGACCGTGTTGTGCTCTGAACCATCCTGGTAGTGGATAATCAGACTAAACGTTGACCATGTTGTGCTCTGAACCATCCTGGTAGTGGATAATCAGACTAAACGTTGACCATGTTGTGCTCTGAACCATCCTGGTAGTGGAAAATCAGACTAAATGTTGACCATGTTGTGCTCTGAACCATCCTGGTAGTGGATAATCAGACTAAACGTTGACCATGTTGTGCTCTGAACCATCCTGGTAGTGGAAAATCTGACTAAACGTTGGCCATGTTGTGCTCTGAACCATCCTGGTAGTGGTAAATCAGACTAAACGTTGACCATGTTGTGCTCTGAACCATCCTGGTAGTGGAAAATCAGACTAAACGTTGACCGTGTTGTGCTCTGAACCATCCTGGTAGTGGAAAATCAGACTAAACGTTGACCATGTTGTGCTCTGAACCATCCTGGTAGTGGAAAATCAGACTAAACGTTGACCGTGTTGTGCTCTGAACCATCCTGGTAGTGGAAAATCAGACTAAACGTTGACCATGTTGTGCTCTGAACCATCCTGGTAGTGGAAAATCAGACTAAACGTTGACCATGTTGTGCTCTGAACCATCCTGGTAGTGGAAATCAGACTAAACGTTGACCATGTTGTGCTCTGAACCATCCTGGTAGTGGAAAATCTGACTAAACGTTGGCCATGTTGTGCTCTGAACCATCCTGGTAGTGGTAAATCAGACTAAACGTTGACCATGTTGTGCTCTGAACCATCCTGGTAGTGGAAAATCAGACTAAACGTTGACCGTGTTGTGCTCTGAACCATCCTGGTAGTGGAAAATCAGACTAAACGTTGACCATGTTGTGCTCTGAACCATCCTGGTAGTGGAAAATCAGACTAAACGTTGACCGTGTTGTGCTCTGAACCATCCTGGTAGTGGAAAATCAGACTAAACGTTGACCATGTTGTGCTCTGAACCATCCTGGTAGTGGAAAATCTGACTAAACGTTGACCGTGTTGTGCTCTGAACCATCCTGGTAGTGGAAAATCAGACTAATCGTTGACCATGTTGTGCTCTGAACCATCCTGGTAGTGGATAATCAGACTAAACGTTGACCGTGTTGTGCTCTGAACCATCCTGGTAGTGGTAAATCAGACTAAACGTTGACCATGTTGTGCTCTGAACCATCCTGGTAGTGGATAATCAGACTAAACGTTGACCATGTTGTGCTCTGAACCATCCTGGTAGTGGATAATCAGACTAAATGTTGACCGTGTTGTGCTCTGAACCATCCTGGTAGTGGATAATCAGACTAAACGTTGACCATGTTGTGCTCTGAACCATCCTGGTAGTGGATAATCAGACTAAACGTTGACCATGTTGTGCTCTGAACCATCCTGGTAGTGGAAAATCAGACTAAATGTTGACCATGTTGTGCTCTGAACCATCCTGGTAGTGGATAATCAGACTAAACGTTGACCGTGTTGTGCTCTGAACCATCCTGGTAGTGGAAAATCAGACTAATCGTTGACCATGTTGTGCTCTGAACCATCCTGGTAGTGGATAATCAGACTAAACGTTGACCGTGTTGTGCTCTGAACCATCCTGGTAGTGGTAAATCAGACTAAACGTTGACCATGTTGTGCTCTGAACCATCCTGGTAGTGGATAATCAGACTAAACGTTGACCATGTTGTGCTCTGAACCATCCTGGTAGTGGATAATCAGACTAAATGTTGACCGTGTTGTGCTCTGAACCATCCTGGTAGTGGATAATCAGACTAAACGTTGACCATGTTGTGCTCTGAACCATCCTGGTAGTGGATAATCAGACTAAACGTTGACCGTGTTGTGCTCTGAACCATCCTGGTAGTGGATAATCAGACTAAACGTTGACCGTGCTGTGCTCTGAACCATCCTGGTAGTGGTAAATCAGACTAAACGTTGACCATGTTGTGCTCTGAACCATCCTGGTAGTGGATAATCAGACTAAACGTTGACCGTGTTGTGCTCTGAACCATCCTGGTAGTGGTAAATCAGACTAAACGTTGACCGTGTTGTGCTCTGAACCATCCTGGTAGTGGAAAATCAGACTAAACGTTGACCATGTTGTGCTCTGAACCATCCTGGTAGTGGATAATCAGACTAAACGTTGACCATGTTGTGCTCTGAACCATCCTGGTAGTGGTCAACGTTGGCCATGACTAAACGTTGGCCATGTTGTGCTCTGAACCATCCTGGTAGTGGAAAATCAGACTAAACGTTGACCATGTTGTGCTCTGAACCATCCTGGTAGTGGAAAATCAGACTAAATGTTGACCATGTTGTGCTCTGAACCATCCTGGTAGTGGAAAATCTGACTAAACGTTGGCCATGTTGTGCTCTGAACCATCCTGGTAGTGGTAAATCAGACTAAACGTTGACCATGTTGTGCTCTGAACCATCCTGGTAGTGGAAAATCAGACTAAACGTTGACCGTGTTGTGCTCTGAACCATCCTGGTAGTGGAAAATCAGACTAAACGTTGACCATGTTGTGCTCTGAACCATCCTGGTAGTGGAAAATCAGACTAAACGTTGACCGTGTTGTGCTCTGAACCATCCTGGTAGTGGAAAATCAGACTAAACGTTGACCATGTTGTGCTCTGAACCATCCTGGTAGTGGAAAATCAGACTAAACGTTGACCATGTTGTGCTCTGAACCATCCTGGTAGTGGAAATCAGACTAAACGTTGACCATGTTGTGCTCTGAACCATCCTGGTAGTGGAAAATCTGACTAAACGTTGGCCATGTTGTGCTCTGAACCATCCTGGTAGTGGTAAATCAGACTAAACGTTGACCATGTTGTGCTCTGAACCATCCTGGTAGTGGAAAATCAGACTAAACGTTGACCGTGTTGTGCTCTGAACCATCCTGGTAGTGGAAAATCAGACTAAACGTTGACCATGTTGTGCTCTGAACCATCCTGGTAGTGGAAAATCAGACTAAACGTTGACCGTGTTGTGCTCTGAACCATCCTGGTAGTGGAAAATCAGACTAAACGTTGACCATGTTGTGCTCTGAACCATCCTGGTAGTGGAAAATCTGACTAAACGTTGACCGTGTTGTGCTCTGAACCATCCTGGTAGTGGAAAATCAGACTAATCGTTGACCATGTTGTGCTCTGAACCATCCTGGTAGTGGATAATCAGACTAAACGTTGACCGTGTTGTGCTCTGAACCATCCTGGTAGTGGTAAATCAGACTAAACGTTGACCATGTTGTGCTCTGAACCATCCTGGTAGTGGATAATCAGACTAAACGTTGACCATGTTGTGCTCTGAACCATCCTGGTAGTGGATAATCAGACTAAATGTTGACCGTGTTGTGCTCTGAACCATCCTGGTAGTGGATAATCAGACTAAACGTTGACCATGTTGTGCTCTGAACCATCCTGGTAGTGGATAATCAGACTAAACGTTGACCATGTTGTGCTCTGAACCATCCTGGTAGTGGAAAATCAGACTAAATGTTGACCATGTTGTGCTCTGAACCATCCTGGTAGTGGATAATCAGACTAAACGTTGACCGTGTTGTGCTCTGAACCATCCTGGTAGTGGAAAATCAGACTAATCGTTGACCATGTTGTGCTCTGAACCATCCTGGTAGTGGATAATCAGACTAAACGTTGACCGTGTTGTGCTCTGAACCATCCTGGTAGTGGTAAATCAGACTAAACGTTGACCATGTTGTGCTCTGAACCATCCTGGTAGTGGATAATCAGACTAAACGTTGACCATGTTGTGCTCTGAACCATCCTGGTAGTGGATAATCAGACTAAATGTTGACCGTGTTGTGCTCTGAACCATCCTGGTAGTGGATAATCAGACTAAACGTTGACCATGTTGTGCTCTGAACCATCCTGGTAGTGGATAATCAGACTAAACGTTGACCGTGTTGTGCTCTGAACCATCCTGGTAGTGGATAATCAGACTAAACGTTGACCGTGCTGTGCTCTGAACCATCCTGGTAGTGGTAAATCAGACTAAACGTTGACCATGTTGTGCTCTGAACCATCCTGGTAGTGGATAATCAGACTAAACGTTGACCGTGTTGTGCTCTGAACCATCCTGGTAGTGGTAAATCAGACTAAACGTTGACCGTGTTGTGCTCTGAACCATCCTGGTAGTGGAAAATCAGACTAAACGTTGACCATGTTGTGCTCTGAACCATCCTGGTAGTGGATAATCAGACTAAACGTTGACCATGTTGTGCTCTGAACCATCCTGGTAGTGGTCAACGTTGGCCATGACTAAACGTTGGCCATGTTGTGCTCTGAACCATCCTGGTAGTGGAAAATCAGACTAAACGTTGACCATGTTGTGCTCTGAACCATCCTGGTAGTGGAAAATCAGACTAAATGTTGACCATGTTGTGCTCTGAACCATCCTGGTAGTGGATAATCAGACTAAACGTTGACCGTGTTGTACTCTGAACCATCCTGGTAGTGGAAAATCAGACTAAACGTTGACCATGTTGTGCTCTGAACCATCCTGGTAGTGGATAATCAGACTAAACGTTGACCGTGTTGTGCTCTGAACCATCCTGGTAGTGGTAAATCAGACTAAACGTTGACCATGTTGTGCTCTGAACCATCCTGGTAGTGGTAAATCAGACTAAACGTTGACCATGTTGTGCTCTGAACCATCCTGGTAGTGGAAAATCAGACTAAACGTTGACCATGTTGTGCGCTGAACCATCCTGGTAGTGGAAAATCAGACTAAACGTTGACCATGTTGTGCTCTGAACCATCCTGGTAGTGGATAATCAGACTAAACGTTGACCATGTTGTGCTCTGAACCATCCTGGTAGTGGAAAATCAGACTAAACGTTGACCATGTTGTGCTCTGAACCATCCTGGTAGTGGAAAATCAGACTTAACGTTGACCATGTTGTGCTCTGAACCATCCTGGTAGTGGATAATCAGACTAAACGTTGACCATGTTGTGCTCTGAACCATCCTGGTAGTGGAAAATCAGACTAAACGTTGACCATGTTGTGCTCTGAACCATCCTGGTAGTGGAAAATCAGACTAAACATTGACCATGTTGTGCTCTGAACCATCCTGGTGGTGGAAAATCAGACTAAACGTTGACCATGTTGTGCTCTGAACCATCCTGGTAGTGGAAATCAGACTAAACGTTGACCATGTTGTGCTCTGAACCATCCTGGTAGTGGAAAATCAGACTAAACGTTGGCCATGTTGTGCTCTGAACCATCCTGGTAGTGGTAAATCAGCCTAAACGTTGACCATGTTGTGCTCTGAACCATCCTGGTAGTGGAAAATCAGACTAAACGTTGACCGTGTTGTGCTCTGAACCATCCTGGTAGTGGAAAATCAGACTAAACGTTGACCATGTTGTGCTCTGATCCATCCTGGTAGTGGAAAATCAGACTAAACGTTGACCGTGTTGTGCTCTGAACCATCCTGGTAGTGGAAAATCAGACTAAACGTTGACCATGTTGTGCTCTGAACCATCCTGGTAGTGGTAAATCAGACTAAACGTTGACCATGTTGTGCTCTGAACCATCCTGGTAGTGGAAAATCAGACTAAACGTTGACCGTGTTGTGCTCTGAACCATCCTGGTAGTGGAAAATCAGACTAAACGTTGACCATGTTGTGCTCTGAACCATCCTGGTAGTGGAAAATCAGACTAAACGTTGACCGTGTTGTGCTCTGAACCATCCTGGTAGTGGAAAATCTGACTAAACGTTGACCGTGTTGTGCTCTGAACCATCCTGGTAGTGGAAAATCAGACTAAACGTTGACCATGTTGTCACCTAGGGGTCCCAAATGATCCTAATGATGCCGTACAGTGGCAAGATGCCTCCCACCTGACTTTGAACATTATGTGATTTATTCAGTTGGGTTTGGAACAGATAGTCTTTGATTGCTGATTGTTTGTGTGATTGTTGGTGTGGTTGTTGGTGTGATTGTTGGTGTGATTGTTGGTGTGATTGTTGGTGTGATTAATGATACTGTATGTTGTTCAAGGTCATTTGCACCTCAGCACTAGACTTGACATTTAACACATCAAATCTTGCCTCAAAGCACAATCAAGATAAAAATGGCCAGAAAAGTGCAATTTAGTGGAGGAACTCATGGTGTGTGTTTCAATTGTGACTGAGGAGAGTGGGAAAATCAAGATAAGTTGGCTTCCGACCAGTCCTAAGGAGATCAGTGGGACCAGTGAACCTGGGAACGACACACTCACTTTCTCTGATCTCCTACCTACCGCTTTCCCTCCTTAACGCAGGCGCCAAGTTTTTAGGCAAATTGGGAAAATACTGTACAATTAATGAAGTTGAGTAGTAAAGCTGGTCTTCTTCTCTCACCCAGATCCAGGAGATGACTCGCCACGACGGCTCACATTATGACCTCAGCCGTCACAACCCCCATCTGATAAACATGTCACCTAGGATACTGTCCCATCAGCCCATGAGTGCACTGTCCCAACTGAACTCTCAGGTTGGCCGGAGCGCTCTTACCCATGGTTCTCCCTCACCTCCTGGAAGTAAATCAGCCACACCCTCTCCCTCAAGCTCTACACAGGAAGAGGAAACCGATTCCCACCATAAGGTACTGATGTGGCAATGCTTCTTTGATTTCGCTGAACCTAGGGAAAGTCAGGGTGTTGCTGTCGTTGGTGTTGCACGGCTGAAGGAAATTGTCAAATAGTGGTGCATCTATAACTAGGTTTTTTTTCAGACAGGATTGTGTGACTTGCTGTCACATTGTTGAATTTGTGTATGTATGGCAGAATGACAGTGATTTTATGGCAATTATTCAACAAGCTAGTGTATTTCTGAGAGCCTGCGTATCTCCAATCTCATAGGTAATAAAGGACCATCTGGTGTTTTTTTAAATATTGGCTTCAAATCCTAGTTCAAACTGAAAGTAATGCAGCTTTTTATTTTTTATTTTTGTTATAATTGTTTTGCTGTCTAAATTATTTCACTTGAAATGTTCCCGTAATGTGGGATTTGCTGAGAATCTGTTATCACCATGTCACCTCCTTAATTGCACATTGTTAATTGTCACATCAAGAAAGGATCATGGACAAACAACTTCTTACTCCCTTTCCAGTTATGTTGTGGATCATTTTGTTTAAATTCCCTTGTTGCTTTATATATGTTCACATAACTGGTATTGTTGCTGTTCTCTAGGCCCTCTCCATAGCGATTAACAGAAGCTCTGTTCAATTCTTTATATTGCAGCAATGGCAACAGGATGCATTTGGATGTTTTTGTCTGTATTCCTTTGTAATACGTCTCTATTAGATATGGGAGATAGAACGTGAGGCAACGTACTGTAGTTCCAAACCAAATGTCTTGAAGCAACACTCTTCTATATTGTGTACTGTAGTGTTCTAGACCTCTACACACCTATCAATAGATGTGTTTCTCCGCTGTGGGGTAAACAAGTTGAAAAGGACAGGAAAGCTTGAGGGAGTATATGTGTGCCTCAATCTCTCACAGCTCTTTCATTTGAAACAAGGACACAGGAACAAATACTCAATAAGTGACATTAATTTAATTTATGTAAATCCATACAACAGAGCATACAGAAATGACTCACCAATCAGGGCTCTCATTGGATTTGTTTCCATTAACCTGGGGGATTAGAAAAGAAGAACATGAACATATTATTGAATCCGGGGGTTTCTATAGTGTTGTTGCATATTTATCAGCCTCAAGCACAGAGTGGTACAACGTTAGACCAGCACATTTTCTGCAACACAATATTTTCTCCACCATACAAGCTCCCCACTGTGCATGACTGTCCATGTATGAATAAAAAACGATTACCATCAGTATATAATTCCATTAGCCTCCAATGTATTCAACATCCACATCAAAGCTAGTAGAAACAGAGGTGATTTTGAATACTTTTTGCTCCGTTGCACAAAAGTTGGAATCTATTATCTTAATGAAACTCTTTAAAGAAGACTGCCGTCGGGAATGTTAGGTGAGAAATGTACAGTTTTACCTAGTCCGGGGAGAAATGAGTTTGTGTTGTTTTGATAAATCATTTTTGACAATGTAAACAACGTATTGCCGAAGAAAAAATGCCCAGTTTAAGTTGGAATGGATAATGGTAGTGTTATATTAGATTTGAGAGACTGTATCTCAGGTTATTTTCATAGAGTACAATTCAAAGCAAAAGAGTATCATACTGTAAATACATGTTCTTACAAGTAAATACAATGTTCTGTGTTTGATGTGAACAGGTTTAGCTTGTGACATTGAATGCTTCTTTCCTGAGAATTCTAAATCAAACCGAGTACTACTTTAAATCGTAGTTTAAGAGGGGAGTTGTTTGCGATTTATTTTTTCACTGTGGATGTCTCTATTACTTGTAATGGATTTAATCAAACAAGTCATTACGATGAAAAGGGAATCTAAATTAGTTTTCTTTTGTTTTTCGCAGCAAAAGTTCATAAACATTATTGTCTATTAACTTAGTAAGTAAGATAAGAGGTCATTCATACTTATGCTTACACTGGACTGGCAACTCATCTCTTGATGTTAAGGATGCAAGCTTGTTTGAGCTGTCTGGTGGGCATTGACACAGATGAGTTGGCACACTGACCATGTTCATTTGTCTACGCGAGGCAGTGAAACGTTACCAACGGAAGGAGCTGTGCACTGAGGTGTGAAGTGAGAGGAGTGGGGAGTGTCTTGTCACTGTGTTCTGTTGCTCTCCTCAGGTAATAGAGAGGAGAATGTACATAATGATAGCATACCATTGTGGAGAGCACTGTCGAAAGGGAACAGTTGATACTGCGTTTCTTACCCGTGTCATACAGTATAATTCTCTGTGAGTGAGCAGTTGTCTTATTGTTCAGTCTTCAAACAGAAAGACAGGAGACAAATGCATAGTTTTTTAAAATCTTCTTCCAGATGACGGGCGAGAAGCGGCCTTCCTCAGAGATGATGAAGCCCAAGACCAAACCGCAGAAGAAGAAGAAGAAAAAGGACCCCAACGAGCCGTCGAAACCCGTGTCGGCCTACGCCCTCTTCTTCAGGGACACCCAGGCGGCCATCAAGAGCTCCAACCCCAACGCCACCTTTGGGGACGTGTCCAAGATCGTGGCCTCCATGTGGGACAGCCTGGGAGAGGAGGCAAAACAGGTGCACACCAATACATACACGTTTATACACACACACACTGAACACACACACCAATACATACACGTTTATACACACACACACTGAACACACACACCAATACATACACGTTTATACACGCACACACTGAACACACACATGGGGTGGCAGGATAGCCTAGTGGTTAGAACGTTGGACTAGTAACCGGAAGGTTGCAAGTTCAAACCCCCGAGCTGACAAGGTACAAATCTGTTATTCTGCCCCTGAACAGGCAGTTAACCCACTGTTCCTAGGCCGTCATTGAAAATAAGAATTTGTTCTTAACTGACTTTCCTAGTTAAATAAAGGTAAAATAAAAATACATACCGGTACATGTTTATACACACACTGAACACACACACCAATACATGCATGTTTATACACACACACCAATACATGCATGTTTATACACACACACCAATACATGCACGTTTATACACCAATACATACACGTTTATACACACACACCAATACATGCACGTTTATACACACACACCAATACATGCATGTTTACACACACACTGAACACACACACCAATACATGCACGTTTATACACACACACCAATACATGCACGTTTATACACACACACCAATACATACACGTTTATACACACACACTGAACACACACACCAATACATACACGTTTATATACACACACACTGAACACACACACCAATACATACACGTTTATACACACACACACTGAACACACACACCAATACATACACGTTTATGAACACACACACCAATACATACACATTTATACACACACACTGAATACATACACGTTTATACACACACACACACCCACACACTCCGAAATGAGTGGATAACGTTTTGCAGCTCTTAATGACATAATTGCATTCCTGATATAATAACATTAACTTTAACGTCATAACACTTTGACAAACATATATATATATATAAATATATATACAGTCGTGGCCAAAAGTTTTGAGAATGACACAAATATTCATTTTCACAAAGTCTGCAGCCTCAGTTTGTATAATAGCAATTTGTATATACTCCAGAATGTTATGAAGAGTGATCAGATGAATTGCAATGAATTGTCAAGTTCCTCTTTGCCATGCAAATGAACTGAATCCCCCAAAAACATTTCCACTGCATTTCAGCCCTGCCACAAAAGGACCAACTGACATCATGTCAGTGATTCTCTTGTTAACACAGGTGTGAGTGTTGACGAGAACAAGGCTGGAGATCACTCTGTCATGCTGATTGAGTTCGAATAACAGACTGGAAGCTTCAAAAGGAGGGTGGTGCTTGGAATCATTGTTTTTGTCAGTCATGGTTACCTGCAAGGAAACACGAGCGGTCATCATTGCGTTGCACAAAAATGCCTTTTCCAGGCAAGGATATTGCTGCCAGTAAGATTGCACCTAAATCAACCATTTATCGGATCATCAAGACCTTCACGGAGAGCGGTTCAATTGTTGTGAAGAAGGCTTCAGGGCGCCCAAGAAAGTCCAGCAAGCGCCAGGACCGTCTCCTAAAGTTGATTCAGCTGCGGGATCAGGGTACCACCAGTACAGAGCTTGCTCAGGAATGGCAGCAGGCAGGTGTGAGTGCATCTGCACGCACAGTGAGATGAAGACTTTTGGAGGATGGCCTGGTGTCAAGACGGGCAGCAAAGAAGCCACTTCTCTCCAGGAAAAACATCAGGAACAAACTGATATTCTGCAAAAGGTACATGGATTGGACTGCTGAGGACTGGGGTAAAGTCATTTTCTCTGATGAATCCCCTTTCTGATTGTTAGGGGCATCCAGAAAAAAGCTTGTCCGGAGAAGACAAGGTGAGCGCTACCATCAGTCCTGTGTCATGCCAACAGTAAAACATCCTGAGACCATTCATGTGTGGGGTTGCTTCTCAGCCAAGGGAGTGGGCTCACTCACAATTTTGCCTAAGAACACAGCCCTGAATAAAGAATCGTACCAACACATCCTCCGAGAGAAACTTCTCCCAACCATCCAGGAACAGTTTGGTGACGAACACTGCCTTTTCTAGCATGATGGAGAACCTTGCCATAAGGCAAAAGTGATAACTAAGTGGCTCGGGGAACAAAACATCAATATTTTGGGTCCATGGTCAGGAAACTCCCCAGATCTTAATCCCATTGAGAACTTGTGGTCAATCCTCAAGAGGCGGGTGGACAAACAAAAACCCACAAATTCTGACTAACTCCAAAATCAAATCAAATCAAATCAAATGTATTTATATAGCCCTTCGTACATCAGCTGATATCTCAAAGTACTGTACAGAAACCCAGCCTAAAACCCCAAACAGCAAGCAATGCAGGTGTAGAAGCACGGTGGCTAGGAAAAACTCCCTAGAAAGGCCAAAACCTAGGAAGAAACCTAGAGAGGAACCAGGCTATGTGGGGTGGCCAGTCCTTTTCTGGCTGTGCCGGGTGGAGATTATAACAGAACATGGCCAAGATGTTCAAATGTTCATAAATGACCAGCATGGTCGAATAATAATAAGGCAGAACAGTTGAAACTGGAGCAGCAGCATGGTCAGGTGGACTGGGGACAGCAAGGAGTCATCATGTCAGGTAGTCCTGGGGCATGGTCCTAGGGCTCAGGTCCTCCGAGAGAGAGAAAGAAAGAGAGAATTAGAGAGAGCATATGTGGGGTGGCCAGTCCTCTTCTGGCTGTGCCGGGTGGCGATTATAACAGAACATGGCCAAGATGTTCAAATGTTCATAAATGACCAGTATGGTCGAATAATAATAAGGCAGAACAGTTGAAACTGGAGCAGCAGCACGGCCAGGTGGACTGGGGACAGCAAGGAGTCATCATGTCAGGTAGTCCTGGGGCATGGTCCTAGGGCTCAGGTCCTCCGAGAGAGAGAAAGAAAGAGAGAAGGAGAGAATTAGAGAACGCACACTTAGATTCACACAGGACACCGAATAGGACAGGAGAAGTACTCCAGATATAACAAACTGACCCTAGCCCCCCGACACATAAACTACTGCAGCATAAATACTGGAGGCTGAGACAGGAGGGGTCAGGAGACACTGTGGCCCCATCCGAGGACACCCCCGGACAGGACCAAATAGGAAGGATATAACCCCACCCCCCCTCCAAGCATTGATTATGCAAGAATGGGCTGCCATCAGTCAGGATGTGGCCCAGAAGTTAATTGACAGCATGCCAGGGCGGATTGCAGAGGTCTTGAAAAAGATTCTTTGCATCAACTTCATGTAATTGTCAATAAAAGCCTTTGACACATGAAATGCTTGTAATTATACTTCAGTATTCCATAGTAACATTTGAGAAAAATATCTAAAGACACGGAAGCAGCAAACTTTGTGCAAATTCTCCAAACTTTTGGCCACGACTGTATGTATATATATATATGATCAGTGAAACACAACATAAAGGTACACAACATGGCCAACTGTCACTTAAGGTGTTTCTTCTAGCCAGAACCATGGAGGCCTACAGTATATTGAAGAATTTTACCTTTATTTAACTAGGCAGGTCAGTTAATTAAGAACACATTTTTACTTTCAATGACAGCCTAGGAACAGTGGGTTAACTGCCTGTTCAGGGGCAGAATGACAGATTTGTACTTTGTCAGCTGGGAGATTTGAACTTTCAACCTTTAAGTTACTAGTCCAATGTTCTAACCACTAGGCTACCCTGCTGCCTTGGCAATAATCCCGATGTAGCTAAATGTCAGTAAACACAGTCATCTCCAGCCAACACCTCATGCGTCTGCCAGAACACGAGCTCCATACACACTGAAGCAGCAAACTTTGTGCAAATTCTCAAACCTTTTGGCCACGACTGTATGTATGTGCTTCTACACCTGCATTGCTTGCTGTTTGGGGTTTTAGGCTGGGTTTCTGTACAGCACTTTGAGATATCAGCTAAAGTACGAAGGGCTATATAAATACATTTGATTTGATAAATTTGATTTGATAGAATCTCCTGTCAATGAGAAGGAATGTTATATTCACACAGTCGTCACAGAAAACAATAGTTGAACCAACAACAAACCTTAGACAATCATCTTTGTTCTCGCCGTAGAGGGAGAGGCACAATAAAGGCTCACGTCAAAGAAAATCAATATCTCATTCGTAGTCACAAATAGTAGCACATCCATCAACCTTAAAGTGATAGTTCACTTCAAAATCAAAATGTGTCAGAAGTTTCCAGACCTCGTCCATATAGCTGCATCTACGCTACCGATGGTGTGGATATGGACTGATCCCATTAATAGATCAATTTTTAAGCCTGATAACATCTGATGAACTTTGATTTCGGGCTGAACTGTCAACTTAATATCTCATTTATTAGTATCTGTCCATTTCAGCCCATGGGAGGGGTTTGTAGAAGAAATGAACGCTCCCAGATTGTGTCAATGCCGTCTGTTGTTAATGGCATAACGAGCAGTGAAAGGGCATCATGAATGTCATGAAAATGTCCTTATTTGCCTTGATTTGAACATTGAACTGTGCAACACATACAGGTACAGCAACAGTATCATTTCCATGCATTTCATTTTAATATTTAGCACCTTTATTTACCAATAAATGGTGAATACTGTGAAACACGGAACCATACGAATTGCACCATAGATTAAAAGGGTTGGAAACAAAACAATATTATTCTGAGATAATTGGCTTTCAAGTTCCAAACCCTCATTGGTTTGAATGGTATCAGCAATGTTTATCTTGTATTCTTTTGAACTTAACAACATGCATTGCGGTATTTAGAGTAATACAGTGCATTCGGAAAGTATTCAGACCATTTGACTTTTTGTTAAGTTACAGCCTTATTCTAAAATGTATTAAATTGGTTGTATTGCTAATTTATAAAATATTTAAAACTAAAATATAACATTTACATAAGTATTCAGACCCTTTACTCAGTACTTTGTTGAATCCCCTTTGGCAGCGATTACAACCTTGAGTCTTCTTGGGTAGGACGCTACAAGCTTGGCCCACCTGTATTTGGGGTGTCTTCCATTCTTCTCTACAGATCCTCTCAAGCTCTGTCAGGTTGGATGAGGAGCGTTGCAGAGATGTTCGATTGGGTTCAAGTCTGAGCTCTGGCTGGGCCACTCAAGGACATTCAGAGACTTGTCCCCAAGCCACTCCTGCGTTATCTTGGCTGTGTGCCTAGGGTCGTAGTCCTGTTGGAAGGTGAACCTTCGCACCAGTCTGAGGTCCTGAGCTGTGGAGCAGGTTTCCATCAAGGATCTCACAGTACTAGTCTCCCAGTCCCTGCTGCTGAAAAACATCCCCACAGCATGGTGCTTCCACTATCATGCTTCACCATAGGGATGGTGCCAGGTTTCCTCCAGACGTGACACTTTGCATTCAATCTTAGTTTCATCAGACCAGATAATCTTGTTTCTCATGGTCTGAGAGTATTTAAGTGCCTTTTGGCAAACTCTAAGCAGGTTGTAATGTACTCTACCATAAAGGCCTGATTGGTGGAGTGCTGCAGAGATGGTTGTCCTTCTGGAAGGTTCTCCCATCTCCACAGAGAAACTCTAGAGCTCTGTCAGAGTGACTATCGGGTACCTGGTCATCTCCCTGATCAAGGCCCTTCTTCCACGATTGCTCAGTTTGGCCGGGCAGCCAGCTCTAGAAAGAGTCTTGGTGTTTCCAAACTTCTGCCATTTAAGAATGATGAAGGCCACTGTGTTCTTGGGTACCTTAAATGCTGTAGGTCCCAAAGTTGACAGTGCATGTCAGAGCAAAAACCAAGCCATAAGGTGGAAGGAATTGTCCGTAGAGCCCCAAGACAGGATTGTGTCAAGGCACAGATTCGCAGTCTGAGGTCCTGAGCGCTCTGGAGCAGGTTTCCATCAAGGATCTCCCAGTCCCTAATGCTGAAAAACATCAGAACATTTCTGCTACAGTATATAGATAGGTGTGTGCCTTTCCAAATCATGTCCAATCAATTGAATTTACCACAGGTGGACTCATCTCAAGGATGATCACTGGAAACAGGACGCACCTGAGCTCAATTTCGAGTCTCATACCAAAGGGTCTGAATACTTATGTAAATAAGGTATTTCTGATTTTTATTTTTAATACATTTGCAAATAAAAAAAGGTTTTTGCTTTGTCATTATGGGGTATTTTGTGTAGATTGCTGAAGAAAACATTTGATTTAATCCATCTAAGAACAAGGCATGTGGAAAAAGTCCATGGGTCTGAATACTTTCCGAAGGTAGAGAACATTGAACAGAACAAGGCTAATGTAAATAACTACATTTAGACAAAAATGCAGATATAACCTTATAGTCCCAAGCTCTCAATATGCTTATTTGATGCATGGCTAATGTGATGCCTGGCTAATGTGATGCCTGGCTAATGTGATGCCTGGCTTATGTGATGCATGGCTAATGTGATGCCTGGCTAATGTGATGCATGGCTTATGTGATGCCTGGCTTATGTGATGCATGGCTTATGTGATGCCTGACTTATGTGATGCCTGGCTTATGTGATGCATGCCTTATGTGATGCCTGGTTTATTTGATGCCTGGTTTATGTGATGCCTGGCTTATGTGATGCCTGGTTTATGTGATGCCTGGTTTATGTGATGCCTGGTTTATGTGATGCCTGGTTAATGTGATGCATAGCTAATGTGATGCCTGGTTTATGTGATGCCTGGTTTATGTCATGCATAGCTAATGTGATGCCTGGCTAATGTGATGCCTGGTTTATGTGATGCATAGCTAATGTGATGCATAGCTAATGTGACGCCTGGTTTATGTGATGCCTGGTTTATGTGATGCCTGGTTTATGTGATGCCTGGTTTATGTGATGCCTGGTTTATGTGATGCCTGGTTTATGTGATGCATAGCTTATGTGATGCCTGGTTTATGTGATGCCTGGTTTATGAGATGCCTGGTTTATGTGATGCCTGGTTTATGTGATGCCTGGTTTATGTGATGCATAGCTTATGTGATGCCTGGTTTATGTGATGCCTGGTTTATGTGATGCATAGCTTATGTGATGCCTGGTTTATGTGATGCCTGGTATGTGATGCCTGGTTTATGTGATGCCTGGTTTATGTGATGCCTGGCTAATGTGATGCCTGGCTAATGTGATGCCTGGCTTTTGTGATGCCTGACTTATGTGATGCCTGGCTAATGTGATGCCTGGCTTTTGTGATGCCTGACTTATGTGATGCATGGCTTATGTGATGCCTGGTTTATGTGATGCCTGGTTTATGTCATGCATAGTTAATGTGATGCCTGGCTAATGTGATGCCTGGTTTATGTGATGCATAGCTAATGTGATGCATAGCTAATGTGATGCCTGGTTTATGTGATGCCTGGTTTATGTGATGCCTGGTTTATGTGATGCATAGCTTATGTGATGCCTGGTTTATGTGATGCCTGGTTTATGTGATGCCTGGTTTATGAGATGCCTGGTTTATGTGATGCCTGGTTTATGTGATGCCTGGTTTATGAGATGCCTGGTTTATGAGATGCCTGGTTTATGTGATGCCTGGTTTATGTGATGCATAGCTTATGTGATGCCTGGTTTATGTGATGCCTGGTTTATGAGATGCCTGGTTTATGTGATGCCTGGTTTATGTGATGCCTGGTTTATGTGATGCCTGGTTTATGTGATGCCTGGTTTATGTGATGCCTGGTTTATGTGATGCCTGGTTTATGAGATGCCTGGTTTATGTGATGCCTGGTTTATGTGATGCCTGGTTTATGTGATGCCTGGTTTATGTGATGCATAGCTTATGTGATGCCTGGTTTATGTGATGCCTGGTTTATGTGATGCATAGCTTATGTGATGCCTGGTTTATGTGATGCCTGGTATGTGATGCCTGGTTTATGTGATGCCTGGTTTATGTGATGCCTGGCTAATGTGATGCCTGGCTAATGTGATGCCTGGCTTTTGTGATGCCTGACTTATGTGATGCCTGGCTAATGTGATGCCTGGCTTTTGTGATGCCTGACTTATGTGATGCATGGCTTATGTGATGCCTGGCTAATGTGATGCCTGGCTAATGTGATGCCTGGCTAATGTGATGCCTGGCTAATGTGATGCCTGGCTAATGTGATGCCTGGCTAATGTGATGCCTGGCTAATGTGATGCATGGCTTATGTGATGCCTGGATTATGTGATGCATGGCTTATGTGATGCCTGACTTATGTGATGCCTGGCTTATGTGATGCATGCCTTATGTGATGCCTGGTTTATTTGATGCCTGGTTTATGTGATGCCTGGTTTATGTCATGCATGGTTTATGTGATGCCTGGCTTATGTGATGCCTGGTTTATGTGATGCCTGGTTTATGTGATGCCTGGTTTATGTGATGCCTGGTTTATGTGATGCATAGCTTATGTGATGCCTGGTTTATGTGATGCCTGGTTTATGTGATGCCTGGTTTATGAGATGCCTGGTTTATGTGATGCCTGGTTTATGTGATGCCTGGTTTATGTGATGCATAGCTTATGTGATGCCTGGTTTATGTGATGCCTGGTTTATGTGATGCATAGCTTATGTGATGCCTGGTTTATGTGATGCCTGGTATGTGATGCCTGGTTTATGTGATGCCTGGTATGTGATGCCTGGTATGTGATGCCTGGTATGTGATGCCTGGTATGTGATGCCTGGTATGTGATGCCTGGTATGTGATGCCTGGTATGTGATGCCTGGTTTATGTGATGCCTGGTATGTGATGCCTGGTTTATGTGATGCCTGGTTTACGTGATGCCTGGTTTATGTGATGCCTGGTATGTGATGCCTGGTTTATGTGATGCCTGGTTTATGTGATGCCTGGTTTACGTGATGCCTGGTTTATGTGATGCCTGGTATGTGATGCCTGGTTTATGTGATGCCTGGTTTATGTGATGCATAGCTTATGTGATGCCTGGTTTATGTGATGCCTGGTATGTGATGCCTGGTTTATGTGATGCCTGGTTTACGTGATGCCTGTCGTGTATGAAGGAACGAGATGTTATTCATGAAGTATATACTCAATGTAGATCTCATTATTACACATCAATTACAATGGCAATGCAAGCGTAGTGTAATTACTGTGGATACTCTTTCCCATAGAGTTACAGCAATGTCAAGTTTAAGAAACTTGGGCACCATAGCAACAAATGAGATAGTCTGATGATGTCGGTCCAAAACAAGAGTTATTTTTAGAATATCCACTCGGGCAGGGACCTATTGCGTGTCAAATAAAAGCACCTGTCTCTATGACAAAGTGCATCGCCATCGCACACCGTAAGTGTGTTTTTCCCCAAACCTACTTCATACAGCTGGACATTGGGAGGCTGGGTGTTCTTTTATTTGCAGTTAATTCTTGCCTCCTTCACCAGGCCCTCTTCAGCATGAATCTTCATTTTGCTCCTGACACCCTTGAATGCGAATTCTTCATTTCCTGCACTTTTATTTATATCTGTTGCCCTGGTGATTTGATCATGCTGAGAATACTAGATTAGCAATTGCCTCGTCCTTGAATCCGCCTCAAGGACATCTGTTCCTGAAATGTTATTGTTTGCTGGGTTCTTAACCCTCTGGTGTCCAGGCTCTTTCAACATCTTTTCTGTTGTAATTTTATTCTCCAAACAAAGATTACGTTGAAAGGGATTTGTCCTTCACAGGAGGATTATCTGTAAAAAATAAAATAATAATAATAATAAAGACTGTTAGAGGGAAACTCTTGAAATAATAATTTGATATGTTGTCCTATACCGTGTACTCAATTGGGTTGTGCTGTCATGTGTTAAATCACGTTCTTTAGCCCACAACGGCCAAATCAACTTGAGATGATGATACAGATCATCTTGATACAGAGATTATGCAAAGGGGAGGAGCTTCTTCCTCTGAGTGACACCATAAATTCTATTAAAAACACTTTCAAACTGATGATTGCTGTTTCTTCTAGAGTTTGACTGTTGTCAGTTCTACAGTACTGATGAGGTGTACTTTCATGCCACAGACCCTCTGGAGCCAGCATAACTAGAATGTAAACACATTCCCTTGCCACAGACATATTTGTTTTAACAAATGAATGCCCTCTGTTTCCAATTACCTGTGTTAGAACACAAGCAATTCCCAATTGAAATGATAGCAGCACTGAATCTTATTTAGTATCAGATTTATCAACATCATAAACTATGTTATTCTGTGAGCTCGGTTCACGTTTAGTTATTTTCTACTGCATGACTTATTGTTCGCCAAGCTGTGCTTGAGCATATTAGAGGCATCTTTTTTAATGGATTTTGTGTTCGTAGCCTCAT
This sequence comes from Oncorhynchus kisutch, assembly GCF_002021735.2. Lineage (NCBI taxonomy): Eukaryota > Metazoa > Chordata > Actinopteri > Salmoniformes > Salmonidae > Oncorhynchus > Oncorhynchus kisutch. The sequence continues at coordinate 64,987,413 of NC_034178.2, forward strand.
CGGAAACTTTTCTCATATAGAGTATTTCATCCCCTGAGGTCTGTGGTCTAAGATCAATCGGTGTATTTGTCTTTGTTATTCCTCAAGGTGACTATGTGTTCCAGCCCCCTCCCAAAATACATTTTATTTGTATTTTTTGTTGTTCAGATTCAGATCAATCCCCAGTTTTAGGGCTATAAAGGAAAAACAGTTCGAAAGGGGAAAGAAGTGCTTATCTTTATTTAATTGAGTCTGATGTGTTGTAGATGTGCTTCCATGAAAGGTCAGAAGAGAGAGAGAAACACAGACGTTCTGGCAAAAGACAAGCTTTTGAACCTAACCCTCCCTATATCTCTTACTCTCCTTTCTGCATCTCTCTCTCTCTCTCTCTCTCTTTTCTCTGTCTCTCTTTCTTTCTAACTATTTCTTAATCGCTCTACCTCCTTTAATCCCCCTCTTCCTCTCTTTTTTCCACCCTATTCTCCTCTCCCTCGCCCCTACCTCCTTCAATTAGCTCTTTCTTTCCCTTTCCCCTCTCCCTGACCCTGCCTCCTTCAATTTCCCCTCTCTTTTCCCCTCTCCCTCTCTTTCTCCCTCCTCCCCATCCTCTTCCTATCTCTCCCTCCATCTATCCCTTCTCTGTCTCTCCCTATCTCTCCCTCTGTCTATCCCTTCTCTCTCTCTCCCTCTGTCTATCCCTTCTCTGTCTCGCCCTCCATCTATCCCTTCTCTGTCTCTCTCTATCTCTCCCTCTGTCTATCCCTTCTCTGTCTCTCCCTATCTCTCCCTCCGTCTATCCCTTCTCTGTCTCTCCCTCTGTCTATCCCTTTTCTGTCTCTCTCTATCTCTCCCTCTGTCTATCCCTCCTTCTCTGTCTCTCCCTCTGTCTATCCCTTTTCTGTCTCTCTCTATCTCTCCCTCTGTCTATCCCTTCTCTGTCTCTCCCTATCTCTCCCTCTGTCTATCCCTTCTCTGTCTCTCCCTATCTCTCCCTCCGTCTATCCCTTCTCTGTCTCTCCCTCCATCTATCCCTTCTCTGTCTCTCTCTATCTCTCCCTCTGTCTATCCCTTCTCTGTCTCTCCCTCTGTCTATCCCTTTTCTGTCTCTCTCTATCTCTCCCTCTGTCTATCCCTCCTTCTCTGTCTCTCCCTCTGTCTATCCCTTTTCTGTCTCTCTCTATCTCTCCCTCCGTCTATCCCTTCTCTGTCTCTCCCTCTCTCTCCCTCTGTCTATCCCTTCTCTGTCTCTCCCTTCGTCTATCCCTTCTCTGTCTCTCCCTCCGTCTATCTCTTCTCTCTCTCTCTCCATAACTCTCCCTCCGTCTATCTCTTCTCTGTCTCTCCCTCCGTCTATCCCTTCTCTGTCTCTCCTATCTCTTCCTCCGTCTATCTCTTCTCTCTCTCTCTCCATAACTCTCCCTCCGTCTATCTCTTCTCTGTCTCTCCCTCCGTCTATCTCTTCTCTGTCTCTCCCTCTCTCTCCCTTCTCTGTCTCTCCCTCCGTCTATCCCTTCTCTGTCTCTCCCTCCGTCTATCCCTTCTCTGTCTCTCCCGCCGTCTATCTCTTCTCTGTCTCTCCCTCCGTCTATCTCTTCTCTGTCTCTCCCTCCGTCTATTCCTTCTCTGGCTCTCCCTCCGTCTATCCCTTCTCTGTCTCTCCCTCCGTCTATCCCTTCTCTGTCTCTCTCTCCATCTTCTTTGTGGGGGAGATGGGGGAGATTGTGGGGGTAATCACTCAGTTGGTGTCGGCAAGGGTTCAGGAGTTATTGTCTCCTATAATTAACTGGTTATCAAACAAGAAGATTTCATTAAGGTACAATTACTGGCTAATTGTTGTGGGACACCCCCCCGTGTCAGGATTACGACCGTGGCATATGCTCCCTTGAGGCTTTGTTATTTCTGATTCATCCCGACCTGCAGCCTCTGACGGCTTCAATCGCTAATGAATCCACTCACTTTGGAATAATTAGAGAATCCTTAGGCATGGTAATTTATTTAAAAGTATCCGTGGTCGGACGAATCATTAGCTGTGTTAAATGAATTTGAAATGAAAGCTGCTGGGAGTACTTAGGGGTTCGTTAAATAGGCAGCGCCGGCTCTATCATTATTTAAGGGCTGAGGAGCTAAGGTTGCAACTTCCAACCCAGAAATATCATCACAGTCTGTTCAATTTTTTTGTTCTAGGATTAAGATGTATGTCCAGATGTTTTTGTATATATTAACAGATTTCGATATGAATATTTGTAATGTGGAAGCAAATGATGGCACATCACCATATATGGTCACTCCTCTCCTCCTCCCTCCGCTCTATTTTGACGTTCATGTCATCAGAGGGAGAGAATAGAATAATGCAGATATATGATTGAGATGGGAGGATAAACATCAGCCTATCAGCAAAGCCTCTTTTTACTCCCCCTATAGAAGGCTGCAGTGCAAGTGAGCATGTGTGTGTGTGTGTGTGTGTGTGTGTGTGTGTGTGTGTGTGTGTGTGTGTGTGTGTGTGTGTGTGTGTGTGTGTGTGTGTGTGTGTGTGTGTGTGTGTGTGTGTGTGTGTGTGTGTGTGTGTGTGTGTGTGTGTGTGCCTTATCCACCGTGTGTGTCTTTCAGATGTGAGCACATCCATGTGTTCGTTGCTATCTTGTCTGTGTGCATTTGCAACGTATGAATGCATAATGGTAATTCTGACCCATCTCTATCAGAGAACGACCTGTCTATAAGAACTCTATGAAGAGAACTTTAATTATCCTCTCTCTGCTCATGCAGTCTATTTTGTAGAAGGACTCCCTAGAGAATCCAAGAGCGGGAATGTGCATGGAAGAAAGCCAACTTATTCCCTACACAGTGCACTACTGTACTTAAAAGTAATGCACTATTTAGTAAATAGGGTGGTGTTTGGGACGTAGGCAAGGGATTTTTCCTCCATTTAAGGATGGACTCTTGTTTTCTTACCATCAAAAAGGAACAGGGGTCTCAGCCTCGGCAAATGCTGGCAACCCCACATGACTGACACGGTATTATATTAACCTGAATTCCCCTTCTGAATCTGTATCATTTGAGGTTTGTTCGGCGGATGTCCATTGCCTAATGCTGTTTGGAATTTTTGTCTCGTCTAGATGCTTTGATGGGACATCAACTCTAATTTAGCGATGTGTTGCTTCAATGGAGGCAAAAACGGTGTAGCGAAATGCAGTGGCAAATGGTGTTTTCTACCTTTATTTCATCATACCCCTCTCTCTCTCTAAACGCCACGTCTCCCCCTGTTATCCCTCTCCTCCTCCCTCTCTTCCTCAACTGCACATCCTCTTCAGACATATTCGATCACTGTGGGAAAATATTGTTTCTTTTAGGTTGGGAAGGAATAGGGACCAGAGTTGAATTCAGTGTGGTGAAAAGTTCAGAATGTTGCAGACAAAATCCTCCATTCAACCTGACAGACAATCTGTTCTGTTCTGTTCTATCTGAAAGTGCTGTAACACCCTCCTTAACAGGACCCCAGGGCTTTTAGCCCTGTACTTAAAAAAGAGTGTCTGCTAAATGATAAAAATGTATGTAAAATGCCTAGCCATTAAAACAAGCATTTTCTAAATGATAAAAATGTATGTAAAATGCCTAGCCTCAAAAAGAGCATTTTCTAAATTATGAAAATGTATGTAAAAAACAGACCACTGCTTTGTTTCTGTTTGTCTCTCGCAGGGCTACAACAAGAAAACAGAGTGATTTTAGTCTAACCACATTTTTAAAAAATACTACCTTTTACTATACAATAGTACAGTGCTTACTATAGAATTCTATAGTAAACCGTAGTATACTGCAGAATACTATACTACACACTGTAGTATCCCTTAATCATGTGTAGTACTTACTATAAAATGGTGTAGTATTCTTTAGAATAGTATAGTAAATGCTACAGTATTATCTGGGGGAAAAAACAACTGTAGTAACAACTGTCGTAAACACTACAATAATGTCCATAAAAACACTTAACTATAGTACATACTAGAGCATATAATTTACATATAAACTTCCCATCCCCCCTCCCCCATATCCCAATTTGTGACACCTATAAGTTAGAAACCTATATGCCAAATATAGACCATATATTGTGTTCCCTACAGGTTGTAGAAAAGGGTAGAAGCTCTGAACTATCTGCAGTCTTGCTCATATACAGGTTATGGAAAATTAGCTCTATTCGCGTTTCTCCAGTAGGTTTCCTGAAAGAGAAAACCTCAGTGATAAAGATAATAAACCAAAAACACTATAGTAAATACTACATTCATCTGCAAAAACACTATAGTAAATACTACATTCATCTGCAAAAACACTATAGTAAATACTACATTCATCTGCAAAAACACTATAGTAAATACTACATTTATCTGCAAAAACACTATAGTAAATACTACATTCATCTGCAAAAACACTATAGTAAATACCACATTCATCTGCAAAAACACTATAGTAAATACTACATTAATTTGCAAAAACACTATAGTAAATACTACATTCATCTGCAAAAACACTATAGTAAATACTGCATTCATCTGCAAGAACACTATAGTAAATACTACATTCATCTGCAAAAACACTATAGTCAATACTACATTCATCTGCAAAAACACTATAGTAAATACTACATTAATTTGCAAAAACACTATAGTAAATACTACATTCATCTGCAAAAACACTATAGTAAATACTACATTCATCTGCAAAAACACTATAGTAAATACTACATTCATCTGCAAAAACACTATAGTAAATACTACATTCATCTGCAAAAACACTATAGTAAATACTACATTCATCTGCAAAAACACTATAGTAAATACTACATTCATCTGCAAAAACACTATAGTAAATACTACATTCATCTGCAAAAACACTATAGTAAATACTACATTCATCTGCAAAAACACTATAGTAAATACTACATTCATCTGCAAAAACACTATAGTAAATACTGCATTCATCTGCAAGAACACTATAGTAAATACTACATTAATCTGCAAAAACACTATAGTAAATACTACATTCATCTGCAAAAACACTATAGTAAATACTACATTCATCTGCAAAAACACTATAGTAAATACTACATTCATCTGCAAAAACACTATAGTAAATACTACATTCATCTGCAAAAACACTATAGTAAATACTACATTCATCTGCAAAAACACTATAGTCAATACTACATTCATCTGCAAAAACACTATAGTAAATACTGCATTCATCTGCAAGAACACTATAGTAAATACTACATTCATCTGCAAAAACACTATAGTAAATACTGCATTCATCTGCAAGAACACTATAGTAAATACTACATTCATCTGCAAAAACACTATAGTAAATACTACATTCATCTGCAAAAACACTATAGTAAATACTACATTCATATGCAAGAACACTATAGTAAATACTACATTCATCTGCAAGAACACTATAGTAAATACTACATTCATATGCAAGAACACTATAGTAAATACTACATTCATATGCAAAAAACCAGTGATAATGCCCAAGAAGCCGGTTTACATTTTTTAAATGTATTTTTATTTCACCTTTATTTAACCAGGTAGGCCAGTTGAGAACACCTTTATTTAACCAGGTAGGCTAGTTGAGAACACCTTTATTTAACCAGGTAGGCTAGTTGAGAACACCTTTATTTAACCAGGTAGGCCAGTTGAGAACACCTTTATTTAACCAGGTAGGCTAGTTGAGAACACCTTTATTTAACCAGGTAGGCTAGTTGAGAACACCTTTATTTAACCAGGTAGGCTAGTTGAGAACACCTTTATTTAACCAGGTAGGCTAGTTGAGAACACCTTTATTTAACCAGGTAGGCTAGTTGAGAACACCTTTATTTAACCAGGTAGGCTAGTTGAGAACACCTTTATTTAACCAGGTAGGCTAGTTGAGAACACCTTTATTTAACCAGGTAGGCCAGTTGAGAACACCTTTATTTAACCAGGTAGGCTAGTTGAGAACACCTTTATTTAACCAGGTAGGCTAGTTGAGAACACCTTTATTTAACCAGGTAGGCCAGTTGAGAACACCTTTATTTAACCAGGTAGGCTAGTTGAGAACACCTTTATTTAACCAGGTAGGCTAGTTGAGAACACCTTTATTTAACCAGGTAGGCTAGTTGAGAACACCTTTATTTAACCAGGTAGGCCAGTTGAGAACACCTTTATTTAACCAGGTAGGCCAGTTGAGAACACCTTTATTTAACCAGGTAGGCCAGTTGAGAACACCTTTATTTAACCAGGTAGGCCAGTTGAGAACACCTTTATTTAACCAGGTAGGCCAGTTGAGAACACCTTTATTTAACCAGGTAGGCCAGTTGAGAACACCTTTATTTAACCAGGTAGGCCAGTTGAGAACACCTTTATTTAACCAGGTAGGCCAGTTGAGAACACCTTTATTTAACCAGGTAGGCTAGTTGAGAACACCTTTATTTAACCAGGTAGGCTAGTTGAGAACACCTTTATTTAACCAGGTAGGCCAGTTGAGAACACCTTTATTTAACCAGGTAGGCTAGTTGAGAACACCTTTATTTAACCAGGTAGGCCAGTTGAGAACACCTTTATTTAACCAGGTAGGCCAGTTGAGAACACCTTTATTTAACCAGGTAGGCCAGTTGAGAACACCTTTATTTAACCAGGTAGGCCAGTTGAGAACACCTTTATTTAACCAGGTAGGCCAGTTGAGAACACCTTTATTTAACCAGGTAGGCCAGTTGAGAACACCTTTATTTAACCAGGTAGGCTAGTTGAGAACACCTTTATTTAACCAGGTAGGCCAGTTGAGAACACCTTTATTTAACCAGGTAGGCCAGTTGAGAACACCTTTATTTAACCAGGTAGGCCAGTTGAGAACACCTTTATTTAACCAGGTAGGCTAGTTGAGAACACCTTTATTTAACCAGGTAGGCTAGTTGAGAACACCTTTATTTAACCAGGTAGGCCAGTTGAGAACACCTTTATTTAACCAGGTAGGCCAGTTGAGAACACCTTTATTTAACCAGGTAGGCCAGTTGAGAACACCTTTATTTAACCAGGTAGGCCAGTTGAGAACACCTTTATTTAACCAGGTAGGCCAGTTGAGAACAAATTCTCATTTACAACTGCGACCTGGCCAAGATAGAGCAAAACAGTGCAACCAAAACAACAACACAGAGTTACACATGGGATAAACAAACGTACAGTCAATAACACAATAGAAAAATCTATGTACAGTGTGTGCAAATGTGTATGGAGTGTATGGAGGATATATTGGCACGGGTGTTGTTAGGCCCGAGAAGAAGCCGAGGGATGGCAAACCATGCCAATATATCCTCCAAACACTGTCTTTAAGGGCATTATCACTTTTGTAGAGCCGGTTACCAACCTATTCAAATAATGATTGACAAATTTGAATTAAAAACGTTATTTTGATTAATTTATTCCTAACATTTCTAGGGTTGCTACCCAAGCCGGCTGGTCGTTTGTTCTATCGGTTCAGTTGCTAGAGACGCGACCCAGTTGTTCAGACTTTTTGTTCTGTATCTATGGATGCGACCCAGTCGTTCGTTCTAAATGTTCCATTGCCATACTGACTGGCAACATTCGTATCCCTTGCTTGGTAGCTAGCCAATACAAATCGCTGTTGAAAACTAAATGTTAGTCTAAAAGAAATGTGAGATCATTTCCAGATGCTTTTTATAATGGAGATCAAGTTTATAAAGTACCTGGCTGGGCTGATGAGACAGTGGATTGCGCAGTCAAATGGGACAGAATAAATAGGCATTTTAACATCATAGATTTAGCCAGTGGTAACTTGTGGTATAGACACCGGCTGGAATGCGGTTTTAACCAATCAGCATTTAGGATTAGACCCACCCGTTGTGAATACTATAGTATTTATATCATAGTATATACTGGAGTATTTGTTCATGTGTGTCTGCTAAATTACCAAAATGTCATTTAAAATGCTTAGCCTAGCTTAGCGCCTTGTCACTTACCACTGCTTTGTTGCTGTTTGTCTCTCTCTCGCAGGGCTACAAGAGGAAAACAGAGGCGGCGAAGAAAGAGTACCTGAAAGCCCTGGCCACGTACCGAGCCACTCTGGTTACCAAGGTAATGGCGGGGGGGGGGGGGGTCACGTCTCTGATAAACAGTTCAGTGGTGATATAAGGGATAATAAATTAGATGGAGAGTTCTTCTCTCCTCCTGGGGTAGGGGCTGCTGGAGAAGGTTTATGTGTGTTTGCTTTGAAGAGAACAGTGAAAATTAGGGCCCAAACACACACACATGCACACACACATAGACACACACACACAGACATGCTCACACACACAGACACACACATAGAAACACGCACGCAGACACACACACCTTTATTCGTCTGTGTTATTTGCAACACGGCAAGAGGACGGGATGGACGAAAGGTGTGTGTGTGGGGGGGGGGGGGGGGGGGGGGGACTGTGTGTGTGTGTCTGTGTGTGTGTGTGTTTGTGCGTGTCTGTGTGTGTGTCGGTGTGCGTGTCTGTGTGTGTCTGTGTGTGTGTGTGTCTGTGTGTGTATGTGTGTGTGTGTGTCTGTGTGTGTTTGTCTGTGTGTGTGTGTTTGTCTGTGTGTGTCTGTGTGTGTGCATGAGAGAGGGTGTATATGCCTATGTGCGTTCTTACGTATGCATGTTCATGTGTGTGTGTGTGTGTCTGTGTGTGTCTGTGTGTGTGTGGAGGCATGAGTGAGCATTGCTTAGAATGGGGGCTCCTGGCTCTGCCACCTGAGGAACTGCCTGAGGAACTGCCTGAGGAACTGACTGAGGAACTGACTGAGGAACTGCCTGAAGAACTGATTGAAGAACTGCCTGAGGCTGCCTGAGGAACTGACTGAGGAACTGACTGAGGAACTGACTAAGGAACTGCCTGCGGAACTGTCTGAGGCTGCCTGAGGAACTGCCTGAGAAACTGCCTGAGAAACTGCCTGAGGAACTGACTGAGGAACTGACTGAGGAACTGCCTGAGTAACTGCCTGAGGAACTGCCTGAAGAACTGCCTGAGGAACTGCCCGAGGAACTGCCTGAGAAACTGCCTGAGGAACTACCTGAGAAACTGCCTGAGGAACTGACTGAGGAACTGACTGAGGAACTGTCTGAGGATGCCCGAGGAACTGCCTGAAGAACTGCCTGAGGAACTGACTGAGGAACTGACTGAGGAACTGCCTGAGGAACTGTCTGAGGAACTGCCTGAGGAACTGACTGAGGAACTGACAGAGGAACTGCCTGAGGAACTGACTGAGGAACTGACTGAAGAACTGTCTGAGGAACTGCCTGAGGAACTGCCTGAGGAATTGACTGAGGAACTGTCTGAGGAACTGCCTGAGGATCTGCCTGGGGCTGCCTGAGGAACTGACTGAGGAACTGACTGAGGATCTGTCTGGGGCTGCCTGAGGAACTGCCTGAGGCTGCCTGAGGAACTGCCTGAGGAACTGACTGAGGAACTGACTGAGGATCTGTCTGGGGCTGCCTGAGGAACTGCCTGAGGCTGCCTGAGGAACTGCCTGAGGAACTGACTGAGGAATTGACTGAGGATCTGCCTGAGGAACTGACTGAGGAACTGACTGAGGATCTGTCTGGGGCTGCCTGAGGAACTGCCTGAGGCTGCCTGAGGAACTGCCTGAGGAACTGACTGAGGAATTGACTGAGGATCTGCCTGAGGAACTGACTGAGGAACTGACTGAGGATCTGTCTGGGGCTGCCTGAGGAACTGCCTGAGGAACTGCCTGAGCAACTGCCTGAGGCTGCTTTCCTCTTACCCCTAGATAGTTAGACATACTGTATTCAACTTATCATATATACTTTGATATTTAGACTTTAGACAAGATAATCAATTCATGTCTGTTGTTTCTCAACTATGCGTCTTAAAGTACAAATTCAGAACCAGATTGGATGCATAATATACAGTAGGATTGCATCATAATACATCCTACTAACATTTTTTTGTGTGCCAGTCTTAGTGCCAAGCACCTATGTCTTCCATTTCCATGTCTTCACTCCATTGTTTTCGCTTCACATAAACCCAAATTGCATTACTATGTTAAACAGCCTCCCACCGGTCCCCATGGCCTCACACTTCCTCCAAGGCTTACAAGCCCAAAACAAATGCCTTGATTAAGGCATGAACAGTTTATTCATCAACCTCTCTCTTTACCAGTTGCAGTTTTTCCCATTTAATAAAGCTCATTCTCACCACTCGTTTGCGTAATTAAATATTGCTTTCTGACACATCTCGTATTCAAGGGCTTGATTGATGCGTGTGCAGATTGGCAGGCCTTTAAAAGAAATTAAAACAGGCAGAAAAAAACTGAAAATCTACCATTCATTCACCACCACTCACAACAAGACACATAGTACATGTAGCCATTCAAAAGGAGTCCTCTTTAAATAGTGTGTTTAAATTGCTGAAGAGAAGTGGGAATCAAGGACAGAGGAATTGAAGGTAATTAGAAATCGTCAGAGTGACATTTTTGGATGAGTCACGTGCCCGGTGTGTTCGGCGTGCACCTGTTACCATTTTGTTTGTGACGCACACTGATGATCTATGTTGGGGGAAAAAGAACACACACAAATGGAGCTTGATGACTACAGTACATGTCTCGTTTAAAAGCCCCAAGTTAATGAGGTTCATTCATTCAGAAAGTCAAAATGGAGGTTAGTGCTTTTCAACCCACCAAGGGACACATAATGGGATAGTTCACCCAAATGATACATTATTGGTTTCCTTACCTTGTTACTACTGCTTGTCCCTTTAAAGTTTCACATTTCTAAATCTCCACAAATAATACTCATAGAATAGGCTTAGTAGTATAGTATAGTATAAAATAGTACTGCTTTCAGTTGTGGTTGTTCAGTGCTTGGAAGGGAGCACACACACACTTCACTCCCACCCATCTCTCACCATTCTTTACCATTTCATATTCCACTTGACCTGCAAATGTATCTCCCTCGTCTTTAGTCTTCTATCCATCTTTTCATTGATTATTTCTCTGGCTCTGTTCAATAGACAGTATGTACGCCATTACCAAATAGCAGACATAGCTCACGTCAACAACTGTGACAGCTAATGAGAGGGCCTGAACATACTTCGTACCGCAGCAAAGTATACATATACGCTTGCTATTTCAAATCTATGAAATGAAGCAGCTCAGGGGATGTGACTTCCATGCTGAAATGAACTCAACATCATGATTTTCACATAGAGGGACCTGAGTGGATGATGTATTCATATGTTCTACTAATTTAGTGTATTAGTTGTGTAATGTATTGGGTAATATATTTACATTGACATACCTGTATCTCACCAATATAAATGAGCTGTGTAATATATTGGGTAATACCTATTTTAACTGTCATTTTCGTCCCTCTTGTCTTCCCCTCTGTCCTCAGAACTACAATGACCCTGTGGAGACGAAAAGTATCCAGACGAACCAGCCTTCCTCCCACATGATGCCCCCCAATCCACCCCTGTACAGCGTGCCACCCCAGCCCTCCTCCCCCTACAGTCTGGGGCCAGGGGGCTTCCCCCTGTCGGACATGCAGGGCTACGCGGGGGCTACGCGTCACGCACTCTCCCGGACCCTCAGCCAGTCTCAGATGCTGCCCAGCATTAGTGCCTCTCCCCCTTCCTCCTTCCAGATCAGCCCGCCCTTGCACCAACAGCTCTCCATGCACCAGAACTCCCTCCTCAACCAGCCAATCCGCATGCAGCACGGCCAGTCCCAGCCAATTATCTCCCACCAGATGGGACTCCAGGCATCCCTTCACTCACCTCCTCCTGGCCAGCAGGTTAGTGTGACTCTGCATATATCATATCATATCACCAAATTATATGAAGGAGTACTGGACATGCTCACTTTTCAGTAGGCTAGTGTGGAGAGTATGGACCATAGAGATCCTATTAAATTACTCATTCCTAATTCCAAACCATTTATAACCGTTTGGTTCTCTGTAACCTTAGCAACTAGTTTGGATCAGCATTCCATTACCAATTCCATTATTAGTCTAAACAGTATGACTGGTCCAGAATCAGAATTAGGTGGGGCGATAGTTTTGATATGTATCGACTGCCTGTAAAATGAATGCTAAGCTTGATTTAAAATTTTCTTGTTAACAAACTATAGTTTTGGCAAGTCGTTAAGGACATCTACATATGACACAAGTAATTTTTCCAACAATTGTTTACAGACAGATTATTTCACTTATAATTCACTGTATCAAAATTCCGGTGGGTCAGAAGTTTACATACACTCAATTAGTATTTGGTAGCATTGCCTTTAAATTGTTTAACTTGGGTCAAATATTTCGGGTAGCCTTCCACAAGCTTTCCACAATTAATTGGGTGAATTTTGACCCATTCCTCCTGACAAGAGTTGGTGTAACTGAGTCAAGTTTGTAGGCCTCCTTGCTCGCACTCGCTTTTTCTACTCTGCCCACAAATGCTCTATAGGATTGAGGTCAGGGCTTTATGATGGCCACTCCAATACCTTGACTTTGTTGTCCTTAAGCCATTTTGCCACAACTTTAGAAGTATGCTTGGGGTCATTGTCCATTTGGAAGACCCATTTGCGGCCAAGCTTTAACTTCCTGACTGACGTTTTGAGATGTTGCTTCAATATATCCACATAATTTTCCTCCCTCATGATGCCATCTATTTTGTGAAGTGCACCAGTCCCTCTTGCAGCAAAGCACCCCCACAACATGATGCTGCTAACCCCGTGCTTCATGGTTGGGATGGTGATCTTCGGCTTGTAAGCCTCCCCCTTTTTCCTCCAAACATAACGACGGTCTTTATGGCCAGACAGTTATATTTTTGTTTCATCAGACCAGAGGACATTTCTCCAAAAAGTATGATCTTTGTCCCCATGTGCAGTTGCAAACCGTAGTCTGGCTTTTATGGTGGTTTTGGAGCAGTGGCTTCTTCCTTGCTGAGCAGCCTTTCAGGTTATGTCGATATATGACTCGTTTTACGGTGGATATAGATACTTTTGTACCTGTTTCCTCGAGCATCTTCACAAGGTCCTTTGCTGTTGTTCTGGGATTGATTTGCACCTTTCGCACCAAAGTACGTTCATCTCTAGGAGACAGAACGCGTCTCCTTCCTGAGCGGTATGACTGCTGCATCGTCCCATGGTGTTTATACTTGCGCACTATTGTTTGTACAGATGAACGTGGTACCTTCAGGCATTTGGAAATTGCTCCCAAGGATGAAACAGATTTGTGGAGGTCTACAATTCTTTTTCTGAGGTCTTATCTGATTTCTTTTGATTTACCCATGATGTCAAGCAAAGAGGCATTCAGTTTGTAGGCATATCTTGAAATACATCCACAGGTATACCTCCTATTGACTCAAATGATGTCAATTAGCCTATCAGAAGCTTCTAAAGCCATGACATCATTTTCTGGAATTTTCCAAGCTGTTTAAAGGCACAGTAAATTTAGTGTATGTAAACTTCTGAAATAATCTGTCTGTAACAATCGTTTGAAAAATGACTTGTGTCACAAAGTATGTCATAACCAACTTGCCAAAACTGTAGTTTGGTTTGTTAACAAGAAATTTGTGGAGTGGTTGAAAAACGATTTTTAATGACTCCAACCTAAGTGTATGTAAACTTCCGACTTCAACTGTATATACACTGGAAAGAAAAAGTACGTGAACCCTTTGGAATTACCTGGATTTCTGCATATATTTGTCATAATTCACAACAATGTACAAACACAGTGTGCTTAAACTAATAACACACAACGTATTGTATTTTTCTTGTCGAAATTGAATGCATAATTTAACATTTCACAGTGTAGGTTGGAAAAAAATCTGTGAACCCCTCGGCTAATGACTTCTCTAAAAGCTAATTGGAGTCAGGAGTCAACTAACCTGGAGTCAAATCAATGAGACGAGATTGAAGATGTTGGTTGCCCTGCCCTATAAAGAACACTCACAAAATTTGAGTTTGGTATTCACAAGAAGCATTGCCTGATGTGAACCATACCTCAAACAAATTTGATCTCAGAAGACCTAAGATTAATAATTGTTGACTTGCTTAAAGTTGGAAAGGGTTACAAAAGTATCTCTGAAAATGTGATGTTCATCAGTCCACGGTAAGACAAATTGTCTATAAATGGGGAAAGTTCAGCACTGTTGCTACTCTCCCTAGGACTGGCCGTCCTGCAAAGAGCAGAGAGCAGAATGTTCAATGAAGAATTAAGAAGAATCCTAGTGTGTCAGTTAAAGACTTACAGAAATCTCTGGAACATGTTAACATCTCTGTTGACGAGTCTACGATATGTAAAACACAAAACAAGAATGGTGTTAATGGGAGGACACCACGGAAGAACCCATTGCTGTCCCAAAAAAACATTGCTGCACGTCTGAAGTTCGCAAAAGAGCATCTGGATGTTCCACAGCGCTACTGTCAAAATATTCTGTGGACAGATGAAACTAAAATTGAGTTGTTTGGAAGGAACACACAACACTATGTGTGGAGAAAAAAAGCACAGCACACCAACATCAAAACCTCATCCCAACTGTAAAGTATGGTGGAGGGCGCGTCATGGTTTGGGACTGCTTTGCTGCCGCAGGGCCTGGACAGCTTGCTAACATCGACGGAATAAATTAATTCCTAAGTTTATCAAGACATTTTGCATGAGAATGTAAGGCTATCTGTCTGCCAATTGAAGCTCAACAGAAGTTGGGTGATGCAACAGGACAACGACCCAAAACACAGAAGTAAATCAACAACAGAATGGCTTCAACAGAAGAAAATACGCCTTCTGGAGTGGCCCAGTCACAGTCCTGACCTCAACCCGATTGAGATGTTGTGGCATCACCTCAAGAGAGCGGTTCACACCAGACATCCCAAGAATATTTCTGAACTGAAACAGTTTTGTGAAGAGGAATGGTCCAAAATTCCACCTGACCGTTGTGTAGGTCTGATCCGGCAACTACAGAAAACTTTTGATTGAGATTATTCCTGCCAACGGAGGGTCAACCAGCTATGAAATCCAAGGGTTCACATACTTTTCCCACCCTGAACTGTGAATTTTTACACAGTGTGATCAATAAAGACAGGAAAACGTATAATTGTTTGTGTGTTATTAGTTTAAGCAGACTGTGTTTGTCTATTGTTGTGACCCAGATGAAGATCAGATCCAATTTTATGACCAATTTATGCTGAAATCCAGGTAATTCCAAAGGGTTCACATCCTTGTTCTTGCGACTGTAGTTACAATACTTAGGGTTGATGCATGATATCTGCTTTAGATGTAAACAGCTCTATTCATATTTCCGTTCCTCAGCTTTGCATCACAAGCATGTATACATTATACTCAGTAACTATATCTCCCTTCCCCTCGTTACACTCTCTCACTCTCACTCTCTCTCTCTCTTTAGTCTCTCTCTCAAATTGAACTGTACATGTTATTGGCTTGCTTGAGGTACTATGCTGCCAAACCAATTAGCATTTAAACGCATCTAAAATAGAAATGTAGCAGAATTTGGCATTCAGACCTTAAGTAAAGAGCAAGCCTCTCCCTCCTCCTGTTTCTTTCTCTCTCTTTCTTCCTATCTCTTTCCCTCTCTTCCTATGTCAATCCCTTCCCCTCCTCCTTCTGTCTCTCTCTACTCTCTCCATAAGTCAGGATAAGTTGTTAGAGAACTAAGAACAACCAGCCTGGTCAGAGCAAAAATTGTTTAGTCTACCTGTGGTAAATTAAATTGATTGGACATGATTTGGAAAGGCACACACCTGTCTACATAATTGAAATAGGCAAGTCAGTTAAGAACAAATTGTTATTTACAATGACGCCCTACCCTGGCCAAACCGGGGTGACTAGTAACAGAAAGGTTGCAAGATTGAATCCCCGAGTTGACAAGGTAAAAATCTGTCGTTTTGCCCCTGAACAAAGCAGTTAACCCACTGTTCCTAGGCCATCATTGAAAATAAGAATTTGTTCTTAACTGATTTGCCTAGTTAAATAAAGGTCAAATAAAAACCTGGACAGCGCTAGGCCAATTGTGCACTGCCCTATGGGGCTCCCAATCACACCCGGAAGTGATGCAGCCTGGATTCAAACCTGGGACTGCAGTGATGCCTTTTGTATTGAGATGCAGTGTCTTAGACCGCTGCACCACTCGGTCTGAATACTTTCCGAATGCACTGTACATACTACAATTCATATGATTTTGTACGACCGCTATTACATTGGTAATCCAACCTAACATAAAGTTACATATAATAATAAACGGAGTGGCACATATTTTAGTAATATATAATACGTTTTACTCTGAGGCCAGGTTGGAATAACACATCAACTAAAAGCTGAAAAGCTAACATCATGACCCCTATGTTTTATCCATTTGTGGCTGGAATCTCTCCCTTTCTCTCTGTCTCTCCCTCTCTCTCTTCCTCTCCCTCTCCACCCTCCCCTGCATCTCTCTCTTGTTCTGCCCTCTCCATATGGCCAGTATACATTGTCAGAAACTTAAACTAATGCCATGGCCTCGCTCTCTCTTTCTCCTATAGGGATTTTCCCACCTACAGTCAGAGTACCATAAAAGTGTGGGTTCCCAGTCCCCAGGGGCCCCTAACCCTGGAGGGAGACAGAACCACGAGTGGGAAAGTGAATACTGCGATCGGGAGTGTGGTGGCAACCACTGCAGGTGAGATAGCCCAGACCAGTATCGGCTTTGTAAAGGAAACTATTTTTAATTCTATACTGTTTATATCTTAGAATAGGGACAGTTTTCTAGACCCAGAGTAAGGCTAGCTTGGGACTAAGAAACTATTTCAATGGAGATTTTCCATTCAGAATGATTATTTAGTCCAATACTTAATACTTATTCAATGCTATTTTAACAGTTTAAGTGAATGCCTTTGAGTACACAATTGTGTTATTTAATGCTGACTCAAATGTTTATTCAAAAAGACCTTTGATACCACTGCTTTGTGTCCTTGAATTGACTTTTACCGTTTCAGTCCTCAATTTTGGCTCAGCTACAGTAAGTGTCAATATGACAGCAGTCAAAAATAGTTGATTATTGTCAGCTCATGTTTACATCCAAATCATCTTGACTCCTGGACTCTGTCCACACATTTCAAGGCTGTGTTGAGACAATGACTTATCAATGACCCAAGCCCAGCTCAGATAATCCCTACCATTGTGTCGCTGAGTTGTAGTAATGCTGCAGCAAATGTACATTATCCCGTTGGGCGTTGGCAGTCACAATGTAATTAACTTCATTATGTCCCTGTAACTGTCCTGAATGCCTCTGTCAATCTTACAGCTATTGTATACAGTAAACATGTGCCTATGAACCAGAGTCATACTGTTAGCACTGAGGCGGTGTGCCCTAGTAGGAAGTTCACTGTGTGCAGCACCCTCTGCACTATCAGCTCAAACAGAAATAATATGTTCATGTCTGCTTCTGACAAGCTTCCCAGTAAAGCGATTAAATAAATCAAGCATTGCAAAAAAGTGCTCAAAATAGCCCACATTAACATATGGTGCCTATGAAACAAGTTTCATGAAATCAATCTCTGAGACTCACTTAGATAATACCTTTGATGATACAGTGGTAGCAATACATGGCTATAATTTCTACAGAAATGTGAGAAATGCCACTGGGGGTGGTGTTGTGGCCTAAATATACATTGGGGCAAAAAAGTATTTAGTCAGCCACCAATTGTGCAAGTTTTCCCACTTAAAAAGATGAGAGAGGCCTGTAAATGTCATCATATGTACACTTCAACTATGACAGACAAAATTAGAAAATAAAATCCAGAAAATCACATTATAGGATTTTTTATGAATTTATTTGCAAATTATGGTGGAAAATAAGTATTTGGTCACCTACAAACAAGCAAGATTTCTGGCTCTCACAGACCTGTAACTTCTTCTTTAAGAGGCTCCTCTGTCCTCCACTCGTTACCTGTATTAATGGCACCTGTTTGAACTTGTTATCAGTATAAAAGACACCTGTCCACAACCTCAAACAGTCACACTCCAAACTCCACTATGGCCAAGACCAAAGAGCTGTCAAAGGACACCAGAAACAAAATTGTAGACCTGCACCAGGCTGGGAAGACTGAATCTGCAATAGGTAAGCAGCTTGGTTTGAAGAAATCAACTGTGGGATCAATTATTAGGAAATGGAAGACATACAAGACCACTGATAATCTCCCTCGATCTGGGGCTCCACCCAAGATCTCACCCCGTGGGGTCAAAATGATCATAAGAACGGTGAGCAAAAATCCCAGAACTAGTGAATGACCTGCAGAGAGCTGGGACCAAAGTAACAAAGCCTACCATCAGCAAGGGCATTGAAGATGAAACGTGGCTGGGTCTTTCAGCATGACAATGATCCCAAACACACCTCCCGGGCAACGAAGGAGTGGCTTCGTGAGAAGCATTTCAAGGTCCTGGAGTGGCCTAGCCAGTCTCCAGATCTCAACCGCATAGAAAATCTTTGGAGGGAGTTGAAAGTCTGTGTTGCCCAGAGACAGCCCCAAAACATCACTGCTCTAGAGGAGATCTGCATGGAGGAATGGGCCAAAATACCAGCAACAGTGTGTGAAAACCTTGTGAAGACTTACAGAAAACATTTGACCTCTGTCATTGCCAACAAAGGGTATATAACAAAGTATTGAGATAAACTTTTGTTATTGACCAAATACTTGTTTTCCACCATAATTTGCAAATAAATTCATAAAAAATCCTACAATGTGATTTTCTGGATTTTTTTTCTCATTTTGTCTGTCATAGTTGAAGTGTACCTATGATGAAAATTACAGGCCTCTCTCATCTTTTTAAGTGGGAGAAATTGCACAATTGGTGGCTGACTAAATACTTTTTTGCCCCACTGTATATGCAGCCTTTACATTCCTGTAAAGGTTAGAGAGAATCTCATGTTAAATACTGTTGAAGTAATATGGCTACCTGCCTCACCTGAAGCCCATTCTTGTGGGAAGCTGCTATAGACCACCAAGTGCTAACAGTCAGTATGTGGATAATATGTGTGAAATGCTTGATCATGTACAGTATGTGATATCAACAGAGAGGTATATTTCCTGGGTGACCTTAATATTGACTGGCTTTTATCAAGCTGCCCACTCAAGAAAAAGCTTCAAACTGTAACCAGTGCCTCCATCCTGGTTCAGGTTGTCAGTCAACCTACCAGGGTAGTTACAAACTGCATAGGAGTGAAATCACAAACATGTATTGATCACATCTTTACTAATGTTGGAGAAATCTGCTTTAAACCTGTATCCAAATCCATTGGATGTAGTGATCACAATATAGTAGCCATATCTAAGTAAACCAACGGCTGGGCCTAATATAGTGTATAAGAGGTCATATAAGAAGTTTTGTAAAGATTCCTAAGTTAATGATGAAAATAATATTTGCTGGCCTGTGGTGTGTAATGAGGAGCAACCAGATTCTCCACTTGACACATTAAGAAAATGACTATACAACTGCTATATCCCTGTAGATTGATAAGGGATTTAAACATGTTATGGTTGAGAGGGATGAGGTCAAATAAATGGCAAATAAGTCTGGCTGCACAACCAATTGGAAAACGTACTGTAAATTGAGAAATCATGTGACTAAACTGAATAAAAAGAAGAAGAAACTATACTATGAAACAAAGATAAATGATATTAAGAATGATAGTAAAAGGCTTTGGAGCACATTAAATGAAATTTTGGGCAAAAGGGCAAACTCAGCTCCATCAGTCATTGAATCAGATGGCTTATTCATCACAAAACCCACTGATATTGCCAACTACTTTAATTATTTTTTAATAGGCAAGATTAGCAAACTTAGGCATGACATACCAGCAACAAATGCCGACCCTACGTATCCAAATATAACTGACCAAATTATGGAAGAAAAGCATTGTGATTTTGATTTACGAAAAGTTAGTGTGGAAGAGGTTAATTATTTTGTTGTTGTCTATCAACAACGACAAGTCACATGGGTCTGACAACTTGGATGGAATATTACTGAGGATAACAGCAGATGATATTGCCATTCTTGTTTGCCATATCTTCAATCTAAGCCTACAAGAAAATGTGTGCCCTCAGACCTGGACGGAAGCAAAAGTGCCCCCCCTTCACCAACAGTAGGGTCTGTGCCCCCCCTTCACCAACAGTAGGGTCTGTTCCCCCCCTTCACCAACAGTAGGGTCTGTGCCCTCCCTTCACCAACAGTATGGTCTGTGCCCCTCCTTCTTCCAGAGCCTTGTGGCACAGGCTCTGAGTAAAGCCTGTGCCACAAAGAGGGACTTTCAAAAATTACAATTGGCTCAGAACAGGGCAGCACGGCTGGCCCTTAAATATACACGTATCACTAACATTAATAATATGCATGTCCGTCTCTCATGGCTCAAAGTAGAGGAGAGATTAACTTCATCACTAATTGTTTTTGTAAGTATTGACATACTGAATGCACTGCGCTGTCTATTTAAACTACTAGCACACAGCTCGGACACCCATGCATACCCCACAAGACATGCCATCAGATGTCTCTTCATGTGAAGGGGGCACAAGTGAAGGGGGCATATTAAAATGGATCGGTACAATAGACTGGCCCGCCCTGTTCTTCATTCACAATTGGTGATTACAGAATTATGCATTTGCTTCCCCTCGCTCATCAACTCATCCTCATTCTCCTCTTTTCTCCCAATCATCATTTACTTAATTTATTTCATCTGTTGGCATATGTGTGAAATTAATTTTGGTAGAGTTTAGGTTCAGTTTCGAGGCAATTATAAGGGTTATTACCAGCTGGGTACTGCACTTTCAACTGTTGGAAGGAGGAGGGGCACAGACCCCACTGTTGGGAGAAGGAGGGGCACATACCCTACTGTTGGTGAAGGGGGGGCACAGACCCTACTGTTGGTGAAGGGGAGGCACAGACCCTACTGTTGGGAGAAGGAGGGGCACATACCCTACTGTTTGGAGAAGGAGGGGCACCGACCCTAAAGTTGGTGATGGAGGGGCACAGACCCTACTGTTGGAAGAAGGAGGGGCACAGACCCTACTGTTGGAAGAAGGAGGGGCACAGACCCTACTGTTGGTGAAGGAGGGGCACAGACCCTACTATTGGTTAAGGGGGGGCACAGACCCTCCTGTTGGAAGAAGGAGGGGCACAGACCCTACTGTTGGGTGAAGGAGGGGCACAGACCCTACTGTTGGGAGAAGGAGGGGCACAGACCCCACTGTTGGAAGAAGGAGGGGCACAGACCCTACTGTTGGGAGAAGGAGGGGCACAGACCCTACTGTTGGTGAAGGAGGGGCACAGACCCTACTATTGGTTAAGGGGGGGCACAGACCCTCCTGTTGGAAGAAGGAGGGGCACAGACCCTACTGTTGGGTGAAGGAGGGGCACAGACCCTACTGTTGGGAGAAGGAGGGGCACAGACCCCACTGTTGGAAGAAGGAGGGGCACAGACCCTACTGTTGGGAGAAGGAGGGGCACAGACCCTACTGTTGGGAGAAGGAAGGGCACAGACTCTACTGTTGGAAGAAGGAGGGGCACAGACCCCACTGTTGGAAGAAGGAGGGGCACAGACCCTACTGTTGGGAGAAGGAGGGGCACAGACCCTACTGTTGGAAGAAGGAGGGGCACAGACCCTACTGTTGGGAGAAGGAGGAGCACGGACCCTACTGTTGGAAGAAGGAGGGGCACAGACCCCACTGTTGGAAGAAGGAGGGGCACAGACCCTACTGTTGGGAGAAGGAGGGGCACAGACACCACTGTTGGGAGAAGGAGGGGCACAGACCCTACTGCTGGGAGAAGGAGGGGCACAGACCCCACTGTTGGAAGAAGGAGGGGCACAGACCCTACTGTTGGGAGAAGGAGGGGCACAGACCCTACTGTTGGGAGAAGGAGGGGCACAGACCCTACTGTTGGGAGAAGGAGGGGCACAGACCCTACTGTTGGGAGAAGGAGGGGCACAGACCCTACTGTTGGGAGAAGGAGGGGCACAGACCCTACTGTTGGGAGAAGGAGGGGCACAGACCCTACTGTTGGGAGAAGGAGGGGCACAGACCCTACTGTTGGGAGAAGGAGGGGCACAGCCCCTACTGTTGGGAGAAGGAGGGGCACAGACCTACTGTTGGGAGAAGGAGGGGCACAGGCCCTACTGTTGGGAGAAGGAGGGGCACAGACCCTACTGTTGGGAGAAGGAGGGGCACAGACCCTACTGTTGGGAGAAGGAGGGGCACAGTCCCTACTGTTGGGAGAAGGAGGGGCACAGACCCCACTGTTGGAAGAAGGAGGGGCACAGACACTACTGTTGGGAGAAGGAGGGGCACAGACCCCACTGTTGGGAGAAGGAGGGGCACAGACCCTACTGTTGGGAGAAGGAGGGGCACAGACCCCACTGTTGGAAGAAGGAGGGGCACAGACCCTACTGTTGGGAGAAGGAGGGGCACAGACCCTACTTTTGGGAGAAGGAGGGGCACAGACCCTACTGTTGGGAGAAGGAGGGGCACAGACCCTACTGTTGGTGAAGGAGGGGCACAGACCCTACTATTGGTTAAGGGGGGGCACAGACCCTTCTGTTGGAAGAAGGAGGGGCACAGACCCTACTGTTGGGTGAAGGAGGGGCACAGACCCTACTGTTGGGAGAAGGAGGGGCACAGACCCCACTGTTGGAAGAAGGAGGGGCACAGACCCTACTGTTGGGAGAAGGAGGGGCACAGACCCTACTGTTGGAAGAAGGAGGGGCACAGACCCTACTGTTGGGAGAAGGAAGGGCACAGACTCTACTGTTGGAAGAAGGAGGGGCACAGACCCCACTGTTGGAAGAAGGAGGGGCACAGACCCTACTGTTGGGAGAAGGAGGGGCACAGACCCTACTGTTGGAAGAAGGAGGGGCACAGACCCTACTGTTGGGAGAAGGAGGAGCACAGACCCTACTGTTGGAAGAAGGAGGGGCACAGACCCCACTGTTGGAAGAAGGAGGGGCACAGACCCTACTGTTGGGAGAAGGAGGGGCACAGACACCACTGTTGGGAGAAGGAGGGGCACAGACCCTACTGTTGGGAGAAGGAGGGGCACAGACCCCACTGTTGGAAGAAGGAGGGGCACAGACCCTACTGTTGGGAGAAGGAGGGGCACAGACCCTACTGTTGGGAGAAGGAGGGGCACAGACCCTACTGTTGGGAGAAGGAGGGGCACAGACCTACTGTTGGGAGAAGGAGGGGCACAGGCCCTACTGTTGGGAGAAGGAGGGGCACAGACCCTACTGTTGGGAGAAGGAGGGGCACAGACCCTACTGTTGGGAGAAGGAGGGGCACAGGCCCTACTGTTGGGAGAAGGAGGGGCACAGACCCCACTGTTGGAAGAAGGAGGGGCACATACCCTACTGTTGGGAGAAGGAGGGGCACAGACCCCACTGTTGGGAGAAGGAGGGGCACAGACCCTACTGTTGGGAGAAGGAGGGGCACAGACCCCACTGTTGGAAGAAGGAGGGGCACAGACCCTACTGTTGGGAGAAGGAGGGGCACAGACCCTACTTTTGGGAGAAGGAGGGGCACAGACCCTACTGTTGGGAGAAGGAGGGGCACAGACCCTACTGTTGGGAGAAGGAGGGGCACAGACCCTACTGTTGGGAGAAGGAGGGGCACAGACCTACTGTTGGGAGAAGGAGGGGCACAGACCCTACTGTTGGGAGAAGGAGGGGCACAGACCCTACTGTTGGGAGAAGGAGGGGCACAGACCCTACTGTTGGGAGAAGGAGGGGCACAGACCCTACTGTTGGGAGAAGGAGGGGCACAGACCTACTGTTGGGAGAAGGAGGGGCACAGACCCTACTGTTGGGAGAAGGAGGGGCACAGACCCTACTGTTGGGAGAAGGAGGGGCACAGACCCTACTGTTGGGAGAAGGAGGGGCACAGACCCTACTGTTGGGAGAAGGAGGGGCACAGACCCTACTGTTGGGAGAAGGAGGGGCACAGACCCTACTTTTGGGAGAAGGAGGGGCACAGACCCTACTGTTGGGAGAAGGAGGGGCACAGACCCTACTGTTGGGAGAAGGAGGGGCACAGACCCTACTGTTGGGAGAAGGAGGGGCACAGACCCTACTGTTGGGAGAAGGAGGGGCACAGACCCTACTGTTGGGAGAAGGAGGGGCACAGACCCTACTGTTGGGAGAAGGAGGGGCACAGACCCTACTGTTGGGAGAAGGAGGGGCACAGACCTACTGTTGGGAGAAGGAGGGGCACAGACCCTACTGTTGGGAGAAGGAGGGGCACAGACCCTACTGTTGGGAGAAGGAGGGGCACAGACCCTACTGTTGGGAGAAGGAGGGGCACAGACCCTACTGTTGGGAGAAGGAGGGGCACAGACCCTACTGTTGGGAGAAGGAGGGGCACAGACCCTACTTTTGGGAGAAGGAGGGGCACAGACCCTACTGTTGGAAGAAGGAGGGGCACAGACCCTACTGTTGGAAGAAGGAGGGGCACAGACCCTACTGTTGGGAGAAGGAGGGGCACAGACCCTACTGTTGGGAGAAGGAGGGGCAATGGAGCGAAACTGTTCAAAAACATGACATGTCCTCCTTAAACTGGTTCCAACTCCAGTTCTGTTTGTGATATTAAGATTCTAACAACAACAGTTTGTTACATAGACTTATTTAGGAAAAGTCAAGGACAGAGGGGGGCATAAATAAATAATGTGCAGTCAAAATTACTTCTTTAGCGGTTCTAGTGTTAACTGAATAGCTGTCAAGACTTCTGTTAGGCACATCTGTTTGGAATGTACTCCAACACACACATGGCACGCTTTATTCCTTCAATTTTAGTTTTATAATTGTCCCTACTGTACTTCAAAGGGGAAGGGGAAATGTGTGTTTTATTTATTCCTTCTCTTCACACCCTTTCTGTCTCTTCTTGTTTTCCGATTCCTCCTTCTCTTCTCACTGTCTCCCTCTCTTCTTGTTTTCTGATTCCTCCTCCTCTTCTCACCGTCTCCCTCTCTTATTTTTTTCAGTGGCAGCATGATAGCCAGGGACAAGCCACTCTACCTCACTTGAAACTGGATGTCGCCGTCGACAAGAAAAGACACCAGGGAGTCAGCCCTCAACCTCCCCACATTCACCACGTCCCCAACCCCCCCAACCCCCCAACTCCCCAACCCCCCCAACTCCCCAACCCCCCAACCCTCTTCTACCTCCACCAACCCCCCAACCCACTCCTACCACCACCAACCCCCCGACCCACTCCTACCACCACCAACCCCCCAACCCACTCCTACCACCACCAACCCCCCAACCCACTCCTACCACCACCTCCCCAACCCCCCAACCCACTCCTACCACCACCTCCCCAACCCCCAACCCACTCCTACCACCACCTCCCCAACCCCCCAACCCACTCCTACCACCACCTCCCCAACCCCCCAACCCACTCCTACCACCACCTCCTAAACCCCCCAACCCACTCCTACCACCACCTCCCCAACCCACTCTTACCACCACCTCCCCAACCCATTCCTACCACCACCTCCCCAACCCACTCCTACCACCACCTCCCCAACCCCCCAACCCACTCCTACCACCACCTCCCCAACCCACTCCTACCACCACCTCCCCAACCCCCCAACCGACTCCTACCACCACCTCCCCAACCCCCCAACCCACTCTTACCACCACCTCCCCAACCCCCCAACCGACTCCTACCACCACCTCCCCAACCCCCCAACCCACTCTTACCACCACCTCCCCAACCCCCCAACTGACTCCTACCACCATCTCCCCAACCCCCCCAACCCACTCTTACCACCACCTCCCCAACCCCTCAACCCATTCCTACCACCACCTCCCCAACCCCCACCTCCCCAACCCACTCCTACCACCATCTCCCCAACCCCCCAACCCACTCCTACCACCACCTCCCCAACCCACTCTTACCACCACCTCCCCAACCCACTCCTACCACCACCTCCCCAACCCCCCAACCCACTCCTACCACCACCTCCCCAACCCCCCAACCCACTCCTACCACCACCTCCCCAACCCACCAACCCCCAACCCACTCTTACCACCACCTCCCCAACCCCCCAACTGACTCCTACCACCATCTCCCCAACCCCCCCAACCCACTCTTACCACCACCTCCCCAACCCCTCAACCCATTCCTACCACCACCTCCCCAACCCCCACCTCCCCAACCCACTCCTACCACCATCTCCCCAACCCCCCAACCCACTCCTACCACCACCTCCCCAACCCACTCTTACCACCACCTCCCCAACCCACTCCTACCACCACCTCCCCAACCCCCCAACCCACTCCTACCACCACCTCCCCAACCCCCCAACCCACTCCTACCACCACCTCCCCAACCCACCAACCCCCAACCCACTCCTACCACCAACGCACCAACCCCCCAACCCACTCCTACCACCGCCTCCCCAACCCACTCCTACCACCACCTCCCCAAACCCCCAACCCACTCCTACCACCAACCCCCCAACCCACTCCTACCACCAACCCACCACCTCCCCAACCCACTCCTACCACCAACCCCCCAACCCACTCCTACCACCAACACACCAACCCCCCAACCCACTCCTACCACCACCAACCACCACCCTTTTTTTGTCAATGTAATCTTTTCGGTTTTTAGAAAGATTTGTGCAAAGTTCCGGTGACTACTAGCGATTTTTTTTCTCAGCGTATTTCTTCTCCTGCCTGATTCTAGAGCTCTCATATTTGTCTCAGAGTAAAGAAAAATTGAGGAACCATGAAAATAGTCCCCCTCAGGGACTAAACTGAGCTTTAATTAGAATAAAATGAGCAAAAAGCATTCTTCTTCTTTTCCTTCTTCTTCTTCTTCTTCTCATTTAATCATTTTTTAAATTTATTATGTTTTCTTTTCTTGTTGTTGTTTTTATTTCTTTCTCGCTTGCTACATTTTCTTTTACTTTTCTGGTAGGTTTCAGCACACAGGCCTTGATGTTACTGTTGCTTTGCTTTAGGGTCTGTGACTTATTATAATACAAAGTGAATGGGTGGGAAAGGATAATTACATAAATTCAACCTTTTTTTTATGAAAGACCTGTGGAGGTTTACCAAGCTGTCACAGTGTGATTGTAAATATCACTTTGATCAAATTGGGAATTCGAAGTCCAGATAGCTTTTCTTCTTCTTCTTTAGTATTACCTGTAAGTCATTGGTTTGTATTTCAAAGTGTATCTTGTGTGTGTGGTTGCGTGCCTGCATGTGTGTGGGAGTGTATGCGTGTGCTACTGTGCGTATGTGTGCGCGTGTGCATTTGGGTGTGTCTGTGTGCATGTGAGTGTGTAAGCATTTGTGTGTGTGTGTTTTGTGAATTTTAACAGGCTGTGCAGGTGGATTTCAAAGGAGTACTTCACACACTCCATCTTGCATTAAATCTGTGCTCACTGGTATGATTTTTCCAATAAAGTTACATCAAAAACACAATACAGAGTCTGTGTCCTGCAGATCATTAAATGGAAAGAGAGAGAGAGAGGGGGGGGGGAGAGAGGGGGGGAGAGAGAGAGGTGGGAGAGAGAGAGAGAGAGAGAGAGAGAGGGGGGAGAGAGAGAGAGAGGGAGAGAGAGAGAGAGAGAGGGGGGGGGGAGAGAGGGGGGGAGAGAGAGGGGGGGAGAGAGAGAGAGAGAGAGGGAGAGAGAGAGAGAGAGAGAGAGAGAGAGAGAGAGATAGAGAGAGAGAGAGAGAGAGAGAGAGAGAGAAATGGGAATGAGGAAAAGCGACACAGACATACTGAACACTCATGTTGCCTCAAAAATCCTAGGCTACAGTCTTTGTTGATTAGATTTTTTAAATTCACCTGGTCATGTAAATTGTCAATATTCACCCACTCAACATGAAGAGGGATCTAAAAAACAAACTACATGTGAATGACAGTAACATAGCTGTGCGTTTCAAGGTTTCCACTATCTTCTTGGGTGTTTCTGTTGTGTCTCTCTCATCTTTAAGTACTGTGATAAATATTTGATGAGAAAGATGGTCTTATTTTCACTGTAGCATAATTACATTTTTTTGTTGTAATGGAAATATAATAACATTCAAGTTAATATATAAGCCTGACAATTGTAGCTATTTAATTTGTAAAGCCATTATTTTTATTTTGTAATTGTTATCAACATATTTTTTTAAGTTGCCCATCAGCTATTTGACAGGTTTGCTATTTATGAAAGAACATTTCTTTGCTTCTTACAATGGACGTGCATTTTTATTACAATTGTATTGTTTAGCTTTTAGGTTTGATGATGATGAGGATTGCTTTGGTTTCTTCCTCTTTTTTTCTGCTGGTTCTTTCTTTCCTTGCCAGTGACATAATTTTGTGTCACAATCTTTCTTTTATTTTAAATCTCCATAATAAAAAAAAAGTGAAAAGTGAAATAGGCTGCTACCGACTCTTTTTTTCCGACACAGAACATGTTCTTTTCTTCCCTTTCGTCAAGTATCCAAATCTAAAACATCAGCCACTTAACACTTGGAAAATATCCTAGAACATAATATCACTCACTTCCTTTTATTCCAACCCAGAACATGTTTCCTATACTTAAATGTAGTCTCATGGCTGGACTCAAATCAAATACTATGGCTTTACTAATTAGCTGTTATCACTAAAGCTAACACCATCCCAATCTGAACTCTTGTCCTCAATGTATCTCCACAACCATGAACAGATGCAGGAGTGAATTTGCTTTGCTGCTATGTGAAAGTGGTGGGGTGGTGGGCGGCAGAGATAAAGAGAACAGAGAAATACATGGCTTAAGGAACACAAACTCGGGCATCCATCCTAAATACAGATTTTACCCACAATTGCACACAAGTCTTCCAGATAGACCCATATGGAAAAAATATACATTTCGATATACACTGCTCAAAAAAATAAAGGGAACACTTAAACAACACAATGTAACTCCAAGACAATCACACTTCTGTGAAATCAAACTGTCCACTTAGGAAGCAACTCTGATTGACAATAAAGTTCACATGCTGTTGTGCAAATGGAATAGACAACAGGTGGAAATTATAGGCAATTAGCAAGACACCCCCAATAAAGGAGTGGTTCTGCAGGTGGTGACTACAGACCACTTCTCAGTTCCTATGCTTCCTGGCTGATGTTTTGGTCACTTTTGAATGCTGGCGGTGCTTTCACTCTAGTGGTAGCATGAGACGGAGTCTACAACCCACACAAGTGGCTCAGGTAGTGCAGCTCATCCAGGATGGCACATCAATGCGAGCTGTGACAAGAAGGTTTGCTGTGTCTGTCAGCGTAGTGTCCAGAGCATGGAGGCGCTACCAGGAGACAGGAGACGTGGAGGAGGCCATAGGAGGGCAACAACCCAGCAGCAGGACCGCTACCTCCGCCTTTGTGCAAGGAGGAGCAGGAGGAGCACTGCCAGAGCCATGCAAAATGACCTCCAGCAGGCCACAAATGTGCATGTGTCTGCTCAAACAGTCAGGAACAGACTCCATGAGGGTGGTATGAGGGCCCGTCGTCCACAGGTGGGGGTTGTGCTTACAGCCCAACACCGTGCAGGACGTTTGGCATTTGCCAGAGAACACCAAGATTGGCAAATTCGCCACTAGCGCCCTGTGCTCTTCACAGATGAAAGCAGGTTCACACTGAGCACATGTAACAGACGTGACAGAGTCTGGAGACACGGTGAAGAACGTTCTGCTGCCTGCAACATCCTCCAGCGTGACCGGTTTGGCGGTGGGTCAGTCATGGTGTGGGGTGGCATTTCTTTGGGGGGCCGCACAGTCCTCCATGTGCTCGCCAGAGGTAGCCTGACTGCCATTAGGTACCGAGATGAGATCCTCAGACCCCTTGTGAGACCATATGCTAGTGCGGTTGGCCCTGGGTTCCTCCTAATGCAAGAAAATGCTAGCCCTCATGTTGCTGGAGTGTGTCAGCAGTTCCTGCAAGAGGAAGGCATTGATGCTATGGACTGACCCACCCGTTCCCCAGACCTGAATCCAATTGAGAACATCTGAGACATCATGTCTCGCTCCATCCACCAACGCCACGTTGCACCACAGACTGTCCAGGAGTTGGCGAATGCTTTAGTCCAGGTCTGGGAGGAGATCCCTCAGGAGACCATCCGCCACCTCATCAGGAGCATGCCCAGGCGTTGTAGGGAGGTCATACAGGCACATGGAGGCCACACACACTACTGAGCCTCATTTGTTTTAAGGACATTACATCAATGTTGGATCAGCCTGTAGTGTGGTTTTCCACTTTAATTTTGAGTGTGACTCCAAATCCAGACCTCCATGGGTTGATAAATTTGATTTCCATTGATAATTTTTGTGTGATTTTGTTGTCAGCACATTCAACTATGTAAAGAAAAAAGTATTGAATAAAAGAATTTAATTAACTCAGATCTAGGATGTGTTACTTTATTTTACCTTTATTTAACTAGGCAAGTCAGTTTAGAACAAAGTGGGTTAACTGCCTGTTTAGGGGCAGAACGACAGATTTATACCTTGTCAGCTCAGGGGTTTGAACTTGCACCCTTCCGGTTAGTAGTCCAACGCTCTAACCACTAGGCTACCCAATTTTAGTGTGCCTTTTATTTTTTTGAGCAGTGTATTTAACTTCACATAAAATGTATTTCACATACATGTACATACACTTGCATCTTTGCTCAAATGCATGTAATGCCTGACAGAAATGCATGGCTACGACATCTAGTCTACAGGGTGGACAAAGTGGTTCTAATTCCACATAGTTTTGCACTTCAGAAAATTCTTAGATCTTCTAGGCTGAGAGAGGCTGGACTGAGGGCTTGTAGGCCTGTTGTAAGGCAGGTCCTCACCAGACATCACCAGCAACAACGTTGGTCCAATATGTCCCATAAGCATCACAAATGGTCCTTTTGTTCAATTAATTCCGTCGATATATATCCAAAATGTCCATTTATTTGGCGCGTTTGATCCAGAAAAACACCGGTTCCAACTTGCGCTAAGTGACTACAAAATATCTCAAACGTTACCTGTAAGCATTGTCCAAACATTTCAAACTACTTTTGTAATACAACTTTAGGTATTTTTTAACGTAAATAAACACTAAAACTGAAGATGAGATATATTGTATTCAATACCTGAGGAAAACAAAGTGGAGCGTGCTTTCAGGTCACGCGCCTCTAACAAAGAGTACACTAGACTCAAGCCTCATTCTGAACAGTGTTACTTCTTCATTTCTCAAAGGAAAAACCTCAACCAATTTCTAAAGACTGTTGATATCCAGTGGAAGCGATAGGAACTGCAGGAAAGTCGATTAGAAAATCCCAATGAAAAGTCATTGAAAAGGGAGTGACCTTACTTTTGATTTTGACCCCACCACCCTTTGTTCAGGGACACATTATTCCATTTCTGTTAGTCACATGTCTGTGGAACTTGTTCAGTTTATGTCTCAGTTGTTGAATCTTGTTATGTTCATACAAATATTTACACATGTTAAGTTTGCTGAAAATAAACACAGTTGACAGTGAGAGGACGTTTCTTTTTTTGCTGAGTTTATTTTAAAGAGCACGTGTTCAACATCATAAAAAAACATGTTTTCCCATCTCAAAAGATTTGATTAATTACTATAGTTAGTGCCTCTCTTCAGCTTAGTTAATAATGAAAAAAATGTAGTTCATTTTGAAATGTTACCTTTATTTGACTAGGCAAGTCAATGAAGAACAAATTCTTATTTACAATGACAGCTTACACCGGCATGAAGCAGGGACAATTGTGTGCCGCGCTATGGGACTCCCAATCACGACACATTCTGGATTCAAACCAGGGTGTCTGTAGTGATTCCTCTAGTGCTGAGTTGCAGTGCCTTAGACCACTGTGTCACTCAGGATGGATGTAGATGGAGTCATCACGTGAGCGATAGTGTATCATGTTGGTTAGTCATTTTTGTAGAAATGTAGAGGTATTTAAATGCATTTTTTGTGCTTTTGGTATGTGTCAAGTACAATAAAATAGATTTTGATAAAGTATATTGTGGCTGCAGCCGCCCGTTAGAGGGTTTGGAGGAGTGGTTTGTTGGAGGCGTGGCCTTGAGTTATCTCTCTTTGGGCCACCCATTGGAGAAAGTGTAATGCCAGATGTGAAGGAATCAAGAATCATGCCCAAACCGGCATCTGCGAAATACTGTAGATGCTGAATACTTTCTCCTTTGAGGCAAGTGTGGGAGAGATAATTACATGTTACGCTCCTGAAAACCCTGAGCAGGTGACGGATAGCGAAATGTAATCTGAAGAAGAAGAACCTGCACCATTAAGTGAGGGGAAGGCTTCCGAGCCTCACCAATGATCAGGAAAATGCCAGAAGCGACTCTGGCCCAGTGGGAGAATGACTTTTGACCGATCCGTTTGTGGTATCAGGCTGGGTGAAGTTCATTATTATTTTTGTGAAATACTGTACATTTGACCTACATTTGTATATACTCTTTAAATACATTCCGTAATATATGTACTGTATAATGTACTGTAGTTCAAATGTGAAATATATATTTTTTAAACACATTATTTAATTATTATTATTTATTTTATTTAAATATTTAAAAAGTATCCTAAAAATGCATCCCAAAATATGATTTTAATGTATTTTTCTCTCATATGGAGAGTCACTTTCACTCCATTTGATGTTTAATTCATTTGAGGCTGGAATCTCCATCTATCCCTGCCTCTCTCTCCCCACCTCTCTCTCCCTGCCTCTCTCTCCCCCTCTCTCTCCCCGCCTTTCTCTCCCTGCCTCTCTCTCTCCCTGCCTCTCTCGTCCTGCCTCTCTCTCCCTCTCTCTCTCCATGCCTCTCTCTCCCTCTCTCTCTCCCTGCCTCTCTCTCCCTGCCTGTCTCGCTCTGCCTCTCTCTCCCTGTCTCTCTCTCCCTGCTTCTCCCTCTCTCTCTCCCTGCCTCTCTCTCCCTGTCTCTCTCTCCCTGCCTCTCTCCCTGTCTCTCTCTCTCTCCCTGCCTCTCTCTCTCCCTGTCTCTCTCTCCCTCTCTTTTTCCCTGCCTCTCTCTCCCCCTCTCTCTCCCTGCCTCTCTCTCCCTGCTTCTCCCTCTCTCTCTCCCTGCCTCTCTCTCCCTGTCTCTCTCTCCCTGCCTCTCTCCCTGTCTCTCTCTCTCTCCCTGCCTCTCTCTCTCCCTGTCTCTCTCTCCCTCTCTTTTTCCCTGCCTCTCTCTCCCCCTCTCTCTCCCTGCCTCTCTCTCCCTCTCTCTCTCCCTTCCTCAATCTCCCTCTCTCTCTCTCTCCCTGCCTCTCTCTCCCTGCCTCTCTCCCTGCCTCTCTCTCTCTCTCTCTCTGCCTCTATCTCCCTCTCTCTCTCCCTGCCTCTCTCTCCCTCTCTCTCTCCCTGCCTCTCTCTCTCTCTCTCTCTCTCTCTCTCTCCTCTCTCCCTCTCTCTCTCTCTCTCTCTCTCTCTCTCTCTCTCTCTCTCTCTCTCTCTCCCTTTCTCCCTCTCTCTCTCTCCCTCTCTCTCCCTGCCTCTCTCTCTTTCTCTCTCCCTCTAGATCATTATTGAACAATTGGAAAATGTGAACTGCCACTTCATGATATGACACACATTTTATGAAAATCACAGTCGTACATTCTTAATGAAATGCCAGATTATGGAGTTTTCTTTTGGTGCAGACAGCCACGTTGGACTCTTTCTTTGTGTCTGTGTGAGTGTGTCCATGCATGCGTGCATGAACACAAATGTGTGGGAAGGTGGGGGGTGATTGCTCCTCTGTGTTGAATGTTGAAATATACATTATTGTCCCTTTCTTTGCAGTCACAATGCCCTTCTTTTATGTGACAGTTTTTCAACCTTGATGCTCACTATTCTCCATGGACATTCTGACAGTCATTGTTTAAACCAAACGGCAAATACTGAGCTTCTAGCCTTAATTTGATAATTTTGTCAGGTCCCGTTATCCAATCCTCCTTCACAAAGTCAATCTAGCGAGGTAAAAGTCAAATTAAACCTTCCGTTTCTAGTAAAATAAGTAATTGTGAAGAGTCAAAACACTTGTATTCATACAATTAAAAGAGCTACAGTTTTCATGGACCTGGACCTGGGCCAAGTACACATGGACCTGGGCCTGTATTCACAAAGGTACGGTTTCCCGGGGAACCTTCATCTGTATCCGGGAAACCAGCCCAAAGAGTATCAATAGAGGTGCTCATCTAGGATCACTTTTGCCTTTTTAATCATATTGAATAAGAGGGATATCTGATCCTAGATCAGTACTCCTACTTTGAGACGCTTTATGAATATTGTTAAACAGCCATCACTAGCACATTAGAGGCTGCTGCCCTATACACATAGACTTGAAATCACTGGCCACTTTAATAAATGAAACACTAGTCACTTTAATAATGTTTACATATTTTGCATTACTCATCTCATATGTATATACTTTATTCTGTCCTATTCTACTGTATCTTATACTATGCCGCTCTGACATTGCTTGTCCAAAGATTTATATATTCTTAATTCCTTTACTTTAGATTGTGTGTATTGTTAGATATTACTTGTTAGATATTACTGCATCGTTGGAACTAGAAACACAAGCATTTCGCTACACCCACATTAACATCTGCTAAACATGTGTATGTGACAAATAAAACTGTATTAGATTTTTTTGATTTGATGCATAGATACAATAGGTGAGTTAGTTTCTCTGTTTGTCTGTTGAGATTGGTAGTGTTGAGCTGTATGGTATCCATATTAGGACATACATGCATTGTTAAAGCAGGTACAGGGGTGTGACATTTGAGGTGGACACAGTGTGCTGGCCTTTCTGGCCTTGGTTTTGAGATGTCAACATGGAGACAAGAACGGAAACTGTTTGATCTGAACGGAAACTTTTCCCACCACGATGGAGGCCTTTCTCATTGTGATGCAACGGTTTCTCACAAACATGTTTTTTATTCAATTTTTACCTCCTCTGTTGTGGTTGCGTAATGTACCAACTCTGGTATACAAATCAACATTTTTAGCTCAAACGACCACATGAGATGGTGCCTAGCTAGTGAGCCACAGTAGAGAGTTAGAGAGTAGATGGTCAGTGTTAGGTGTGTCCTTCAAAGTCACAAGGCCACCTGACTAAAAAAGTTGCAACTTTGGTTCTATGGCAGAGCATGAACAGGAAATGTAGGCAGTTTTGACAAGAACAGGGTTTCACTTTGTGTTCACTTCTGTTATGGGGTTTGGAGATTCAACAGTGGAAAATGTTTCCAAAAAGAGCTACTTGCATTTCTACAGAGTAATCCAGCGAGAGAGAATCATGTAAATGTTCTATGTCAGGATGGAGTTGTCATGAAGCTAATATTTGATATTATTTTATATATGATTTTTTATATTTTATTTTATTTTAAATATTTTATTTTATTTTAAATATTTTATTTTATTTTAAATATTTTTGTAGGAATGCAGCTATTACAGTAAAAGGACCAGGCTATATATAGTTATCATACAGCAGATGTTATATGTAGAGTTATCATACAGCAGATGTTATATGTAGAGTTATCATACAGCAGATGTTATATGTGTAGTTATCATACAGCAGATGTTATATATATAGTTATCATACAGCAGATGTTGTATGTATAGTTATCATAGAGCAGATGTTATAGATATAGTTATCATACAGCAGATGTTGTATGTATAGTTATCATACAGCAGATGTTGTATGTATAGTTATCATAGAGCAGATGTTATATGTATAGTTATCATACAGCAGATGTTGTATGTATAGTTATCATACAGCAGATGTTGTATGTATAGTTATCATAGAGCAGATGTTATAGATATAGTTATCATAGAGCAGATGTTATATGTATAGTATCATAGAGCAGATGTTATATGTATAGTTATCATAGAGCAGATGTTATATGTATAGTTATCATAGAGCAGATGTTATATGTATAGTTATCATAGAGCAGATGTTATATGTATAGTTATCATAGAGCAGATGTTATATGTATAGTTATCATAGAGCAGATGTTATATGTATAGTTATCATAGAGCAGATGTTATATGTGTAGTTATCATAGAGCAGATGTTATATGTAGAGTTATCATAGAGCAGATGTTATATGTAGAGTTATCATACAGCAGATGTTATATGTAGAGTTATCATGGAGCAGATGAGAGCAGATGTTATATGTGTAG
Organism: Oncorhynchus kisutch; assembly: GCF_002021735.2. Lineage (NCBI taxonomy): Eukaryota > Metazoa > Chordata > Actinopteri > Salmoniformes > Salmonidae > Oncorhynchus > Oncorhynchus kisutch. The sequence goes on from NC_034178.2 coordinate 65,023,599, forward strand.
TTATCATAGAGCAGATGTTATATGTAGAGTTATCATGGAGCAGATGAGAGCAGATGTTATATGTAGAGTTATCATAGAGCAGATGAGAGCAGATGTTATATGTGTAGTTATCATAGAGCAGATGTTATATGTAGAGTTATCATACAGCAGATGTTATATGTAGAGTTATCATAGAGCAGATGTTATATGTGTAGTTATCATAGAGCAGATGTTATATGTAGAGTTATCATAGAGCAGATGTTATATGTGTAGTTATCATAGAGCAGATGTTATATGTGTAGTTATCATAGAGCAGATGTTATATGTGTAGTTATCATGGAGCAGATGTTATATGTGTAGTTATCATAGAGCAGATGTTATATGTAGAGTTATCATAGAGCAGATGTTATATGTAGAGTTATCATAGAGCAGATGTTATATGTAGAGTTATCATAGAGCAGATGTTATATGTGTAGTTATCATGGAGCAGATGTTATATGTAGAGTTATCATAGAGCAGATGAGAGCAGATGTTATATGTAGAGTTATCATAGAGCAGATGTTATATGTAGAGTTATCATAGAGCAGATGTTATATGTGTAGTTATCATGGAGCAGATGAGAGCAGATGTTATATGTGTAGTTATCTTGGAGCAGATGAGAGCAGATGTTATATGTGTAGTTATCATGGAGCAGATGAGAGCAGATGTTATATGTGTAGTTATCATGGAGCAGATGAGAGCAGATGTTATATGTGTAGTTATCATGGAGCAGATGAGAGCAGATGTTATATGTGTAGTTATCATGGAGCAGATGAGAGCAGATGTTATATATATAGTTATCATGGAGCAGATGAGAGCAGATGTTATATGTGTAGTTATCATGGAGCAGATGCGAGCAGATGTTATATGTGTAGTTATCATGGAGCAGATGAGAGCAGATGTTATATATATAGTTATCATGGAGCAGATGAGAGCAGATGTTATATATATAGTTATCATAGAGCAGATGTTATAGATATAGTTATCATGGAGCAGATGTTATAGATATAGTTATCATAGAGCAGATGTTATAGATATAGTTATCATAGAGCATATGTTATAGATATAGTTATCATAGAGCAGATGTTATAGATATAGTTATCATAGAGCATATGTTATAGATATAGTTATCATAGAGCAGATGTTATAGATATAGTTATCATAGAGCATATGTTATATATATAGTTATCATAGAGCAGATGTTATAGATATAGTTATCATAGAGCAGATGTTATAGATATAGTTATCATAGAGCATATGTTATAGATATAGTTATCATAGAGCAGATGTTATAGATATAGTTATCATAGAGCAGATGTTATATATATATATATAGTTATCATAGAGCAGATATGTATTATAACATGCACAATATCAGACATGGCACTTTGATGTGTATTTATTTTATTCCTTCATAACAATAATGGCAAATATCTCATCCGTTTTACCATACAGATTATTTTTCCAACCCACTGTCAAGTTCACTGTAAATAAGTGAATATGTACAGTATTGTGACAGAATTCTCTAAGAAGGTGCTATGTTTAAAATGCAAAATCTCCCTAAGAGAGATTCTGAAACTTCAAGTGAGACTGAACTTCTCTCTATGACTCTATGACTCACCAGAGCAGTGTGCTTGAATATTACTGTTGCTTTTGAATGACCGTATCACCTCCCCTTCAGAATCTCTTTAAGATATGTTGTAGATAATGTTACCTCCTACAATGTACATTCAGAGAGAAAGAATTGCCACTTGCTCTCAACCCCCTGTGTTTTTTGTTGCATCTCAATCCACCACATCCGCAGATGTCACACTTTTAGAGCAGTGTTTGTCAGACCATGAGACATCCTGAAAATGGGTCTTTTCACAAAATTGTATGTATTGTCCGAACGGTTTGGCCTAAAAACTATTATGACCTCTCTATTGAAAGATGTGGCTCTCACGAACACGTTGGTGTTCAGCAGATCTGCCAACTTCTGTCTGTATTGATCAAACAGTTTGAGCTACACTTCCCTCTGTGGAAAGGTGAGACTCTCACGAACACATACAGTACCAATCAAAAGTTTGGACACACCTACTCATTCAAGGGTTTTTCACATGGCACCTTCTCAACATGAATTGTTCGGAGGAGACTGTATGAATCAGGCCTTCACAGTCAAATTGATGCAAAGAAACAACTACTAAAGGACACCAATAAGAAGAAGAGACTTACTTGGGCCAAGAAACACGAGCAATGGACATTAGACCGGTGGAGTCCAAATTTGACATTTTTGGTTGCAACCGCTGTGTCTTTGTGAGACACAGAGAAGCATGGAGGAGGAGGTGTGATGGTGCTTGCTGGTGACACTGTCAGGGATTTATTTTGAATGTAAGGCACATTTAACCAGCATGGCTACCACAACATTCTGCAGCGATACGTCATCCCAACTGGTTTGGGCTTTGTGGGACTATCATTTCTTTTTCAACAGGACAATGACCCAACACACCTCCAGGCTGTGTAAGGGCTATTTGACCAAGAAGGAGAGTGATGGAGTGCTGCATCCGATGGCCTGGCCTCCACAATCACCCAAACTCAACCCAATTGAGATGGTTTGGGATGAGTTGGACCGCAGAGTGAAGGAAAAGCAGCCAACAAGTGCTCAGCCTATGTGGGAACTCCTTCAAGACTGTTGGAAAAGCATTCCTCATAAAGCTGGTTGAGAGAATGCCAAGAATGTGCAAAGCTGTCATCAAGGCAAAGGGTGGCTACTTTGAAGAATCTCAAATATGAATTATATTTTGATTTGTTTAACACTTTCTTGGTTACTACTTGATTCCATATGTGTTATTTCATAGTTTTGATATGTCTTCACTTTTATTTTACAATGTAGAAAATAGTAAAAATAAAGAAAAATCCTTGAATGAGTAGGTGTGTCCAAACTTTTGACCTGGTACTGTACATGTCGGTTGTTCTGCTGTAGGACGCCCACAGGCCTCACAAGCCTCGTCTGAAGGTTCCCCCTGTACCCGTTGAAAAAATGTATGGAAGTATGCAGTATACGGAAACTGTTTAGTGACAGAAATAAGGGGTTAAATACATTTAAAAATGTATATATTTATATATATATAAAATGTTTCCTGATCTTTCTTATATCTTTCAGATATAGGACAGACACTTCAGAACAAACCTCCTTTTGATTACTTTTTTGGGGACGATCTGTTATTCCATGTGTTTGTATGGGTAATAGCAGTAAGGCCCAAATTTTTTTTTTATCAAATCATGTTTTTATATTTTTATACTTGAAGGGGTTTTAAAATTCTAAATCAAATCACAAAATTAAAATGATAGTTATATTATAACAATTCCATTATAGCTTAGTAGAACCCCCCTCCCCCGTCTTAGACAGGTCTTAGACTTTTATGGGTTACGTGTCTTTTAGCCTCTTGCCTGGTTTATTGCTTTTTCTCCATTCTTGTTTTCCTGTCAGCGGAATGCCTTTCTCAGCTTTGCAAAGGTACTATACCTATGGCCTTAACAAAATAATACATGAACACAACGTACTGTATAAGAAGAGGGGCGGGGGGGTATGCCTTATGGCTAACGAGACGTGGTGTGATCACAGAAACATACAGGAAGTCAAATCCTTCTGTTCACCTGATTTAGAATTCCTCACAATCAAATGTCGACCGCATTATCTACCAAGAGAATTCTCTTCGATTATAATCACAGCCATATATATTCCCCCTCAAGCAGACACATCGATGGCTCTGAACGAACTTTATTTGACTCTTTGCAAACTGGAATCCATACATCCTGAGGCTGCATTCATTGTAGCTGGGGATTTTAACAAGGCTAATCTGAAAACAAGACTCCCTAAATTGTATCAGCATATCGATTGCACAACCAGGGCTGAAAAAACCTTGGATCATTGTTACTCTAACTTCCGCGACGCATATAAGGCCCTGCCCCGCCCTCCTTTCGGAAAAGCTGACCACGACTCCATTTTGCTGATCCCTGCCTACAGACAGAAACTAAAACAAGAAGCTCCCACGCTGAGGTCTGTCCAAAGCTGGTCCGACCAAGCTGATTCCACACTCCAAGACTGCTTCCATCACGTGGACTGGGATATGTTTCGTATTGCGTCAGATAACAACATTGACGAATACGCTGATTCGGTGTGCGAGTTCATTAGAACATGCGTTGAAGATGTCGTTCCCATAGCAACGATTAAAACATTCCCTAACCAGAAACCGTGGATTGATGGCAGCATTCGCGTGAAACTGAAAGCGCGAACCACTGCTTTTAATTAGGGCAAGGTGACTGGTAACATGACCGAATACAAACAGTGCAGCTATTCCCTCCGCAAGGCTATCAAACAAGCTAAGTGTCAGAATAGAGACAAAGTAGAATCTCAATTCAATGGCTCAGACACAAGAGGTATGTGGCAGGGTCTACAGTCAATCACGGACTACAAGAAGAAAACCAGCCCAGTCACAGACCAGGATGTTTTGCTCCCAGGCAGACTAAATTACTTTTTTGCCCGCTTTGAGGACAATACAGTGCCACTGACACGGCCTCTCCTTCACTGCAGCCGAGGTGAGTAAAACATTTAAACGTGTTAACCCTCGCAGGGCTGCAGGCCCATACGGCATCCCCAGCCGCGCCCTCAGAGCATGCGCAGACCAGCTGGCCGGTGTGTTCACGGACATATTCAATCAATCCCTATACCAGTCTGCTGTTCCCACATGCTTCAAGAGGGCCACCATTGTTCCTGTTCCCAAGAAAGCTAAGGTAACTGAGCTAAACGACTACCGCCCCGTAGCACTCACTTCCGTCATCATGAAGTGCTTTGAGAGACTAGTCAAGGACCATATCACCTCCACCCTACCTGACACCCTAGACCCACTCCAATTTGCTTACCGCCCAAATAGGTCCACAGACGATACAATCTCAACCACACTGCACACTGCCCTAACCCATCTGGACAAGAGGAATACCTATGTGAGAATGCTGTTCATCGACTACAGCTCGGCATTCAACACCATAGTACCCTCCAAGCTCGTCATCAAGCTTGAGACCCTGGGTCTCGACCCCGCCCTGTGCAACTGGGTACTGGACTTCCTGACGGGCTGCCCCCAGGTGGTGAGGGTAGGCAACAACATCTCCACCCCGCTGATCCTCAACACTAGGGCCCCACAAGGGTGCGTTCTGAGCCCTCTCCTGTACTCCACGACTGCGTGGCCACGCACGCCTCCAACTCAATCATCAAGTTTGCGGATGACACAACAGTGGTAGGCTTGATTACCAACAACGACGGGACGGCCTACAGGGAGGAGGTGAGGGCCCTCGGAGTGTGGTGTCAGGAAAATAACCTCACACTCAACGTCAACAAAACTAAGGAGATGATTGTGGACTTCAGGAAACAGCAGAGGGAACACCCCCCCTATCCACATCGATGGAACAGTAGTGGAGAGGGTAGTAAGTTTTAAGTTCCTCGGCATACACATCACAGACAAACTGAATTGGTCCACTCACACAGACAGCATCGTGAAGAAGGCGCAGCAGCGCCTCTTCAACCTCAGGAGGCTGAAGAAATTTGGCTTGTCACCAAAAGCACTCACAAACTTCTACAGATGCACAATCGAGAGCATCCTGGCGGGCTGTAACACCGACCTGGTACTGCAACTGCTCCGCCCACAACCGTAAGGCTCTCCAGAGGGTAGTGAAGTCTGCACAACGCATCACCGGGGGCAAACTACCTGCCCTCCAGGACACCTACACCACCCGATGTTACAGGAAGGCCATAAAGATCATCAAGGACAACAACCACCCGAGCCACTGCCTGTTCACCCCGCTATCATCCAGAAGACGAGGTCAGTACAGGTGCATCAAAGCTGGGACCGAGAGACTGAAAAACAGCTTCAATCTCAAGGCCATCAGATTGTTAAACAGCCACCACTAACATTGAGTGGCTGCTGCCAACACACTGACTCGACTCCAGCCACTTTAATAATGGGAATGGATGGGAAATGATGTAAAATATATCACTAGCCACTTTAAACAATGCTACCTAATATAATGTTTACATACCCTACATTATTCATCTCATATGTATACGTATATACTGTACTCTATATCATCTACTGCATCCTTATGTAATACATGTATCACTAGCCACTTTAACTATGCCACTTTGTTTACATACTCATCTCATATGTATATACTATACTCGATACCATCTACTGTATCTTGCCTATGCTGCTCTGTACCATCACTCATTCATATATCTTTATGTACATATTCTTTATCCCCTTACACTGTGTATAAGACAGTATTTTTTTTGGAATTGTTAGTTAGATTACTTGTTATTACTATTATTGTACTTGGTTATTACTGCATTGTCGGAACTAGAAGCACAAGCATTTCGCTACGCTCGCATTAACATTAACAAATCAAATTTGATTTGATTTGATTTGAATTAATTCAGGATCAATGACTGTATGAATGAACTACATACAGTCTGTTTCTCATATACGCTATCACTCTTAAAGTTTTTTAGACCCTTCACATTGAGTGGGGATACCAGCCATTTATGTTTTACATAAAAAATAGCCACCATTTTTCAACTTCAGGAAATCAACAGCATTGTTCATCAATGATTGTTTATAACACATGACCAGAGGAAGCTTCTGTATGTTATTCAGCTCGCTGTCAACTTAGTTAGGTTCATGAATTATCTCATATAATGTGTATGTGGGTGTCCTTAGTAGTATGGAATGTTAGAAGAAACCTAAAAGAAATCTGGCCATCAAAAAAGAGCAATAAGTGATGTGATCAACCTTATTTTGTTAGATTGAAATACTTTTGTAAAGTGTCAATATTTTTGACTGATCTCTATGGGAGAATTTTCGATCTTCACATAAAAACAGTGTGAAAAGCTGAATTTCATTCTATTTGGAAACGATTATGGTTATTGAGAACATTGAACTGTTGATGGCCGGAAAAGGCTTGACTGACAAGAAGTCCTCGTTCGTTTATTAACTTTGTTCCATTTAGCTGCGGGCTGCACAAGCCCACATCCAAGCAGAGAAACCACCGTGCTTCCTTACTCTGAGGAGAAAAAGAAGACTTTCAGTGTCAGTTGTTGCTAACTCTCCCCTTGAGGATGACTCAAATGGAGAACCGCAGACAGAAGTATTTTCTTGTCACATTGTGTACTGTGAAAGTAAGATTGTGTTTGATTGAGATCATTTTTTATGTTCACCATAAATAGATAAACCCAAATTACAACAAGTCAAGATGGAACAGATGTTTAGTAGTCATTTCAAACACTTAATAAGCATTAAGTTTCACTATTTGAACAATATCACCCACACATATATTTTAGACTCCGTAGCAGATTGTTTAAATGTTAAGGATCGATATGTGTTTGATCCAGTTACAGTGCCTTCAGAAAGTACTCACAGCCCTTGACTTTTTCCACATTTTGTTGTGTTACAGCCTGAATTTTAAATGGATAAAATTGAAATGTTGTGTCACTGGTCTACACACAATACCCCATAATGTCAAAGTGGAATTATGTGTTAAGGGAACTGAGAGCTCTCATTGTAGAAATGAGAATTGGTGATTGACAGGATATGATAATCCCGACCGTCTGGGGGTTTTGAAACTTCAATAATGTTCAAGGATCTTGCGCCTGAATGGGAATGCCAAAACAGGGGCGTAGGGAATAGTAAATATAACTTAATCAGCTAATATTGATGGGGGATAAGGCTTGCTTGACTGACTAAACACATGGACACAAGTGAGAGGAGATGTTGTCGTAACATTGAGGCACCAACTGTTGATCTTAACCCCTCCACATGATAATGTAGACACAGTATATGTTTTACTGGGGGGCTCTGTGTTGAGATTTGCAGTTCTATTGGTTCCTGGTGCCAAACCAACCCATGCACTAATAAGTCCCTTCAACCTTACAGTTGTAACCTGGCTGACCCACATGACTCACAGCGCAGGGGGAGCTGTGAACACACTTGTCTGGAAAGGAGGCTGTTTGTCAAATGCAATATTCGCTCAGAAATTGTGCGACGGGTTTGATTGGCTCTCTCAAATGTATTTTTTCCTTGTTTTTTTCCCCGGTGTAATAGAAGGGGGCGGTGCTCGGAGGCTGTATGTGGCTGTGGGTGTTTGAGTGAGAAAGACACAGAGGAGAGCCAACCAGTAAAAGCACATCCCCCTTCATTATCGACACAGTGTGCCGACAACATCAAAGAGCCATTCCACTCTGGAGCCAGGAGGACTTTGAGAGTTAGGGGTGTACAGTGTTTCCTCTGACACATGGGTGCGGCTGGCTTCCAAGTTAAGCGGGTATTGTATCAAGAAGCAGTGTGGCTTGGTTGGGTCGTGTTTCAGAGGATGCTTGCCCCTCTTCACCTCTCCTGAGTCCGTACAGGAGTTGCAGCGATGAGACAAGACTGTAACTACCAATAGGGGAGAAAAGGGGGTAATATATATGATAATCTATTGAGCTCACAAGCAACGAATGAATCTATTATGGTGGGAGATAATACGGTTTTAAGTACCTCAATGGATCGTAAAGGAAATCACACTACAGACGATCACCCTCAAGCATTTAAGGAGATCATAAATATCATGGATACATTAGAACTAGTGGATATATAGAGACTGAAAATGTTAAGAGGAGCGACATAGGGGAACCCAAGAGCAGACTCAAATGAGGAAACAGGGATGTATGAACCAAAATATTTATTGTTACACAGGGAGATATGAAGTGCAGATCCGGGGAAGCTTGGATGAGTTGCAGAAAAAACAGATGTGGAGACTGAGGTTGGAGTTAGCTGAGTAGAACAGGGTAAACAGGTCCTGAGGGGAATCCACGGTAGTGAGTAAAATCCAGAGAAGGGTAGTTGGGTGGTGAGATGTGGAACAGGAGACAGGAGCCAGAGACAGAATGGTGACTGCAATGAGAGGATGAATGGTGTCAGGCAGGAAAACAGGCATAGCAGAGTAACAGGATTTTGAATAATCATAAATGGTTAGAATTATAAACTGACTGAGCAGAGATTACAATCTGGCAGAGTGGAAGTGGCAGGGTTGAGTATTTGTAGAGGTCTTGATTATGGAACTAGTTGCAGCTGGTAGGGATCTGCTCTGACTCCACCACACCTGTCTCCAACCACACACACACACACAGAGAGAGAGAGGAGAGGAAGAGAGGGAGAGGAGAGAGAGAGAGAGGAGAGAGAGAGAGAGAGAGAGAGAGAGAGAGAGAGAGAGAGAGAGAGGGAGAGAGAGAGAGGAGAGAGAGAGAGAGAGAGAGAGAGAGAGAGAGAGAGAGAGAGAGAGAGAGAGAGAGAGAGAGACCCATATACAACCCATATTTATGCTTATTTATTTTATCTTGTGTCCTTTAGCCATTTGTACATTGTTAGAACACTGTATATATATATATAATATGACATTTGTAATGTCTTTACTGTTTTAACTTCTGTATGTGTAATGTTTACTGTTAATTTTTGTTGTTTTTCACTTTATATATTCACTTTGTATGTTGTCTACCTCACTTGCTTTGGCAATGTTAACACATGTTTCCCATGCCAATAAAGCCCTTGAATTGAATTGAATTGAATTGAATTGAATTGAATTGAGAGAGAGAGAGAGAGAGAGAGAGAGAGAGAGAGCGAGAGAGAGAGAGAGAGAGAGAGAGAGAGAGAGAGAGAGAGAGAGATAGTGTACAGGGAGAGTAACTGTAGGTCAAGAAGACACCGGATGAACACCAGAGGGTGTAGCAGGAGCAGATGTGAAAGAAAAAGCCTGGCCTAGTAATATGTACATGGAGGAGGCTTAATCAAGCTAGCCGTCATGATTACTTCCTGGTCTCATTCCTGCTGGCATCAAACGTTTTTAAAAGTATTAATAGGAGATTGAATGCAATTGGAACCACCATCTATTTGGCCTCAATATAACTCTTACAGAATTTGCACGTGGACGGGGATATACAGTATGACATTTTATCAAAGCCTATTGTATGGCAATTTGTTTTTAACTAAGACAAAATAAATAGTAATTGATTTTTTCTCCACAACATAGGTACAGCAGATCCCCTAAATGTATTTTTCGGGGCCATTCAATACAATACTCATCATTAAAACAAAAGCAGTTTAGGTTAAAAGAGATTAGACTGATAAAGGAAATAGAAGAAGTAACAGAGCAGGTAGATGGTAATGGAAACTACTATAGAGGCACAACATAGGTTAGAGGAAGTAACAGAGCAGGTAGATGGTAATGGAAACTACTATAGAGGCACAACATAGATTAGAGGAAGTAACAGAGCAGGTAGATGGTAATGGAAACTACTATAGAGGCACAACATAGATTAGAGGAAGTAACAGAGCAGGTAGATGGTAATGGAAACTACTATAGAGGCACAACATAGGTTAGAGGAAGTAACAGAGCAGGTAGATGGTAATGGAAACTACTATAGAGGCACAACATAGGTTAGAGGAAGTAACAGAGCAGGTAGATGGTAATGGAAACTACTATAGAGGCACAACATAGATTAGAGGAAGTAACAGAGCAGGTAGATGGTAATGGAAACTACTATAGAGGCACAACATAGGTTAGAGGAAGTAACAGAGCAGGTAGATGGTAATGGAAACTACTATAGAGGCACAACATAGATTAGAGGAAAAATAAAAAGAATTGGAGGTACTTAATCAAGATCAAGTGTAATGTATTACAAAAATAAAGCGAATTGGATGGAAAATCTCGAAAAATTCACAAAACTTTTCTTGAATCTTCAACATGGAAATGCTACCAAAAATAATTTACAGAAACTCATTACAAATGATGGAGTCATCCATGATTCTCTATTTTGAAAGAGGACCTAAATATTTTAAGCATATGTATTATTTTCTCATCCATTTCAACTGAATGATGTTATGGAATTTTCCAAGCTGTTTAAAGGCACAGTCAACTTAGTGTATGTAAACTTCTGACCCACTGGAATTGTGATAAGTGAAATAATCTGTTTGTAAACAATTGTTTGAAAAATTACTTGTGTCATGCACAAAGTAGATGTCCTAACCGACTTGCCAAAACTATAGTTTGTTAACATGAAACTTGTGGAGTGGTTGAAAAACGAGTTTTAAAGACTCCAACCTAAGTGTATGTAAACTTCCGACTTAAACTGTAATTCACTGTAACACAATTCCAGTGGGTCAGAAGTTAACATACACTAAGTTGACTGTGCCTTTAAACAGCTTGGAAATTTCCAGAAAATGATGTTAACTTCTGACTTCAACTCTATATGACATTGCTTTAAACAATTTAACATTATGAAAAATCAAACATACCAGGCCTAGTCTTCATAGCAGATTTTGAAAAGACGTTTGATAAAGTACGACTAGAATTTAAATGTAAATGCCTGGATTACTTCAGTTTCGGTGAATCTCTTATACAATGGGTTAAAGTTATGTACATCACCCCCAGATATAAAATAGTAAATAATGGTTACTTCTCTGAAAGTACCAAGCTTTTAAGTGGAGTAAAACAAGGCTGTCCGTTGTCTCCATATTTATTTATTATGGCCATTTATTTTTTTATTTTTTTATTTTATTTGACCTTTATTTAACCAGGTAGGCAAGTTGAGAACAAGTTCTCATTTACAATTGCGACCTGGCCAAGATAAAGCAAAGCAGTTCGACAGATACAACGACACAGAGTTACACATGGAGTAAAACAAACATACAGTCAATAATACAGTATAAACAAGTCTATATACAATGTGAGCAAATGAGGTGAGAAGGGAGGTAAAGGCAAAAAAGGCCATGGTGGCAAAGTAAATACAATATAGCAAGTAAAACACATTGAGATGCTTGCTATTAAAATGAGATCAAACAAGAACATTAAAGGGTTAAAAATCCAGGGGAATAAAACAAAAGTGTCAATGTATGCCGATGACTCAAGTTTTTTATTAAGTCCGTAGTCTGGATCCCTGCACAGTCTCATTGAAAATCTTGATAACTTTTCTAGCCTCTCTGGACTAAAACTTAATTATGACAAGTATACCATATTACGTATTGGATCGTTAAAAGACACAGTGTTTACACTACCTTGTAGTTTACCAATAAAATGGGCGAATGGTGAAGTAGACATACATGGTATTCACATCTCCAAAAATATAAATTAACTTACCACAATCAATTTCGATAGAAAGATTGGAAACTAGATGCGATTCTGCAACCATGGAGAGGTAAATACATGTCTATTTGTGGAAAAATCACATTGATTAACTCTTTGGTCCTATCACAGTTTACTTACTTACTAATGGTACTGTCTACTCCAGACGACTTGTTTTTAAATCCTATGAGCAAAAATATTTCACTTGATTTGGAATGCTAAGCCAGACAAAATTAAACGTGCCTATTCATATAATGATTATGAGTTTGTGGGGCTAAAATTAATAAATATTAAAGCTTTAAAACTCTCACTCACATAAGTTATACTTAAACCCAAAATGGTTCTCCAGTAGATTATTAAGAAATGTTCATCCTTTGTTGAAAAGTTTCCTTTTTGCCACTAGACAGATTACAACTTCTCATTTCCGACTAATTGAAAATGTTATTTTATTTAAAGTATTGCCCTTTCTTAAACAAGCCATACAAAGCTGGTTACAATTTCCGTTTTATCGTTTACTCAAATATACTGATTGATAAAAAAAACATTCCTTTTGGATAAAAAAAAGGCTACTATATGTATTAATTATATTATGAATAGAAAGGGAGGAGTTATGTCACATGTGCAGCTATGGAAAATATATGGGAATGTCTGCTCAATCCAAACTTACAACCAACTGATTGCAGCGTTACCACAAAAATGGAGGAGGCAAGTGGAAAAGGAAGAAGGTAGGGAACTTGTTTGCCCACCATATTTTAAAGATAGAAATTAGCTGAACGAAATTGGCATAAATAGAAAAATATACCAGTTTCATTTGAGGAGTGGCTGAGTGGCGGGATTAAAGAGCTGAGGTCTATGGTGATAGGTGGGATGGGCTGAGAGTGGTAGAGTGGCGGGATTAAAGAGCTGAGGTCTATGGTGATAGGTGGGAGGGGCTGAGAGTGGCTGAGGGGTGGGATTAAAGAGCTGGGGTCTATGGTGATAGATGGGAGGGGCTGAGAGTGGCTGAGGGGTGGGATTAATGATCTGAGGTCTATGGTGATAGGTGGGATGGGCTGAGAGTGGCTGAGTGGCGGGATTAAAGAGCTGAGGTCTATGGTGATAGGTGGGATGGGCTGAGAGTGGCTGAGTGGTGCGATTAAAGAGCTGGGGTCTATGGCGATAGGTGGGATGGGCTGAGAGTGGCTGAGTGGCGGGATTAAAGAGCTGAGGTCTATGGTGATAGGTGGGATGGGCTGAGAGTGGCTGAGGGGTGGGATTAAAGAGCTGAGGTCTATGGTGATAGGTGGGATGGGCTGAGAGTGGCCGTGGGGTGGGGTTAAAGAGCTGGGGTCTATGGTAATAGGTGGGAGGGGCTGAGAGTGGCTGAGGGGTGGGATTAAAGAGCTGAGGTCTATGGTGATAGGTGGGATGGGCTGAGAGTGGCTGAGGGGTGGGATTAAAGAGCTGAGGTCTATGGTGATAGGTGGGATGGGCTGAGAGTGGCTGAGGTGTGGGATTAAAGAGCTGAGGTCTATGGTGATAGGTGGGATGGGCTGAGAGTGGCTGAGGGGTGGGATTAAAGAGCTGAGGTCTATGGTGATAGGTGGGATGGGCTGAGAGTGGCTGAGGGGTGGGATTAAAGAGCTGAGGTCTATGGTGATAGGTGGGATGGGCTGAGAGTGGCTGAGGGGTGGGATTAAAGAGCTGAGGTCTATGGTGTTAGGTGGGATGGGCTGAGAGTGGCTGAGGGGTGGGATTAAAGAGCTGAGGTCTATGGTGATAGGTGGGATGGGCTGAGAGTGGCTGAGGGGTGGGATTAAAGAGCTGAGGTCTATGGTGATAGGTGGGATGGGCTGAGAGTGGCTGAGGGGTGGGATTAAAGAGCTGAGGTCTATGGTGATAGGTGGGATGGGCTGAGAGTGGCTGAGGGGTGGGATTAAAGAGCTGAGGTCTATGGTGATAGGTGGGATGGGCTGAGAGTGGCTGAGGGGTGGGATTAAAGAGCTGAGGTCTATGGTGATAGGTGGGATGGGCTGAGAGTGGCTGAGGGGTGGGATTAAAGAGCTGAGGTCTATGGTGATAGGTGGGATGGGCTGAGAGTGGCTGAGGGGTGGGATTAAAGAGCTGAGGTCTATGGTGATAGGTGGGATGGGCTGAGAGTGGCTGAGGGGTGGGATTAAAGAGCTGAGGTCTATGGTGATAGGTGGGATGGGCTGAGAGTGGCTGAGGGGTGGGATTAAAGAGCTGAGGTCTATGGTGATAGGTGGGATGGGCTGAGAGTGGCTGAGGGGTGGGATTAAAGAGCTGAGGTCTATGGTGATAGGTGGGATGGGCTGAGAGTGGCTGAGGGGTGGGATTAAAGAGCTGAGGTCTATGGTGATAGGTGGGATGGGCTGAGAGTGGCTGAGGGGTGGGAATAAAGAGCTGAGGTCTATGGTGATAGGTGGGATGGGCTGAGAGTGGCTGAGGGGTGGGATTAAAGAGCTGAGGTCTATGGTGATAGGTGGGATGGGCTGAGAGTGGCTGAGGGGTGGGATTAAAGAGCTTATGTTTGGTAATGTATTATTGTTATGTGACTGCTTTATATAAAAGTACCATGTATGTCAAATGTACATGTAAAATGTATGTAGCAGAAAAAAAAGAAAAGAAAAATACATTTGTCATCTGAAGAGGGGTGGTGGTGGATGAGTTAATACAATATATATAATAAATAAAAACTCAACTCCCACACAACCAACTCAATTTGCCTCTATGGGAGCCACAGATAATAGAAAACTGGAAAGGCAGAACGTTTTCTATTGGATTATCAAATGAATCTAAAGGCTCAAATGATGTGCAGCGGCGTGCAATCCAGGAATCTTCCTAATTCAATTACTGTTTCTTTTTCTCTTTTTTCTTTTTTTCTTTTTGTCTTTTCTGTGTTTGTGTTTATCAGTCACCATCTGTTTGCTTGGACTGTTAATACACCAGATTCTGATCGGGACTTCGTTTTTCATGCATTTTTTTGTCCTTCTCATCCACCAGCATTTCTCACCTTCTCTCTCTCCCTCAATTGTCATGGAAATCATTAGAGGCTCCAAAAGAAGACAATAAATAACAAGCGGTTGTTCGTAGACCTGAGCCAAAACCCCCAGATCTGTAGCCTAATTATGAAGGAACAATTAAGGACTATGAATATGATATTTATTGGGACATTACAAATTAACATATGCTCATGAATTTCAACAAAATAATGATGTTTTAAAATCGTGAATGTCTATCTGATGTTGGTGTTATCAAACACCCCTGGTTTTCATATGCCCTCAGACCACCCCCCTTCCCCTTTTTACACTCCATGGTTGACGGTCATATTCTCCTTTTTTAGAGCCGGAGTAACAAGAATTTCCAATCTCGGTATTACTCACAATTCAGATCATAACCCTCTCTCCTCCAGTAGTACGGGTCTACTTTAAAATTCATAACTACATTCTGAAGAATGAAAGGACTTTGATGAAATATTTCCAAGAAGCTTACTTGAGCAAAAATACAATTCGATCTGGCATATTTAATAACCCTAACCTGGCTCTTTAGTACATACTGTAATAATAACAATAATAAAATTGAAGAAAAAAACTCCCAGCCATGCCTTAGCATGAAATGACTACCCATAATTCCTGCCTCTGGGAAAGGGGGGTTGAGTGAAAGAAGTCTTGTTAAAGTTAGCCGAGTCAGCTCGCTCTCTGTGATTCGCTCTGTCCTCCTTTTTCATTTGCCAGGAGCCAGTTTGAATGAGATCAAACAAACATGGTTGATTAAGCTCTGCTGAGTTGTGCTGCACGGACAAGGGGGGCTGTTTTAGTCACTCTTCACCATGTAAATGTTTGACGTTGTTATTGAAAGTGGCGTTGATTTGATAGTGAGTCCTTTATGCCGGGATAATGTAATGCATTATGTGGTACTAGAATCCTGTTTTTGAATATTTACCGAACTGCCATCTTCTATTGGTTCTCAATAGTCCTGTTTGGATTTGGCAACACCTCTGAGGAACAACAGCACAATAAAAGAGTGTGAGGGAAAAAAGATAACATGCTTTCCAGTAGGAAACTGGCAGTATTATTCTCACACCCTCGGTCTCTTCTTTCTCCTATTGTGTTAGTTGCTCTCTCTCTCACGTACACTACCGTTCAAAAGTTTGGGGTCACTTAGAAATGTCCTTGTTTTTGAAAGAAAAGCAAATGTTTTTGTCCATTAAAATAGCATCAAATTGATCAGAAAGACAGTGTAGACATAGTTACTGTTGTAAATTACTATTGTAGCTGGAAACAGCTTATTTTTAATGGAATATCTACATAGGCGTACAGAGGCCCATTATCAGCAAACATCACTCCTGTGTTCCAATGGCACGTTGTGTTAGCTAATCCAAGTTTAGCATTTTAAAAGGCTAATTGATCATTAGAAAACCCTTTTGCAATTATGTTAGCACAGCTGAAAATTATTGTCCTAATTAAAGAAGGAATAAAACTGGCTTTTTTAGCCTTCTTTAGTTGAGTATCTGGAGCATCAGCATTTGTGGGTTCAATGACAGGCTCAAAAGGCTGAAACTCATCAGTCTATTCTTGTTTTGAGAAATGAAGGCTATTCCATGTGAGAAATTGCCAAGAAACTGAAGATCTTGTACTCCTCGTAGAACAGCGCAAACTGGCCCTAACCAGAATAGAAAGAGTAGTGGGAGGCCCCAGTGCACAACTGAGCAAGAGGACAAGTACATTACAGTGTCTAGTTTGAGAAACAGACGCCTCACAAGTCCTCAACTGGAAGCTTCAGTACCCGCAGAACACCAGTCTCAACGTCAACAGTGAAGAGGCGACTCTGGGATGCTGGCCTTCTAGGCAGAGTTGCAAAGAAAAAGCCATATCTCAGACTGGCCAGTAAAAATAAAAGATTAAGATGGGCAAAAGAACACAGACACTGGACAGAGGAACTCTGCCTAGAAGGCCAACATCCCGGAATCGCCTCTTCACTGTTGACGTTGAGACTGATGTTTTATGGGTAATTTCCCGCATGGAATAGCCTTCATTTCTCAGAACAAGAATAGACTGATGAGTTTCAGAAGAAAGGCCTTTTTTTCTGGACATTTT
The DNA here is from genome assembly GCF_002021735.2 of Oncorhynchus kisutch. Classification (NCBI taxonomy): domain Eukaryota; kingdom Metazoa; phylum Chordata; class Actinopteri; order Salmoniformes; family Salmonidae; genus Oncorhynchus; species Oncorhynchus kisutch. The sequence goes on from NC_034178.2 coordinate 65,040,893, forward strand.
GAGCCTGTAATCGAACCCACAAATGCTGATGCTCCAGATACTCAAGTAGTCTAAAGAAGGCCCGTTTTATTGCTTCTTTAATCAGAACAAAAGTTTTCAGCTGTGCTAACATAATTGCAAAAGGGTTTTCAAATGATCAATTATCCATGAAAACGAGTCCTATATCGACATAATCTAAAAGGCCACTCAGCAAGGAAGAAGCCACTGCTCCAAAACCGCCATAAAATGGGGACAAAGATCATACTTTTTGGAGAAATGTCCTCTGGAAAAAGGGGGAGGCTTGCAAGCCGAAGAATACCATCCCAACCTTGAAGCTTGGGGGTGATAGCATCATGTTGTGGGAGTGCTTTGCAGCAGGAGGGACTGGTGCACATCACAAAATAGATTACATCATGAGGGAGGAAAATGATGTGGATATATTGAAGCAACATCTCAGGACATCTGTCAGGAAGTTAAAGCTTGGTCGCAAATGGGTCTTCCAAATGGACATTGACCCCAAGCATACTTCCAAAGTTGTGGAAAATGTCTTAAGGACAACAAAGTCAAGGTATTGGAGTGGCCATCACAAAGCCCTGACCTCATCCTATAGAAAATGTATGGGCAGAATTGAAAAAGCGTGTGCGAGCAGGGAGGCCTGCAAACCTGACTCAGGTTTGAAAAACTGAGTTTAAATGTGTTTAAAGAGAGAGAGAGAGAGAGAGAGAGAGAGAGAGAGAGAGAGAGAGAGAGAGAGAGAGAGAGAGAGAGAGAGAGAGAGAGAGAGAGAGAGAGAGGGAGAGAGAGAGAGAGAGAGAGAGGGAGAGAGAGAGAGAGAGAGAGAGAGAGAGAGCACATTGTGGGACGCCCTGAGCAGAATCAGAGATCCAATTCTCTCTTTCTCAGTTCAATTCCTTGTAAGGGTTTTACTTGTATGGGGATTCTTTTTTATATTATGTCTATATACAGTGTTGTAATGATGTGGAAATCGTTAATGTTCAAAAGGGAAAATAAATAAACAAATATAGGTGGTATTCCCTTTATTTACAATGGTGTTTGTTCTTCACTGGTTGCCCTTTTCTTGTGGCAACAGGTCACAAATCTTGCTGCTGTGATGGCACACTGTGGTATTTCACCCAGTAGATATGGGAGTTTATCTAAATTGAATTTGTTTTTCAAATTCATTATGAGTCTGTGTAATCTGAGGGAAATATGTGTCTCTAATATGGTCATACATTGGGCAGGAGGTAAGGAAGTCCAGCTCAGTTTCCACCTTATTTTGTGGGCAGTGAGCACATAGCCTGTCTTCTCTTGAGAGCCATGTCTGCCTACGGTGGCCTTTCTCAATAGCAAGGCTATGCTCACTGAGTCTGTACATAGTCAAAGCTTTCCTTAAGTTTGGGTCAGTCACAGTGGTCAGGTATTCTGCCGCTGTGTACTCTCTGTTTAAGGCCAAATAGCATTCTAGTTTGCTCTGTTTTTTTGTTTATTCTTTCCAATGTGTCAAGTAATTCTCTTTTTGTTTTCTCATGATTTGATTGGGTCTAATTGTGCTGCTGTCCTGTGGCTCTGTGAGGTGTGTTTGTGAACAGAGCCTCAGGACCAGGTTGCTAGGGGACTCTTCTCCATGTTCATCTCTCTGTAGGTGATGGCTTTGTTATGGAAGGTTTGGGAATCACTTCCTTTAAGGTGGTTGTTTTATTTAACTGCTCTTTTCTGGATTTCTGATCATTAGCAGGTATCGTCCTAATTCTGCTCAGCATGCATTATTTGGTGTTTTACATTGTACACAGAGGATATTTTTGCACATGGCTTCTTGCGGTCAATTTGCAGTCTACGCAGCTGAATCTAGTTGATACACAGAGACCCATAGTGGTACATTTCATAAACCAAAAGGGGGCATTACTAGCATTGAAGTTCTCTCTCCCTCTCTCTCTATCTCTCATCAAACACTAACACCCTCTTTGTGAGGCAACATGAATAGAGACAGAGACACCTAGTGGTTCTGATCAGCAGAGACACAGAGACACCTAGTGGTTCTGATCAGTAGAGACACAGAGACCCCTAGTGGTTCTGATCAGTAGAGACACAAAGATGCCTAGTGCAGGGCTCCCCAACTGGCGGGCCCGGTCTGAATTTGACCCGAAGCCGCCCCCCCCCCCCCCCCCCCCCCCCCCCCCCCAAGGTTTTATGAGCAAAAAAAAACAGAACATATATATTTATACATTTCTTCATTGTTGGACATAAACGACTGTAAAAACAGCAGTAAATCAGCTGCAAGTTATTTTTATTGAAGAAATCTGTTCCCAACTATTTCTACACATAGTAGAGAGACACGTGATCGTATACAAATGTAAGCAAGGTTTGAGATGATTATGTTTTAGTCAAACAATGTATCTGTTTTGGCTTCTTGCTGGCAATTTGCAGTCTATGCAGCTGAATCTAGTTGATGATTCCTGCCTTAGTGGTTCTGATCAGTAGAGACGCAGAGACCCACAGTGGTACATTTCATAAACCAAAAGGGGGCATTACTAGCATTGAAGTTTTCTCACTTTATATAGTGTCGTACGTGATCATACTGTATCTATCCAATCATGAACAAATGTGTCCATAGAGGTCATTGTATCTCTAATGCACCTGTTGCAGCTGGTCAGCACTACAGTCGTAAAGATTACCAAAATAGATTCCACTGTCGGTATCACTAGTCCCTTGGTAAACATTGCCAATATTCCATCTACTCTCCATTTTCCACTTGAATCCCAAAATGATTAACCTCAGAGCACGTTCACCATTGAACCAACGTTACTGAATCATGACACCTTCAGGAGGTCAACAAAGTGGCTAAACGTAAACAAAGAGAGAGCGTGAGAAAACTGTCACTGACTCTGCCTCCTGAGCTTCAGACTGACCCAGTTCTGTCTAAGGTCAGCAAGACTCTCTTAGAACGACATACAATAAAATGGTCAAAGGTATGTGGACACCTACTCAATGAACATCTCTTTCCAAAATCATGGGCATTAATATAGAGTTGGTACCCCTTTGCTGCTACAGTATAAAAGGCGAGTCAAGATCTTCCACCCCTATCTCAAAAAAACATTTCTGTATGGACCACTCTTTAGACAGGCTATTATAGACCGATAGAGAGGTTAGTATAGACAGGTAGAGAGGTTAGAATAGACAGGATGAGAGGTTAGTATAGACAGGTAGAGCGATTAGTATAGACAGGTAGAGAGGTTAGTATAGACAAGTAGAGCGGTTAGTATTGACAGGTAGAGAGAATAGTATTGACAGGTAGAGAGGTTAGTATTGACAGGTAGAGAGGTTAGTGTAGAAAGGTAGAGAAGTTTGTATTGACAGGTAGAGAGATTAGTATTTAGTATTGACAGGTAGAGAGGTTAGTATAGACAGGTAGAGAGGTTACTATAGACAGGTAGAGAGGTTAGTATAGACAGGTAGAGAGGTTAGTATTGACAGGTAGAGAGGTTAGTATAGACAGGCTGAGAGGTTAGTATAGACAGGATGAGAGGTTAGTATAGACAGGTAGAGAGGTTAGTATAGACAGGTAGAGAGGTTAGTATAGACAGGATGAGAGGTTAGTATAGACAGGATGAGAGGTTAGTATAGACAGGATGAGAGGTTAGTATTGACAGGTAGAGAGGTTAGTATAGACAGGATGAGAGGTTAGTATAGACAGGATGAGAGGTTAGTATAGACAGGATGAGAGGTTAGTATAGACAGGATGAGAGGTTAGTATAGACAGGTAGAGAGGTTAGTATAGACAGGATGAGAGGTTAGTATAGACAGGATGAGAGGTTAGTATAGACAGGTAGAGAGGTTAGTATTTAGTATTGACAGGTAGAGAGGTTAGTATAGACAGGTAGAGAGCTTACTATAGACAGGTAGAGAGGTTAGTATAGACAGGTAGAGAGGTTAGTATAGACAGGCTGAGAGGTTAGTATAGGCAGGATGAGAGGTTAGTATAGACAGGTAGAGAGGTTAGTATAGACAGGATGAGAGGTTAGTATAGACAGGATGAGAGGTTAGTATAGACAGGATGAGAGGTTAGTATAGACAGGTAGAGAGGTTAGTATAGACATGATGAGAGGTTAGTATAGACAGGATGAGAGGTTAGTATAGACAGGATGAGAGGTTAGTATAGACATGATGAGAGGTTAGTATAGACTGGATGAGAGGTTAGTATAGACAGGTAGAGAGGTTAGTATAGACAGGATGAGAGGTTAGTATAGACAGGGCGAGAGGTTAGTATTGACAGGTAGAGAGGTTAGTATTTAGTATTGACAGGATGAGAGGTTAGTATAGACAGGATGAGAGGTTAGTATAGACAGGATGAGAGGTTAGTATAGACAGGTAGAGAGGTTAGTATTGACAGGTTGATAGGTTAATATTGAAAGGTAGAGAGGTTCTTATTGACAGGTAATGAGGTTAATATAGACAGGTTTAGAGGTTAGTATAGACAGGTAGAGAGGTTAATATTGAAAGGTAGAGAGGTTAGTATTGACAGGTAGAGAGGTTAGTATTTAGTATTGACAGGTTGATAGGTTAATATTGAAAGGTAGAGAGGTTCTTATTGACAGGTAATGAGGTTAATATAGACAGGTTTAGAGGTTAGTATAGAAAGGTAGAGAGGTTAGTATTGACAGGTAGAGAGTTTAGTATAGACAAGTAGAGAGGTTAGTATAGAAAGGTAGAGAAGTTTGTATTGACAGGTAGATAGGTTAGTATTTAGTATTGACAGGTAGAGAGGTTAGTATAGACAGGCTGAGAGGTTAGTATAGACAGGATGAGAGGTTAGTATTGACAGGTAGAGAGGTTAGTATTTAGTATTGACAGGATGAGAGGTTAGTATAGACAGGATGAGAGGTTAGTATAGACAGGTAGAGAGGTTCGTTTTGACAGGTCGAAAGGTTAGTATTGACAGGTCAAGAGGTTAATATTGACAGGTAGAGAGATTAGTATTGACAGGTAGAGAAGTTAGTATAGACAGGTAGAGAGGTTAGTATTGACAGGTAGAGAGTTTAGTATAGACAAGTAGAGAGGTTAGTATAGAAAGGTAGAGAAGTTTGTATTGACAGGTAGAGAGGTTAGTATTTAGTATTGACAGGTAGAGAGGTTAGTATAGACAGGCTGAGAGGTTAGTATAGACAGGATGAGAGGTTAGTATAGACAGGATGAGAGGTTAGTATAGACAGGTAGAGAGGTTAGTATAGACAGGACGAGAGGTTAGTATAGACAGGATGAGAGGTTAGTATAGACAGGTAGAGAGGTTAGTATAGACAGGATGAGAGGTTAGTATAGACATGATGAGAGGTTAGTATAGACAGGTAGAGAGGTTAGTATAGACAGGATGGGAGGTTAGTATAGACAGGATGAGAGGTTAGTATTGACAGGTAGAGAGGTTAGTATTTAGTATTGACAGGATGAGAGGTTAGTATAGACAGGATGAGAGGTTAGTATAGACAGGATGAGAGGTTAGCATTGACAGGATGAGAGGTTAGTATTTAGTATTGACAGGATGAGAGGTTAGTATAGACAGGATGAGAGGTTAGTATAGACAGGTAGAGAGGTTAGTTTTGACAGGTCGAAAGGTTAGTATTGACATGTCAAGAGGTTAATATTGACAGGTAGAGAGATTAGTATTGACAGGTAGAGAAGTTAGTATAGACAGGTAGAGAGGTTAGTATTGACAGGTAGAGAAGTTAGTATAGACAGGTTGATAGGTTAATATTGAAAGGTAGAGAGGTTCTTATTGACAGGTAATGAGGTTAATATAGACAGGTAGAGAGGTTAGCATTGACAGGTAGAGAGGTTAATATTGAAAGGTAGAGAGGTTCTTATTGACAGGTAGAGAGGTTAGCATTGACAGGATGAGAGGTTAGTATAGACAGGTAGAGAGGTTAGTATAGACAGGATGAGAGGTTAGTATAGACAGGATGAGAGGTTAGTATAGACAGGATGAGAGGTTAGTATAGACATGATGAGAGGTTAGTATAGACAGGATGAGAGGTTAGTATAGACAGGTAGAGAGGTTAGTATAGACAGGATGAGAGGTTAGTATAGACAGGGTGAGAGGTTAGTATTGACAGGTAGAGAGGTTAGTATTTAGTATTGACAGGATGAGAGGTTAGTATAGACAGGATGAGAGGTTAGTATAGACAGGTAGAGAAGTTAGTATAGACAGGTTGATAGGTTAATATTGAAAGGTAGAGAGGTTCTTATTGACAGGTAATGAGGTTAATATAGACAGGTAGAGAGGTTAGCATTGACAGGTAGAGATGTTAATATTGAAAGGTAGAGAGGTTCTTATTGACAGGTAGAGAGGTTAGCATTGACAGGATGAGAGGTTAGTATAGACATGTAGAGAGGTTAGTATAGACAGGATGAGAGGTTAGTATAGACAGGATGAGAGGTTAGTATAGACAGGATGAGAGGTTAGTATAGACATGATGAGAGGTTAGTATAGACAGGATGAGAGGTTAGTATAGACAGGTAGAGAGGTTAGTATAGACAGGATGAGAGGTTAGTATAGACAGGGTGAGAGGTTAGTATTGACAGGTAGAGAGGTTAGTATTTAGTATTGACAGGATGAGAGGTTAGTATAGACAGGATGAGAGGTTAGTATAGACAGGTATAGAGGTTAGTATTGACAGGTTGATAGGTTAATATTGAAAGGTAGAGAGGTTCTTATTGACAGGTAATGAGGTTGATATAGACAGGTTTAGAGGTTAGTATAGACAGGTAGAGAGGTTAATATTGAAAGGTAGAGAGGTTAGTATTGACAGGTAGAGAGGTTAGTATTTAGTATTGACAGGTAGAGAGGTTAGCATTGAAATGTAGAGAGGTTCTTATTGACAGGTAATGAGGTTAATATAGACAGGTTTAGAGGTTAGTATAGAAAGGTAGAGAAGTTAGTATTGACAGGTAGAGAGATAAGTATAGACAGGTAGAGAGGTTAGTATTGACAGGTAGAGAGTTTAGTATAGACAAGTAGAGAGGTTAGTATAGAAAGGTAGAGAAGTTTGTATTGACAGGTAGAGAGGTTAGTATTTAGTATTGACAGGTAGAGAGGTTAGTATAGACAGGCTGAGAGGTTAGTATAGACAGGATGAGAGGTTAGTATAGACAGGATGAGAGGTTAGTATAGACAGGTAGAGAGGTTAGTATAGACAGGACGAGAGGTTAGTATAGACAGGATGAGAGGTTAGTATAGACAGGATGAGAGGTTAGTATAGACAGGACGAGAGGTTAGTATAGACAGGATGAGAGGTTAGTATAGACAGGATGAGAGGTTAGTATTGACAGGTAGAGAGGTTAGTATTTAGTATTGACAGGATGAGAGGTTAGTATAGACAGGATGAGAGGTTAGTATTGACAGGTAGAGAGGTTAGTATTTAGTATTGACAGGATGAGAGGTTAGTATAGACAGGATGAGAGGTTAGTATAGACAGGTAGAGAGGTTAGTTTTGACAGGTCGAAAGGTTAGTATTGACAGGTCAAGAGGTTAATATTGACAGGTAGAGAGATTAGTATTGACAGGTAGAGAAGTTAGTATAGACAGGTAGAGAGGTTAGTATTGACAGGTAGAGAGTTTAGTATAGACAAGTAGAGAGGTTAGTATAGAAAGGTAGAGAAGTTTGTATTGACAGGTAGAGAGGTTAGTATTTAGTATTGACAGGTAGAGAGGTTAGTATAGACAGGCTGAGAGGTTAGTATAGACAGGCTGAGAGGTTAGTATAGACAGGATGAGAGGTTAGTATAGACAGGTAGAGAGGTTAGTATAGACAGGACGAGAGGTTAGTATAGACAGGATGAGAGGTTAGTATAGACAGGTAGAGAGGTTAGTATAGACAGGACGAGAGGTTAGTATAAACAGGATGAGAGGTTAGTATAGACAGGATGAGAGGTTAGTATAGACGGGTAGAGAGGTTAGTATAGACAGGATGAGAGGTTAGTATAGACAGGTAGAGAGGTTAGTATTGACAGGTTGATAGATTAATATTGAAAGGTAGAGAGGTTAATATTGAAAGGTAGAGAGGTTAGTATTGACAGGTGGAGAGGTTAGTATTTAGTATTGACAGGTTGATAGGTTAATATTGAAAGGTAGAGAGGTTCTTATTGACAGGTAATGAGGTTAATATAGACAGGTTTAGAGGTTAGTATAGAAAGGTAGAGAGGTTAGTATTGACAGGTAGAGAGTTTAGTATAGACAAGTAGAGAGGTTAGTATAGAAAGGTAGAGAAGTTTGTATTGACAGGTAGATAGGTTAGTATTTAGTATTGACAGGTAGAGAGGTTAGTATAGACAGGCTGAGAGGTTAGTATAGACAGGATGAGAGGTTAGTATAGACAGGATGAGAGGTTAGTATAGACATGTAGAGAGGTTAGTATAGACAGGACGAGAGGTTAGTATAGACAGGATGAGAGGTTAGTATAGACAGGTAGAGAGGTTAGTATAGACAGGACGAGAGGTTAGTATAGACAGGATGAGAGGTTAGTATAGACAGGATGAGAGGTTAGTATAGACAGGTAGAGAGGTTAGTATAGACAGGATGAGAGGTTAGTATAGACAGGATGAGAGGTTAGTATAGACAGGATGAGAGGTTAGTATAGACATGATGAGAGGTTAGTATAGACAGGATGAGAGGTTAGTATAGACAGGTAGAGAGGTTAGTATAGACAGGATGAGAGGTTAGTATAGACAGGGTGAGAGGTTAGTATTGACAGGTAGAGAGGTTAGTATTTAGTATTGACAGGATGAGAGGTTAGTATAGACAGGATGAGAGGTTAGTATAGACAGGTATAGAGGTTAGTATTGACAGGTTGATAGGTTAATATTGAAAGGTAGAGAGGTTCTTATTGACAGGTAATGAGGTTGATATAGACAGGTTTAGAGGTTAGTATAGACAGGTAGAGAGGTTAATATTGAAAGGTAGAGAGGTTAGTATTGACAGGTAGAGAGGTTAGTATTTAGTATTGACAGGTAGAGAGGTTAGCATTGAAATGTAGAGAGGTTCTTATTGACAGGTAATGAGGTTAATATAGACAGGTTTAGAGGTTAGTATAGAAAGGTAGAGAAGTTAGTATTGACAGGTAGAGAGATAAGTATAGACAGGTAGAGAGGTTAGTATTGACAGGTAGAGAGTTTAGTATAGACAAGTAGAGAGGTTAGTATAGAAAGGTAGAGAAGTTTGTATTGACAGGTAGAGAGGTTAGTATTTAGTATTGACAGGTAGAGAGGTTAGTATAGACAGGCTGAGAGGTTAGTATAGACAGGATGAGAGGTTAGTATAGACAGGATGAGAGGTTAGTATAGACAGGTAGAGAGGTTAGTATAGACAGGACGAGAGGTTAGTATAGACAGGATGAGAGGTTAGTATAGACAGGATGAGAGGTTAGTATAGACAGGACGAGAGGTTAGTATAGACAGGATGAGAGGTTAGTATAGACAGGATGAGAGGTTAGTATTGACAGGTAGAGAGGTTAGTATTTAGTATTGACAGGATGAGAGGTTAGTATAGACAGGATGAGAGGTTAGTATTGACAGGTAGAGAGGTTAGTATTTAGTATTGACAGGATGAGAGGTTAGTATAGACAGGATGAGAGGTTAGTATAGACAGGTAGAGAGGTTAGTTTTGACAGGTCGAAAGGTTAGTATTGACAGGTCAAGAGGTTAATATTGACAGGTAGAGAGATTAGTATTGACAGGTAGAGAAGTTAGTATAGACAGGTAGAGAGGTTAGTATTGACAGGTAGAGAGTTTAGTATAGACAAGTAGAGAGGTTAGTATAGAAAGGTAGAGAAGTTTGTATTGACAGGTAGAGAGGTTAGTATTTAGTATTGACAGGTAGAGAGGTTAGTATAGACAGGCTGAGAGGTTAGTATAGACAGGCTGAGAGGTTAGTATAGACAGGATGAGAGGTTAGTATAGACAGGTAGAGAGGTTAGTATAGACAGGACGAGAGGTTAGTATAGACAGGATGAGAGGTTAGTATAGACAGGTAGAGAGGTTAGTATAGACAGGACGAGAGGTTAGTATAAACAGGATGAGAGGTTAGTATAGACAGGATGAGAGGTTAGTATAGACGGGTAGAGAGGTTAGTATAGACAGGATGAGAGGTTAGTATAGACAGGTAGAGAGGTTAGTATTGACAGGTTGATAGATTAATATTGAAAGGTAGAGAGGTTAATATTGAAAGGTAGAGAGGTTAGTATTGACAGGTGGAGAGGTTAGTATTTAGTATTGACAGGTTGATAGGTTAATATTGAAAGGTAGAGAGGTTCTTATTGACAGGTAATGAGGTTAATATAGACAGGTTTAGAGGTTAGTATAGAAAGGTAGAGAGGTTAGTATTGACAGGTAGAGAGTTTAGTATAGACAAGTAGAGAGGTTAGTATAGAAAGGTAGAGAAGTTTGTATTGACAGGTAGATAGGTTAGTATTTAGTATTGACAGGTAGAGAGGTTAGTATAGACAGGCTGAGAGGTTAGTATAGACAGGATGAGAGGTTAGTATAGACAGGATGAGAGGTTAGTATAGACATGTAGAGAGGTTAGTATAGACAGGACGAGAGGTTAGTATAGACAGGATGAGAGGTTAGTATAGACAGGTAGAGAGGTTAGTATAGACAGGACGAGAGGTTAGTATAGACAGGATGAGAGGTTAGTATAGACAGGATGAGAGGTTAGTATAGACAGGTAGAGAGGTTAGTATAGACAGGATGAGAGGTTAGTATTGACAGGTAGAGAGGTTAGTATTTAGTATTGACAGGATGAGAGGTTAGTATAGACAGGATGAGAGGTTAGTATTGACAGGTAGAGAGGTTAGTATTTAGTATTGACAGGATGAGAGGTTAGTATAGACAGGATGAGAGGTTAGTATAGACAGGTAGAGAGGTTCGTTTTGACAGGTCGAAAGGTTAGTATTGACAGGTCAAGAGGTTAATATTGACAGGTAGAGAGATTAGTATTGACAGGTAGAGAAGTTAGTATAGACAGGTAGAGAGGTTAGTATTGACAGGTAGAGAGTTTAGTATAGACAAGTAGAGAGGTTAGTATAGAAAGGTAGAGAAGTTTGTATTGACAGGTAGAGAGGTTAGTATTTAGTATTGACAGGTAGAGAGGTTAGTATAGACAGGCTGAGAGGTTAGTATAGACAGGATGAGAGGTTAGTATAGACAGGATGAGAGGTTAGTATAGACAGGTAGAGAGGTTAGTATAGACAGGACGAGAGGTTAGTATAGACAGGATGAGAGGTTAGTATAGACAGGTAGAGAGGTTAGTATAGACAGGATGAGAGGTTAGTATAGACATGATGAGAGGTTAGTATAGACAGGTAGAGAGGTTAGTATAGACAGGATGGGAGGTTAGTATATACAGGATGAGAGGTTAGTATTGACAGGTAGAGAGGTTAGTATTTAGTATTGACAGGATGAGAGGTTAGTATAGACAGGATGAGAGGTTAGTATAGACAGGATGAGAGGTTAGTATTGACAGGTAGAGAGGTTAGTATTTAGTATTGACAGGATGAGAGGTTAGTATAGACAGGATGAGAGGTTAGTATAGACAGGTAGAGAGGTTCGTTTTGACAGGTCGAAAGGTTAGTATTGACAGGTCAAGAGGTTAATATTGACAGGTAGAGAGATTTGTATTGACAGGTAGAGAAGTTAGTATAGACAGGTAGAGAGGTTAGTATTGACAGGTAGAGAAGTTAGTATAGACAGGTTGATAGGTTAATATTGAAAGGTAGAGAGGTTCTTATTGACAGGTAATGAGGTTAATATAGACAGGTAGAGAGGTTAGCATTGACAGGTAGAGAGGTTAATATTGAAAGGTAGAGAGGTTCTTATTGACAGGTAGAGAGGTTAGCATTGACAGGATGAGAGGTTAGTATAGACAGGTAGAGAGGTTAGTATAGACAGGATGAGAGGTTAGTATAGACAGGATGAGAGGTTAGTATAGACAGGATGAGAGGTTAGTATAGACATGATGAGAGGTTAGTATAGACAGGATGAGAGGTTAGTATAGACAGGTAGAGAGGTTAGTATAGACAGGATGAGAGGTTAGTATAGACAGGGTGAGAGGTTAGTATTGACAGGTAGAGAGGTTAGTATTTAGTATTGACAGGATGAGAGGTTAGTATAGACAGGATGAGAGGTTAGTATAGACAGGTAGAGAAGTTAGTATAGACAGGTTGATAGGTTAATATTGAAAGGTAGAGAGGTTCTTATTGACAGGTAATGAGGTTAATATAGACAGGTAGAGAGGTTAGTATAGACAGGACGAGAGGTTAGTATAGACAGGATGAGAGGTTAGTATAGACAGGTAGAGAGGTTAGTATAGACAGGATGAGAGGTTAGTATAGACATGATGAGAGGTTAGTATAGACAGGTAGAGAGGTTAGTATAGACAGGATGAGAGGTTAGTATAGACAGGATGAGAGGTTAGTATTGACAGGTAGAGAGGTTAGTATTTAGTATTGACAGGATGAGAGGTTAGTATAGACAGGATGAGAGGTTAGTATAGACAGGTAGAGAGGTTAGTTTTGACAGGTCGAAAGGTTAGTATTGACAGGTCAAGAGGTTAATATTGACAGGTAGAGAGATTTGTATTGACAGGTAGAGAAGTTAGTATAGACAGGTAGAGAGGTTAGTATTGACAGGTAGAGAAGTTAGTATAGACAGGTTGATAGGTTAATATTGAAAGGTAGAGAGGTTCTTATTGACAGGTAATGAGGTTAATATAGACAGGTAGAGAGGTTAGCATTGACAGGTAGAGAGGTTAATATTGAAAGGTAGAGAGGTTCTTATTGACAGGTAGAGAGGTTAGCATTGACAGGATGAGAGGTTAGTATAGACAGGTAGAGAGGTTAGTATAGACAGGATGAGAGGTTAGTATAGACAGGATGAGAGGTTAGTATAGACAGGATGAGAGGTTAGTATAGACATGATGAGAGGTTAGTATAGACAGGATGAGAGGTTAGTATAGACAGGTAGAGAGGTTAGTATAGACAGGATGAGAGGTTAGTATAGACAGGGTGAGAGGTTAGTATTGACAGGTAGAGAGGTTAGTATTTAGTATTGACAGGATGAGAGGTTAGTATAGACAGGATGAGAGGTTAGTATAGACAGGTAGAGAAGTTAGTATAGACAGGTTGATAGGTTAATATTGAAAGGTAGAGAGGTTCTTATTGACAGGTAATGAGGTTAATATAGACAGGTAGAGAGGTTAGCATTGACAGGTAGAGAGGTTAATATTGAAAGGTAGAGAGGTTCTTATTGACAGGTAGAGAGGTTAGCATTGACAGGATGAGAGGTTAGTATAGACAGGTAGAGAGGTTAGTATAGACAGGATGAGAGGTTAGTATAGACAGGATGAGAGGTTAGTATAGACAGGATGAGAGGTTAGTATAGACATGATGAGAGGTTAGTATAGACAGGTAGAGAGGTTAGTATAGACAGGATGAGAGGTTAGTATAGACAGGGTGAGAGGTTAGTATTGACAGGTAGAGAGGTTAGTATTTAGTATTGACAGGATGAGAGGTTAGTATAGACAGGATGAGAGGTTAGTATAGACAGGTATAGAGGTTAGTATTGACAGGTTGATAGGTTAATATTGAAAGGTAGAGAGGTTCTTATTGACAGGTAATGAGGTTGATATAGACAGGTTTAGAGGTTAGTATAGACAGGTAGAGAGGTTAATATTGAAAGGTAGAGAGGTTAGTATTGACAGGTAGAGAGGTTAGTATTTAGTATTGACAGGTAGAGAGGTTAGCATTGAAATGTAGAGAGGTTCTTATTGACAGGTAATGAGGTTAATATAGACAGGTTTAGAGGTTAGTATAGAAAGGTAGAGAAGTTAGTATTGACAGGTAGAGAGATAAGTATAGACTGGTAGAGAGGTTAGTATTGACAGGTAGAGAGTTTAGTATAGACAAGTAGAGAGGTTAGTATAGAAAGGTAGAGAAGTTTGTATTGACAGGTAGAGAGGTTAGTATTTAGTATTGACAGGTAGAGAGGTTAGTATAGACAGGCTGAGAGGTTAGTATAGACAGGATGAGAGGTTAGTATAGACAGGATGAGAGGTTAGTATAGACAGGTAGAGAGGTTAGTATAGACAGGACGAGAGGTTAGTATAGACAGGATGAGAGGTTAGTATAGACAGGATGAGAGGTTAGAATAGACAGGACGAGAGGTTAGTATAGACAGGATGAGAGGTTAGTATAGACAGGATGAGAGGTTAGTATTGACAGGTAGAGAGGTTAGTATTTAGTATTGACAGGATGAGAGGTTAGTATAGACAGGATGAGAGGTTAGTATTGACAGGTAGAGAGGTTAGTATTTAGTATTGACAGGATGAGAGGTTAGTATAGACAGGATGAGAGGTTAGTATAGACAGGTAGAGAGGTTAGTTTTGACAGGTCGAAAGGTTAGTATTGACAGGTCAAGAGGTTAATATTGACAGGTAGAGAGATTAGTATTGACAGGTAGAGAAGTTAGTATAGACAGGTAGAGAGGTTAGTATTGACAGGTAGAGAGTTTAGTATAGACAAGTAGAGAGGTTAGTATAGAAAGGTAGAGAAGTTTGTATTGACAGGTAGAGAGGTTAGTATTTAGTATTGACAGGTAGAGAGGTTAGTATAGACAGGCTGAGAGGTTAGTATAGACAGGCTGAGAGGTTAGTATAGACAGGATGAGAGGTTAGTATAGACAGGTAGAGAGGTTAGTATAGACAGGACGAGAGGTTAGTATAGACAGGATGAGAGGTTAGTATAGACAGGTAGAGAGGTTAGTATAGACAGGACGAGAGGTTAGTATAGACAGGATGAGAGGTTAGTATAGACAGGATGAGAGGTTAGTATAGACAGGTAGAGAGGTTAGTATAGACAGGATGAGAGGTTAGTATAGACAGGATGAGAGGTTAGTATTGACAGGTAGAGAGGTTAGTATTTAGTATTGACAGGATGAGAGGTTAGTATAGACAGGATGAGAGGTTAGTATTGACAGGTAGAGAGGTTAGTATTTAGTATTGACAGGATGAGAGGTTAGTATTTAGTATTGACAGGATGAGAGGTTAGTATAGACAGGATGAGAGGTTAGTATAGACAGGTAGAGAGGTTAGTTTTGACAGGTCGAAAGGTTAGTATTGACAGGTCAAGCGGTTAATATTGACAGGTAGAGAGATTAGTATTGACAGGTAGAGAAGTTAGTATAGACAGGTAGAGAGGTTAGTATTGACAGGTAGAGAAGTTAGTATAGACAGGTTGATAGGTTAATATTGAAAGGTAGAGAGGTTCTTATTGACAGGTAATGAGGTTAATATAGACAGGTAGAGAGGTTAGCATTGACAGGTAGAGAGGTTAATATTGAAAGGTAGAGAGGTTCTTATTGACAGGTAGAGAGGTTAGCATTGACAGGTAGAGAGGTTAATATTGAAAGGTAGAGAGGTTCTTATTGACAGGTAGAGAGGTTAATATGGAAAGGTAGAGAGGTTAATATTGACAGGTAGAGAGGTTAGTATAGACAGGTAGAGAGGTTAATATAGACAGGTTTAGAGGTTAGTATAGACAGGTAGAGAGGTTAGTATAGACAGGTAGAGAGGTTAATATGGAAAGGTAGAGAGGTTCTTATTGACAGGTAATGAGGTTAATATATTCAGGTTTAGAGGTTAGTATAGACAGGTAGAGAGGTTAATATGGAAAGGTAGAGAGGTTCTTATTGACAGGTAATGAGGTTAATATAGACAGGTTTAGAGGTTAGTATAAACAGGTAGAGAGGTAAAATATTGAAAGGTAGAGAGGTTAGTATTGACAGGTAGAGAGGTTAGTATTTAGTATTGACAGGTAGAGAGGTTAATATTGAAAGGTAGAGAGGTTCTTATTGACAGGTAATGAGGTTAGTATAGACAGGTAGAGAGGTTAGTATTTAGTATTTAGTATTGACAGGTAGAGAGGTTCATATAGCTTCTGCCTGGGCCTTTGAAGCCTAGCAGTGTTTGGCTGGTGGTGGACATGGCTGTACAGCTATTAGCCTGACAAGGATAGTGCATGAGTCTGTCCAACTGTCTGTAGCGGCAACAGATTAAACTCTGTACGTTATCCTCCATTATTCAGTTTAAGGTATTTATTCCAATACATTTCTATATTCATCGCATGAAGAGTAGCTAATAATATCGGCATATTAAGTGACAAATACATTGGGAGAATCTCTATAGACATAGAAATATATTAATATCAATATATCAATATCCTAATCCTTTGTCTGACTGTATTTTTTTCAAGTGCTCCAGACAACGTCTAGCTATAATTGTAAAGAGCCCGATGTGACCTTTGCTGAATACTGATGTGGATTCCACCGCTGCCACCAATTTTCCTCTTCTTCTCACTCTCTTGTAAGTGGCCTCCCATTTTTTAATAAAAATATATTTACACAATCTTCCGCGGCCTTCCTTTCAGATGGCGGATCTAACGGGATGATTGGCAATTTTTCCAGCTAACCGATAGAACACTGAGGCCGCTGCCAATCTCCTAGACTCCCAGTTGCCATGGCAACCATTCTGATTTAGTCTTATATACAGTATTATTATTATTCTCTCTTTGTTGTGCCATGGAGCTAGTGAAGCCACTGAGACTAGATTTACTGGCATGCGCAGCCTGTCCTTCACTGACATTGTGCCATTACTGTAAAAATGTAAAAGGAGGTGTTTTGCAATACTGATTTACATTGGAAAGGGATATTACACTTCATGGATATCCTACTGTTCCCTCAGCAGTAGACTGTAAAGCCATCATGTAAAGCCATCATTCGTCCTAAATGGCAATACATATCTTTACAAATGGACTACTTTTGACCGCAGGCCTATAGTGCACTACACATCCTTACATCGTGGACTACTTTTGACCACAGGCCTATAGTGCACTACACATCCTTACATCGTGGACTACTTTTGACCACAGGCCTATAGTACACTACACATCCTTACATCGTGGACTACTTTTGACCTATAGTGCACTACACATCCTTACATCGTGGACTACTTTTGGCCTATAGTGCACACTACATATCCTTACATAGTGCACTACATATCCTTACATAGTGCACTACATAGGGAATAGGGTGCCATTTGGAATGCAATCACCACCTTAGCTGTTGTGGCTGGGACCAATTTGATTTGAGTTAATAAACTGTCAGACTACCCACTGGTTCTGAGACTGCACACGTCTGTTGTATAAGCAAAGCAATTTTGTGAATGTCTTTGACCGTGAAGCACAGTATTGAATTGGAAGAAGACTAAATTACTGGTGAGGAAAGGAATAAAAGAGCCTTGTCCATCGAATGAGAACTCAGTCGATCGTTACTTTGTTTGACGCCACGTCAAATCTTGCCTATGATTTTAAGAGGATTATCCCATACAGTAAAAAGCTCTCAGTTTTGGTGATTTTGAATCAGCATTTTCACTGTTCGTTTTGGTAAACACACTGGTTTGTGGATTTGATCATAATCGTGAGACAGAGATGGTCACCTCGCTTCTGGTCCTTAGGAAACTATGCAGTTATTTCATTTTTTTTGTTTCTTACATTGTTAGCCTAGAACATCTCAAGTGTTATTACATACAGCCAGGAAGAACTATTAAATATAAAAGCGATGTCAACTTACCAACATTACGACCAGGAATACGTCTTTCCCGAAGCGGATGCTTTGTTCGGTCCTCCACCCTGGACATGGGATCTAATCCCAGAGGCCGACCCAAAACAACGCGGTCGCCGCAGGAGAGGCAGGCGGAGCAGTCTACTGGTCAGACTCTGAAGGCGAGCACACCATCCACCGCTTCCGAGCATATTACTAGCCAATGTCCAATCTCTAGATAACAAGGTCTACAAAATTAGAGCACGAGTTGCCTTCCAGAGAGACATCAGAGATTGTAACATGGCTCACTCGGGACATGTTGTCAGAGTCGGTACAGCCACCCGGTTTCTTCATGGATCGCACCGACAGAAACAAACATCTCTCTGGTAAGAAGGGCGGGGGTGTATGCCTCATGAGTAACGACTCATGGTGTAATCACAACAACATACAGGAACTCAAGTCCTTTTGTTCACCTGACCTAGAATTCCTTACAAATGCTGACCGCATTATCTTCCAAGAGCAGATACCTTGTCGGCCCTGAAAGAAGTTCACTGGCCTCTATGTAAACTGGAAACCATACATCCTGAGGCCGCATTTATTGTAGCTGGGGATTTTAACAAAGCTAACCTGAGAATGAGACTCCCTAAATTCTATCAGCATATCGAATGCGCTACACGAGCTGGTAGCATTCTGGTTCATACCTACTCTAACTTCCACAATGCATACAAAGCCCTCTCCTGCACTGCCTTAGAAAATCTGACCATGACTCCATTTTGTTGCTCCCAGCCTATAGACAGAAACTTAAACAGGAAACGCCCATGCTCAGGTCTATCCAACGTTAGTCTGACCAATCAGATTCCACGCTTCAAGATTGCTTCGATCACGTGGTCTGGGATATGTTCCAGATACTATACTCGATATCATCTACTGTATCTTGCCTATGCTGCTCTGTACCATCACTCATTCATATATCCTTATGTACATATTCTTTATCCCCTTACACTGTGTATAAGACAGTAGTTTTTTGAAATTGTTAGTTAGATTACTTGTTCGTTATTACTGCATTGTCGGAACTAGAAGCACAAGCATTTCGCTACACTCGCATTAACATCTGCTAACCATGTGTATGTGACAAATAAAATTTGATTTGATTTGATTTGATATAAGCGGACTCGGTGAGAGAGTTTATTGTCAAGTGCATCGGAGATCTCGTACCCACTGTGACTATTAAAACCTTTTCTAACCAGAAACCGTGGATTGATGACAGTATTCGTACAAAACTGAAAGCATGAACCACCACTTTTAATCATGGCAAGGCGACTGGAAACATGACCGAATACAAACAGTGCAGCTATTCCCTCCGCAAGGCAATCAAACAAGCGCAGCGTCAGTATAGAGACAAAGTAGAGTCGCAATTCAACAGCTCAAACACGAGAGGTATGTGGCAGCGACTACAGTCAATCACGGATACAAAAAGAAAAGCAGCCCCGTCGCGCACATCGACGTCTTGCTCCCAGACAAATTAAACAAATTCTTTGCTCGCTTTGAGGACAATACAGTGCCACTGACACGGCCCGCTACCAAAGCCTATGGGGTCTCCTTCTCCGTGGCAAACGTGAGTAAAACGTTTAAGCGTATTAACCCTCGCAAGGCTGCCAGCCCAGACGACATCCATAGTCGCGTCCTCAGGGCATGCGCAAACCAGCTGGCTGGTGTGTTTATGTACATATTCAGTCAATCCTTATCCCAGTCTGCTGTCCCCACATACTTCAAGATGGCCATCATTGTTCCAGTTCCCAAGAAAGCTAAGGTAACTGAACGAAATGACTATCGCCCCGTTGTACTCACTTCTGTGATCATGAAGTGCATTGAGAGACTAGTCAAGGATCATATCACCTCCACCCACATCGACGGGACAGTAGTGGAGAAAGTGTAAAGTTTTAAGTTCCTCGGCATACACATCACGGACAAACTGAAATGGTCCACCACACAGACAGCGTGGTGAAGAAGGTGCAAGAGCGCCTCTTCAACCTCAGGAGGCTGACATTTTTGGGGGCTTGACACCTAAAACACTCACAAACTTTTACAGATACACAATCGAGAGCATCCTGTCGGGCTGTATCACCGCCTGGAATGGCAACTACACGCCTGGTAACACAACGTCCTCAACCACAAGGCTCTCCAGAGGGTAGTGCGGTCTGCACAACGCATCCCGGGGGCAGGCTACCTGCCCTCCAGTACACCTACAGCACCTACAGCTTCTACCTCAAGACTCTCCAGAGGGTAGTGCGGTCTGCACAACGCATCCCGGGGGCAGGCTACCTGCCCTCCAGGACACCTACAGCACCTACAGCTTCTACCTCAAGGCTCTCCAGAGGGTAGTGCGGTCTGCACAACGCATCCCGGGGGCAGGCTACCTGCCCTCCAGGACACCTACAGCACCTACAGCTTCTACCTCAAGGCTCTCCAGGGCTCTCCAGAGGGTAGTGCGGTCTGCACAACGCATCCCGGGGAGGCTACCCTCCAGGACACCTACAGCTTCTACCTCAAGGCCATCAGACTGTTAAATAGCCATCACTAACATAGAGTGGCTGCTGTAAACATACAAACTCAAATCTCTGGCCTCTTTAATAAGTGGACTTAATAAAGGTATCACTAGTCACTTTAAATATCGCCACTTTATATAATGTTTACAAATCCTACATTTCTCATCTCATATGTACATATATACTGTATTCTATCCCATTTACTGTATCTTGCCTATACCGCACGGCTATCGCTCATACATATATTTATATTCTATTATTATTCATCCCCCATTTACTGTATCTTGCCTATACCGCACGGCTATCGCTCATACATATATTTATATTCTATTATTATTCATCCCCCATTTACTGTATCTTGCCTATACCGCACGGCTATCGCTCATACATATATTTATATTCTATTATTATTCATCCCTTTAGATTTACATTTATGTGTATAAGGTAGTTGTTGTGAATTTGTCAGAAATGGAATCCCAAGCATTTCGCTACACTTGCATTAACATCTGCTAACCATGTGTATGTGACTAATAAACTTAGATTTGATATAGTGTTGATGTGGACAGCAGTTCGCATCCCAGATTGGCTGCACGTCTCTTAGGAAAAAAGATTGCAGTTACAGTGCAGTGTAACTTGTACTGCAGTTACTGCGTCCAAAAAAACAGTAAACTGCAATTACTGCACTTTTGGGGGCGGGACCTTCATTACATATGTAGCTTGTCAATCATACTCAAATGATTTCAAGGCCACGTTAATTAAGATATTGACTCAGAGACAGACCAAGCCCCGCTCAGGTAATACTTCCCATCCAAGCGTTATCGTCGTACTGTTGTCTATATTGTACTTGTCAGTTGTAATCTTGTTCCCATTCTTTTGAACTCCTCTTTAAGATCTGCTGTTGTAAAGCTCAAAAGAAAAGCCCACTGTGGGCTGCTCACCCAGTGCTTTTAGTTCCAATGTAAATTCCATAAACTTGAATACCCCCTCGGTTTTTAAATCACATAGAAGGTTTGGGCTGTTGCTCGATAGCAACCAAAGCCCATGTATGGAAGTCAGTTTATAACATCCCATCATTGGTTACTCGGAGAGTTCCTATTGACATTGGCTGCGGCCTCAGGCCCAATGATGCTAACGGTGGAAAAGTCATTCCCATCTCCTGACCCCTCCTGTCTCAGCCTCCAGTATTTATGCTGCAGAGGTTTATGTGTCGGGGGGCTAGGGTCAGTTTGTTATATCTGGAGTACTTCTCCTGTCCTATTCGGTGTCCTGTGTGAATTTAAGTGTGCTCTCTCTAATTCTCTCCTTCTCTCTTTCTTTCTCTCTCTCGGAGGACCTGAGCCCTAGGACCATGCCCCAGGACTACCTGACATGATGACTCCTGACTGTCCCCAGTCCACCTGGCCGTGCTGCTGCTCCAGTTTCAACTGACCTGAGCCCTAGGACCATGCCCCAGGACTACCTGACATGATGACTCCTTGCTGTCCCCAGTCCATCTGACCGTGCTGCTGCTCCAGTTACAACTGTTCTGCCTTATTATTATTATACGACCATGCTGGTCATTTATGAACATTTGAACATCTTGGCCATGTTCTGTTATAATCTCCACCCGGCACAGCCAGAAGAGAACTGGCCACCCCACATAGCCTGGTTCCTCTCTAGGTTTCTTCCTAGGTTTTGGCCTTTCTAGGGAGTTTTTCCTAGCCACCGTGCTTCTACACCTGCATTGCTTGCTGTTTGGGGTTTTAGGCTGGGTTTCTGTACAGCACTTTGAGATATCAGCTGATGTACGAAGGGCTATATAAATAAATTTGATTTGATACTCCTTCTATTACTAATAGGGATAGACCAAATGGTGCAGTGCTATACAAGCAATATCAACCATCAGGTAGGGCCTGCAACCACCTATTGAACATAGCTTGTTTGAGTTGGAGACTCCATATTAGAGGTCGACCGATTAATCGGAATGGCCGATAAATTAGGGCCGATTTCTTTTTTTCCCTTTATTTAACTAGGCAAGTCAGTTAATTAAGAACACATTCTTATTTTCAATGACAGCCTAGGAACAGTGGGTTAACTGCCTTGTTCAGGGGCAGAACAACAGATTTTTACCTTGTCAGCTCAGGGATTCGATCTTGCAACCTTTCGGTTACTAGTCCAACCTTCTAATCACCTGCCTTACATTGCACTCCACAAGGAGCCTAAGTGGCAGGCTGACTACCTGTTACGCGAGGGCAGCAAGAAGCCAAGGTAAGTTGCTAGTAGCATTAAACTTGTCTTATAAAAACCAATCAATCTTAACATAATCACTAGCTAACTACTTCACCAAATGGGTGATGATTTAACATGCGCATTCGCGAAAAAAGCAGTGTCGTTGCACCAATGCACCAATTGCACCAATGTGTACCTAACTATAAACATCAATGCCTTTCTTTAAAATCAATACACAAGTATATATTTTGAATGCAAATCAATCAGGGTTTAGTCCTGGGCATAGTACAGTACTATTACAGTGCCCACTTTAGTTGTTAATGATCTTGTCAAAGGTTTAGACACTACAATGAAATGTTCTGCTTTGTTTGTGGACCTGTCAAAAGCTTTTGATACTGTTGATCATGTTGTTTTATTGAATAAGTTGTCCTCGATAGGCCTGAGCTCTGACTCCTACTTGGTTTCACGATTATCTTAGTGACAGAACTCGGGCCATCATGATTGATGGGGTTAAGTGTACATTTCTTGAAGTACATAAAGGTGTACCAGAGGGGTTGATTTTGGGACCTGTTCTGTTCACTATTTACAAAAACACCATTGGTAAATCTGTTAAGAATTGTAAACTTGATCTATATTCGGATGATAGTATTATGTCTGCTATTGCCCCGACTGTTGATCTGGCTGTGTCAAAACTACAGTCAGATTTTATAGCAATGCAGGAATCCCTTGCTGATTTAAAACACGTTGTTTTTAAACTCTAGTAAAAAGGTTTCAGATGAACTACATGTTCACTCATTAGATGGTTCTCCAATCGAACATGTTTCCTGCTGTCATGTGTACTACCGCTCCCCTGCTCAACGTCGCCGGTCTACTATCCACCAGTCCTGGCAATCATCATTACCTTGATTACTCTCCCTTTATGTAGCCCTCAGTTATCAGGCAGTATTGGTTTTGTTCATGTTCAGTACGCTTCTCCTGTTTTGTTTATCTGCCTTTTCTTATCATTAACCTCTATCGGTGTCCCTAAACCGGAACGGTTGTTGCTAACGTGCTCTAATGTGACTAGAATGTAAAAAAGTAACAGCAAACTTTCCAGGACATAGACATGTCTTATATGGGCAGAAAACTTAAATTATTGTTAATCAAACTGCTCTGTCCAATTTACAGTAGCTATTACAGTGTGAAAATACCCTGCAACTGTTTGAGGAGACTGCACAACAACAAAATGCTTTTATCACAGCAGGTTAATTACCTTCAGAGGTGAATGTATCAATGTAAACTCAGCAAAAAAAGAAACATCCTCTCACTGTCAACTGCGTTTATTTTCAGCAAACTTAACATGTGTAAATATTTGTATGAACATAACAGGATTCAACAACTGAGACAAACTGAACAAGTTCCACAGACATGCTACTAGCAGAAATTGAATAATGTGTCCCTGAACAAAGGAGGGTCAAAATCAAAAGTAACAGTATCTGGTGTGGCCACCAGCTGCATTAAGTACTGCAGTGCATCTCCTCCTCATAGACTGCACCAGATTTGCCAGTTCTTGCTATGAGATGTTACCCCACTCTTCCACCAAGGCACCTGCAAGTTCCCAGACATTTCTGGGGGGAATGGCCCTAGCACTCACCCTCCGATCCAACAGGTCCCAGACGTTCTCAATAGGATTGAGATCCGGGCTCTTTGCTGGCCATGGCAGTTCACTGAGATTCCTGTCTTGCAGGAAATCACACACAGAACGAGCAGTATGGCTGGTGGCATTGTCATGCTGGAGGGTCATGTCAGGATGAGCCTGCAGGAAGGGTTCCACATGAGGGAGGAGGATGTCTTCCCTGTAACACAGTGCATTGAGATTGCCTGCGATGATAACAAGCTCAGTCCGATGATGCTGTGACACACCGCCCCAGTTCATGACGGATGCTCCACCTCGATCCCGATCCCGCTGTAACGCTCATTCCTTCGATGATAAACGTGAATCCGACCATCACCCCTGGTGAGACAAAACCGTGACTCGTCAGCGAAGAGCCCTTTTTGCCAGTCCTGTCTGGTCCAGCGATGGTGGGTTTGTACCCATAGGCGACGTTGTTGCTGGTGATGTCTGGTAAGGACCTGCCTTACAACAGGCCTACAAACCCTCAGTTCAGCCTCTCTCAGCCTATTGAGGACAGTCTGAGCACTGATGGAGGGATTGTGTGTTCCTGGTGTAACTTAGGCAGTTGTTGCCATCCTGTACCTGTCCCGTAGGTGTGATGTTCGGATGTACCGGTCCTGTGCAGGTGTTGTGACACGTGGTCTGCCACTGTGAGGACGATCAGCTGTCCATCCTGTCTCCCTGTAGCACTATCTTAGGCGTCTCACAGTACAGACATGGCAATTTATTGCCCTGGCCACATCTGCAGTCCTCATGCCTTCTTGCAGCATGCCTAAAGCACGTTCATGCAGATGAGCAGGGACCCTGGGCATCTTTCCTTTGGTGTTTTTCAGAGTCAGTAGAAAGGACTCTTTAGTGTCCTTAGTTTTCATAATTCTTAATTGCCCACCGTCTGTAAGCTGTTAGTGTCTTATCGACCGTTCCACAAGTACATGTTCATTAATTGTTTATGGCTCATTGAACAAGCATGGGAAACAGTGTTTAAACCCTTTACAATGAAGATCTGTGAAGTTATTTGGATTTTTACAAATTATCTTTGAAAGACAGAATCCTGAAAAGGGGACGTTTCTTTTTTTGCTGTTTACTTACATTCAAAAATCTTGCTCTGATTTGTCATCCTGAGGCTCCCAGAGATAAAAGGTAGCATAGTTGTTTGATGAAATCCATTTTTATATTCAAATGTAGGAACTTGGTTCTACAGTTTGAAACCCTGCTGTCTCGTTGTCCTGTTGGAAGGTGAACCTTCATCCCAGTCTGAGGTCCTAAGTGCTTTGGAGCAGGTTTCCGTCAAGGAACTCTCTGTACTTTGCTCCGTTCATCTTGCCCCTCAATCCTGACTAATCTCCCAGTACCTGCCGCTGAAAAACATCCCCACAGCATGATGCTGCCACCACCATGCTTCACCATAGGCATTGTGCCAGGATTCCTCCAGACGTGACAGTTGGCATTCAGGCCAAAGTGTTAACTTTTGGTTTCATCAGACTAGAGAATCTTGTTTCTCATGGTCTGAGAGTCCTTTATGTGCCTTTTGCTGAGGAGTGGCTTCCTGTCTGGCCACTCTACCATAAAGACCTGTTTGGTGGAGTGCTGCAGAGAGGGTTCTCCTTCTGGAAGGTTCTCCCATCTCCACAGAGGAACTCTGGAGCTCTGTCAGAGCTCTTGGTCACCTCCTTGACCAAGGCCCTTCTCCCCCGGTTGCTCAGTTTGGCCAGGCGACCAGCTCTAGGAAGAGTCTTAGTGGTTCCAAGCTTCTTCCATTTAAGAATGATGGAGGCCACTGTGTTCTTGGGGACCTTGAATCCTCGGAGCTCTACGGACAATTCCTTTGGCCTTATGGTTTGATTTTTGCTCTGACATGCACTGTCAACTGTGGGACCTTATATAGACAGTGTGTGCCTTTCCAAATCATGTCCCATCAATTGAATTTACCACAGGCAGGCCCCAATAAAGTTGTAGAAACATCAAGAATGATCAATGGAAACAGGATGCGCCTGAAGTCAATTTCCAGTCTCATATCAAAGGGTCTGAATACTTCTGTTAAATAAGCCATTTCATTTTTTTGTGTTTTTTGCAAAACTGTTAGAACCGGTTTTCACGTTGTCATTATGGGGTATTGTGTATGGATTGATGAGGAAGTGGTTTTATTTAATGCGTTTTAGAATAAGGCTGTAACGTAACAAGATGTGGACGAAGTGAAGGGGTCTGAATATGTTCCGGATGCAATGTATGTATGTATGTATGTATATATATATATATATATATATGTGTGTATGTATATTTAGGTTTTATTAAACAGTGCGCATTTGAAGAGACCTAGTTCTCAATGTCTTCACTATTAAAATAAAGGTTAAATAAAATAATAAAATCTAAAGATCTACCAATAAAGAACAGTAAAAGTTAACAAAGTTTATTACACTTTTATATACAAACAACCCTGCAAGGCACACCTTTTGTTTAAATAAGAATATACAATACATTTGTATTCGTGAAAGCAAAAAAGTTTTAGTTTTGAAATATATGAATATAAGTTTGTTTAGCATTGTAGAGAGAAGGCCACGAATTGTGGATATCCCATTGACACAAAAGAAATGGGGTCAATTGAACACATTGTCATGTAAAATATAGATGCCATTTTTGTTCATTTTCAGTTGGTTTGCGATGATTTCTGTAAATGCACACACTAACAAAAAGACTAAAGCTGTATGAAAACCACACCATTACGCCACAACAAGCTGATATCTCTCAAATGCATCTGTGATTTTGGCTGTAGTCATTAAGACAAATTCAACTAGCTTTGTAAGGATGGTTTCAATATATCATCTCAGTACCTGCTGCATTTATTCTGAGAACTCATTGCTGTTTCAATATGAAACACTATCAATGTATTAATTGATAATGTTATACCCAGACCTAAATATATACATACAGTTCCTTCAGAAAGTACACACACCCCTTGACTTTTTCCACATTTTGTTGTGTTACAGCCTGAATTTAAAATGGATTAAATTGAGATTTTGTGTCACTGACCTACATACAATAGCCCATAATGTCAAAGTGGAATTGTTTTTAGAAATGTTCACAAATTTGTTGAAAATGAAAAGCTGAAATGTCTTGAGTCAATAAGTATTCAACCCCTTTGTTATGACAAGCCTAAATAAGTTCAGGAGTACAAATGTACTTAATTAACAGTCACATAATAAGTTGCATGGACTCACTCTGTGTGCAATAATAATGTTTAACATGATTTTTGAATGACGACCTCATCTCTGTACCCCACACATACAATGTATTATCTGTGAGGTCCCTCAGTCGAGCAGTGCATTTCAAAAACATATTCAACCACAAAGACCAGAGGTTTTCCAATGCTTCGCAAAGAAGGGCACCTATTGGTAGATGGGTAAAAATAAAAAAGCTGACATTTTACATCCCTTTGAGCATGGTGAAGTTATTAATTACACTTTGGATGGTGTATCAATACACCCAGTCACTACATAGATACAGGAGTCCTTCCTAACTCAAGTTACCGGAGAGGAAGGAAACCGCTCAGGGATTTCACCATGAGGCCAATGGTGACTTTAAAACTGTTACAGAGTTTAATGGCTGTGATAGGAGAAAACTGATGATGGATCAACAACATTATAGTTACTCCACAATACTAACCTAAATGACAGAGTGAAAAGAAGAAAGCCTGTAAAGAATAAAGATATTCCAAAACATGCATCCTGTTCGCAATAAGGCACTAAAGTAATACGGCAAAACACTTGGAAAATAAATGATTGTTATGTTCTATATACAAAGCGTTATGTTTGGGGCAGATACAACACCTCACTGAGTACCACTTTTCACATCTTCAAGCATGGTGGTGGCTGAATTATATTATGGGTATGCTTGTCCTCTGCAATGGAGCTACTAAGCACAGGCAAAATCCTAAAGGAAATCCTGGTTCAGTCTGCTTTCCAACAGACACGGGGAGACAAATTCATCTTTCAGCAGGACAACAACCTAAAAGGCCAAATATAAACTGGAGTTGCTTAACAAGACAACATGGAATGATCCTGAGTGGCCTGGTTAAAGTTAGGTCAAGACTTGAAAATGGCTGTCTAGCAGTGATCAACAACCAACTTGACAGAGCTTGTAGAATTTTACAAATAATGATGTGCAAATATTGTGCAATCCAGGTGTGCACAGCTCTTAGAGACTTTACCCGGAAAGACTCTAATCACTGACAAAGGTGATTCTAACATATCTCAGGGGTGTGAATACTTATGTAAATGAGATATTTCTGCATTTCAATACATTTGCAAACATTTCTAAAAACATGTTTTCACTTTGTCATTATGGGGTATTGTGTGTAGATGGGTGAAAAAAAGAATATTTAATCCGTTTTTAATGTAGGCTGTAACACAACACAATGTGGAACAAGTAAAAAAAAAAGTTGTACTTTATGAAGGCACTGTAGGTTTCTAGGTCCAAACACCTACAGCTATAAGGCTCATAATACCAACGTTAGAACTATTCCATCCGTCTTTCATCAAAATTAAAATGATCTAGAGGGTGAACTTTGTGTCAGAAGTTATAGTGTCGAAATATGTATATATTGTATCGATACAAAGGCATAGTACTCTTATGCATAAGGTCATTCAAGTTAGTTGGAGAGTGGGGTTTTTGTTTAGTAATTTCACTTAACTGTGGCAATAATCCATTTAGGGGTTAAGTTAAAAATCAGCTTTATGACATATAGTTTATCTTCATGTTGATATTGGCTATGGGAAACATTTATGAATTTACTAAAGAAATGCAGGGAGACTCAAAAGGCGTTTTGCTGCACTCAAAATGTCTCTGAATCAGCACTTGGAAAACATCCTTAATAGCAGACATAAGATAATGTTTCTCAAAATGGCGGCCAAAACAAAAAAGTAACGTACATTTAGGATGATAAAACACGAACCTCTCTGAATAATTCAATCAGTAAACAGTGCAGGTAACATTTGAAAAATCTGTAACAAATTTAGAAGCCGTCATGATTTTTGATGCTGTCTGTTGTAACCCCTTGGTGGCGGTTTAAAACAGAGCGGTGACATGTCCTCTGTAGTGATATCACATCCTCCTAATGTTAGAGTCATGGCTTCGTGTAAATACGCTTCGGTGGTTTGGTGGTTTTTCAGGGTGGGCAGAGGGGTTGCAGGTCAATCTGTTATCATGCTAACAGGCCTAGCCGCTTGACCTTAGCAGAGAGGAAGGAGTGGATAATGAACACCATGGTCTTGGGGCAGGAGTGGAGGTCCAGTTGCTGCAAGGGAGGAAGAGGAAAGGAGGAAGAGAGAGGGAGAGAGGAAGGGGGAGGCAGAGGCAGGGGGAAGGAGGAAGAGAGAGGGAGAGGAAGGGGGAGGCAGAGGCAAGAGAGAGAGATGTTAATTACCTTTGACGTTGTTATAGTTGAGTATGTTAGAATAGCAAACAATGACTACTCTGTTAAAACACAGAGAGAGAGAGAGAAAGAGTGAGTAGAAGCAAGAGAGAGAAAGAGAGAGAAAGAGAGAAAGAGTGAGATAGAGAGAGTAGAAGCAAGAGAGAGAGAGAGAGAAAGAGAGTAGAAGCAATATAAAGAAAGAGTAAACAAAAGAGAAAGGAGAAAGAGAGAGAGACAAACCAACCAACACCAAGCAAAACACTCAGTCAACAATCCAACTCACAATCTCCGCCTCTGGCCCTCCAAAGTCGAGGAAGATCATGTGTACACCGTCATCGGAGGACATGCGCAGACGCTCGAAGGGTTGCTGGAGGAGCACCGTTTTTCTGATGCCCATCTCCTCAGTGAACAGGCTAAAGCCCTCATCGATGTGCACTCCCAGGTTGCACTCCTTCCCGTTCCAGCTGCAGGCTGCCAGGGACCACAGATATAGGCATTAGGAAGGTTGGTCATTAAGGGCCGGTTTTTCCAGACATAGACTAGGCCTAGTGCTCGACCAAAAAGCATTCTCAATGCTCTTGCTCTTGCTTTTTAGTCCAGGATCAGGAAAACCAGGAAACTGCCCCTAAAGGTTCTGATTATAGGTTGATCTGTGTTTCTGTAACACTCCATTTACAAAACTGAATACTGAAGGTACAGTAGTTGATTGACTGATCTGTTCTGATCTGTTCTATCACAGTGAATATGAATGCAATGAATGGCTTTTTATTGTTTTTATGGTTTAACACACCCCAACGCCAGCAGAGGGCAGTACTACCCTATATAAAACAGCCAGCCTGCATACTTGCTGAAGGTCTTTGCTGCTGCTGTTTTGCAGCCATTCATGATGATTTATTGCAGTTGGAGCCGTAAAATGTAACTTTTCAAAAAAAAAAAAAAATTATTTAACAAGGCAAGTCAGTTAAGAACAAATTTTTATTTACAATGATGGCCTACCGGGGAACAGTGGGTTGCCTTGTTCAAGGGCAGAACGACAGATTTGTACCTGGTCAGCTCAGGGATTCGATCCAGCAACCGTTTGGTTACTGGCCCAACACTCTAACCACTAGGCTACCTGCCGCCCCAAAAAGTACCTGTGCTGCAGCAACGATTCATTGCTATAGTGACACACTCTTGTAGGTGACACCATGCACTAACTTGATTATCAATCAATTCACAATGTTTTTGAAAGTACAGGTTGACTTTTGAATGCCCTGTATGTAGTATTTGTAGCTGTTTGTTTTGATTAAGTGGGACCTGGCATATTATTTGACATTAGAGATGGGTTCAATTCCTTTTCAGGAAGGGAATTAACATTCATTGAATTAATGGAAAAGTCCAAATAGACCTAATGCAAGTCCTCCAGTCTCAGACCCCTCATCACGCGAACATGGTTCTGTATTGAAACCCTGTCAGAGACCTGAAGACTTGTGTTAGCTTCCCGAGCTCATGCATTAGCTCAGCGGGCTAACTTGGCAGAGTCTCCTCATTCCCCAACTGGAACCTTGTCTGAGATCTGAAGACTAGCATTAACTCCCCCAGTGGGCTAACTTAATCTGCTACTCCTGTATCTATACCTGTGGTGACCTCCTGGATGAGCTCGGCAGCGTTGTGGCAGCCGTCCACCAGCATGTGGGTCCAGGCTGAAAGCTCCTTGGCCGAGTCCACCCGGAACAAGTGGGTCTCCACGCCCTGCTTGGTGCCGGTGCGCAGCCCAAAGGAGAGCTCCGAGTCCAGCAGGGGAGAGCTTTTCCCCGGTCCTGAGTGGACCAGTCTGGAGGAGACAGGAAGGAATAGAGGGCAAAGGTGGTAAGAGGTTGGAAGAGAGAAGAGTGTGCAAAGAAGAATCTCAAATATTAAATATATTTTAACACTTTATTGGTTAAAACATGATCCCATATGTGTTATTTCATAGTTTTGATGTCTTCACTATTATTCTACAATGTAGAAAATAGTAAAAATATAGAAAAACCCTGGAATGAGAAGGTGTGTCTAAACCTTTGACTGGTGCTGTATATTTCCTGTGCTTTCTTATATCTCCTAGATAAAGGGCAAACACTGCAACACCTTGTTTCTTATTATTTATTTTTTGACTGTCTTTTTTTCATGTTATTCAATGCGTTTCTCTGGGCTAGTAAGTAAAGGCCAAATTCAATATTTTATACCTAAAGGGGTCCTAAAATTCTAAATCAAATAACTATATGATCCATAGTAAGACCATCTTAAAACAATTCCATATGTCAGCTAAGAACCCCACCTGCCCAATGGCTTAGACTTAAAGTTATAAAACCTTATAGGGTTAAACCTTTCTACGTGTCTTCTCGTTAATATTTGTATGATGCATCTGCAAGTTCTGACTGCATTATTTGCACTGGCAAATCAATGGGGCGGCAGGGTAGCCTAGTGATTAGTGCATTGTGCTAGTAACCCGGAAGGTTGCAAGTTCAAATCCCTGAGCTGACAAGGTACAAATCTGTCGTTCTGCCCCTGAACAGGCAGGTAACCCATTGTTCCGAGGCTGTCATTGAAAATAAGAATTTGTCCCATTGTTCCGAGGCTGTCATTGAAAATAAGAATTTGTTCCTGACTTGCCTAGTTAAATAAAGGTCAAATAAAAAAATAAAAATATAGCCATTTCCATTGGTCACCCCTTTAAGAGAGCATTAAAATATAGCCATTTCCATTGGTCACCCCTTTAAGAGAGCATTAAAATATAGCCATTTCCATTGGTCACCCCTTTAAGAGAGCATTAAAATATAGCCATTTCCATTGGTCACCTCTTTAAGAGAGCATTAAAATATAGCCATTTCCATTGGTCACCCCTTTAAGAGAGCATTAAAATATAGCCATTTCCATTGGTCACCCCTTTAAGAGAGCATTAAAATATAGCCATTTCCATTGGCCACCTCTTTAAGAGAGCATTAAAATATAGCCATTTCCATTGGTCACCTCTTTAAGAGAGCATTAAAACAGTGTTCACATTGGAAGTGATTTGAATCTGTTCTTTTTCCTGCAGTCTGAACAGCCAAATCTATGGAATCTGATATTTGAAGCCACATTTCAAACCATCTTCGTAGGTGGTTTGAAGTTAGAAACAAATCTGATTACTGGCCGTGTGACTTGTGTCTGAACAGTCATATCTGATTTATTTGCCCTCAAGTGGTATTTAGACTGATATTTGACATACAGTATCTTGTTGCTTGCTAGCTACTCTGCTGACAGTTTTACAGGAACATGATTAGCTTGTTAATTGTTAACAAACAAATTAGTGAATGTGCTAGAAATCTGAACAGCTACCTAGCTAGCTAGTTGCCTGCCTTGGCCAAAATGACTTGTTTTGAAAGTTGAATCATCTTTATCCTTTGAGGCTTTAAAAGTTTTCCTACACTATGATTTTGAACAGAAACTGGGAAACATCCATGACAGGCGTTGTTAGCATGCTACATAACTTCTGAGTGATAGGAAGCAGGAGCACCACCACCAATCAGCCTACACCACTGCAACACACCCGTTGTTACTATGACAACTAGCATAGCTATGTCAGCAAATGACTTGCTGTTTGGACAGTCAGTATTCCAAAACGGATTGGAAAAACAAAAGTGATTTGAGCATTAAGGCCTGCAGTGTGAACAAGGCTTAAGAGCCTTACGAAAAGGCTGCTTTTGGGGGACTGGGGGTGAGGCATTTAGTAGCCTAGAAATAGATAATATTAGATATACTGCTCATTTTCATAGACTAAACTCAGCCATCAATGGAGACAGTTTTGTGAAAATGGCTATTTGACTAAATGCTTTTGAAAGATATTCAACCGTGTGGTCTAAGTGCAGTGCATCGTTTTTATTGTGTCGATCCTACCTAGTTGTGATGAGCGGGTGGCTCTTGGCTGGGCTGTTGATGCCGTCTTTACTGTCAGGAAGGGTGGGGTACAGCAGCAGGTCTCTCTCAGTCAGCAGAGCCAGCACCGGTCTCTCTGGACCCTGGGTCGCCTTGAGGGAGAGGCGGACAAACAGACAACACACACACACACTTTTCATTACTCATATCACAACATATGTACACATCCCTATGAATGTAATGCACACACTGTCACATATTTAAATACCTCCTTGACAAAAGGTTAACATCAAATATTAACATCAAATATTAATTTCAATTCCATAGTGAAGTACAAGCGGGGAAAATGTGTAACATAATTTCTCCTGAAGCATACCAATGGGTGTCTTGTTAGTGACTATTTGATCAGTAGGTTCACATTTGTCTCTTTTCATTCCAAAGAATGTCTATTTGTCAGAATTCACAGTGGGCAAGGACAATTAAAAACATTCAATGTCTTGTAGGTCTATAATGATCCTGTTCCATCCATCAAAGGGTTTTAGACATTGTTGTCTTTGTTGTTGGGTTTTCAACAATATGCGTTGTACAGTTGAAGTCGGAAGTTTACATACACTTAGGTTGGAGTCATTAAAACTTGTTTTTTAACCACTCCATACATTTCTTGTTAACAAACTATATTTTTGGCAATTTACTTTAGGACATTAACTTTGTGAATGACACAAGTCATTTTTCAACAATTGTTTACAGACAGATTATTTCACTTATAATTCACTGTATCACAATTCCAGTTTTGTCAGAAGTTTACATACACTAAGTTGACTGTGCCTTTAAACAGCTTGGAAGTCATGGCTTTAGAAGCTTCTGATAGGCTAATTGACATCATTTGAGTCAATTTGAGGTGTACCTGTAGATGCATTTCAAGGCCTACCTTCAAACTCAGTGCCTCTTTGCTTGACATCATGGGAAAATCAAAAGAAATCAGCCAAGACAGAAAATTGTAGACCTCCACAAGTCTGGTTCATCCTTGGGAGCAATATCCAAATGCCTGAAGGTACCACGCTCATCTGTACAAACAATAGTATGCAAGTATAAACACCATGGGACCACGCAGCCGTCATACCGCTCAGGAAGCAGACGCGTTCTGTCTCCAAGAGATGAACATACTTTGGTGCCCAAAAAGTGCAAATCAATCCCAGAACAACAAAGGACCTTGTGAAGATGCTGGAGGAAACAGGTACAAAAGTATCTATATCCACAGTAAAACAAGTCAGACTACGGTTTGCAACTGCACATGGGGACAATGATCATACTTTTTGGAGAAATGTCCTCTGGTCTGATGAAACAAAAATATAACTGTTTGGCCATAATGACCATTGTTATGTTTGGAGGAAAACAGGGGTGGCTTGCAAGCCGAAGAACACCATACCAACCGTGAAGCACGAGGGTGGCAGCATCATGTTGTGGGGGTGCTTTGCTGCAGAAGGGACTGGTGCACTTCACAAAATAGATGGCATCATGAGGGGGGGAAATTATGTGGATATATTGAAGCAACATCTCAAGAATATTGCTCAAGAAAGTTGAAGTTTGGTCGCAAATGGGTCTTCCAAATGGACAATGGCCCCAAGCATACTTCCAAAGTGGTGGCAAAATGGCTTCAGGACAACAAAGTCAAGGTATTGGAGTGGCCATCACAAAGCCCTAACCTCAATCCCATAGAAAATTTGTGGGCAGAACTGAAAAAGTGTGTGCGAGCAAGGAGGCCAGAAGGAATGGCCCAAAATTCACCCAACATATTGTGGGAAGCTTGTGGAAGGCTAAAATAAATGTTTGACCCAAGTTAAACAACTCAAAGGCAATGCTACCAAATACTGATTGAGTGTATGTAAACTTCTGACCCACTTCAACTGTATATGTTTCATTCTTTCCCCTTTTCAAGGCACATACGACTTTCTAATTGGCAGCTCCTCAGCACAAGGCTAGCGCAAAAAATCTTCTCAGAAAGTCACTTAACAGACTAAACAGACACTAGACTAGTCGCTAATGCACTTAAACAGAGCACAGTGTTTGAGTCAGACATTCTTTTGAGTCAGACATTGCTAATCTAGCCTTCGCATCACTAAAATGCCAGGATATAAACCAGATTACATTTTCAGTCACAACAACTGATGTTACAGACAATGTTTATTGGAACGCACTCAGGAGACACATTAGCTGACTAGACAATAGAGAGGCCTGTCTTAGTTCGGTTTTTACCATTTGTCAAAACTAACAAGTAAAGAAATAATTGCGCCAAGACCTGGGATCAAATACTATTTAAAATAATTTAAAATACTTTATCAGTGCTTGATTGAGCTTGTCTGTTGCGAAAAGTCCAGAAAATACAAAGACCCGCCCACCTGGGACTCCAGGAAGTCTAAAGCAAATGTTCAAAGTTATTATTTGCACCCAGGGCAGGCTGCCATAAATAGAAATACAGAAAGCCTAACACAAACTCACATTTGACCTTTGACTCTTTGTACCTGCTCAGTGATCCATCCCATGTGTTTGACCTCCAGGCCCGCCTGCATGGCCCTCAGCTCATCCCTGACTCGGGGCACCAGGGCCGAAACCCCGGCTTGGATGGCGTTATACCAGGACTGGGCCATGGCAGGGTCCTTGGCCCTCAAGAACACCGAGCTCTTTCTGCTGGACGAGATCACCTCAAAGTACCTGTGTGGAGGGGAGAGAGGGAGTGGGAAAGGGGGAGAGAGAGGGGACAGAAAGAGAGAGAGGGGGGGGTGAAGTGAGATACATGGAGAAAGAAAAGAGGTAAGGAGAGAAAGGGGAGAGACGCACACAAGAAAACAGTGTTAGCTGTGGTCAGGTCCCTGGAGAATGCACTAAAATCCATTTATGACCCTTGAAGTTGAGGAGGGTCAATTAGCTTGCCTCCTGTGACAAATACATTTACATCCTATTAAAACTCTCCTCTCCTTTACCTCTGGACAAAGCTGGAGTAAACCAGTTGGTTATGACATGGATTTTGACAATGTAAGCGCAGCCTATCCAGCTGCGATGCTTCTGTTGTTATTGAGGATGTATGTAAAAACCCTGCATGTCGGCTATATGCCCATCATGCAACGAGAGATGAGATAATCCAGTGACTCTCATATTACAAACATTTAAGTTATTTTCCTGTAACAATTTTTCTTCTCCGTTTTATTTGATTAATAAACTACCCTTACCCTACTATAATGAAGGCTGGTTCAACAGCAATGTGTTGGGTGTCTTCTTTATCCTTGCCATGCATTAACCAAGAAGCCTGTCCATAGAAGGTTTCTAAATGATCTACTCGTGAAGCTTTTTCTGTTTTTGCATTATTCACAATTCACATAGGCCTACCTGCAGTGCATTACTACATTATTCACAATTCACATAGGCCTACCTGCAGTGCATTACTACATTATTCACAATTCACATAGGCCTATTCTGCAGTGCATTACTACATTATTCACATAGGCCTACCTACAGTGCATTACTACATTATTCACAATTCACATAGGCCTACCTGCAGTGCATTACTACATTATTCACAATTCACATAGGCCTACCTGCAGTGCATTACTACATTATTCACAATTCACATAGGCCTACCTGCAGTGCATTACTACATTATTCACAATTCACATAGGCCTATTCTGCAGTGCATTACTACATTTTATTTATTTTATTTATTTTACCTTTCTTTAACCAGGTAGGCAAGTTGAGAACAAGTTCTCATTTACAATTGCGACCTGGCCAAGATAAAGCAAAGCAGTTCGACAGATAAAACGACACAGAGTTACACATGGAGTAAAAACAAACATACAGTCAATAATGCAGTATAAACAAGTCTATATACAATGTAAGCAAATGAGGTGAGAAGGGAGGTAAAGGCAAAAAAGGCCATGATGGCAAAGTAAATACAATATAGCAAGTAAAATACTGGAATGGTAGTTTTGCAATGGAAGAATGTGCAAAGTAGAAATAAAAAAATAATGGGGTGCAAAGGAGCAAAATAAATAAATAAATTAAAATTAAATACAGTTGGGAAAGAGGTAGTTGTTTGGGCTAAATTATAGGTGGGCTATGTACAGGTGCAGTAATCTGTGAGCTGCTCTGACAGTTGGTGCTTAAAGCTAGTGAGGGAGATAAGTGTTTCCAGTTTCAGAGATTTTTGTAGTTCGTTCCAGTCATTGGCAGCAGAGAACTGGAAGGAGAGGCGGCCAAAGAAAGAATTGGTTTTGGGGGTGACTAGAGAGATATACCTGCTGGAGCGTGTGCTACAGGTGGGAGATGCTATGGTGACCAGCGAGCTGAGATAAGGGGGGACTTTACCTAGCAGGGTCTTGTAGATGACATGGAGCCAGTGGGTTTGGCGACGAGTATGAAGCGAGGGCCAGCCAACGAGAGCGTACAGGTCGCAATGGTGGGTAGTATATGGGGCTTTGGTGATAAAACGGATTGCACTGTGATAGACTGCATCCAATTTGTTGAGTAGGGTATTGGAGGCTATTTTGTAAATGACATCGCCAAATTCGAGGATTGGTAGGATGGTCAGTTTTACAAGGGTATGTTTGGCAGCATGAGTGAAGGATGCTTTGTTGCGAAATAGGAAGCCAATTCTAGATTTAACTTTGGATTGGAGATGTTTGATATGGGTCTGGAAGGAGAGTTTACAGTCTAACCAGACACCTAAGTATTTGTAGTTGTCCACGTATTCTAAGTCAGAGCCGTCCAGAGTAGTGATGTTGGACAGGCGGGTAGGTGCAGGTAGCGATCGGTTGAAGAGCATGCATTTAGTTTTACTTGTATTTAAGAGCAATTGGAGGCCACGGAAGGAGAGTTGTATGGCATTGAAGCTTGCCTGGAGGGTTGTTAACACAGTGTCCAAAGAAGGGCCGGAAGTATACAGAATGGTGTCGTCTGCGTAGAGGTGGATCAGGGACTCACCAGCAGCAAGAGCGACCTCATTGATGTATACAGAGAAGAGAGTCGGTCCAAGAATTGAACCCTGTGGCACCCCCATAGAGACTGCCAGAGGTCCGGACAGCAGACCCTCCGATTTGACACACTGAACTCTATCAGAGAAGTAGTTGGTGAACCAGGCGAGGCAATCATTTGAGAAACCAAGGCTGTCGAGTCTGCCGATGAGGATATGGTGATTGACAGACAGAGTATTCACATAGGCCTATCTACAGTGCATTACTACATTATTCACAATTCACATAGGCCTACCTGCAGTGCATTACTACATTATTCACAATTCACATAGGCCTACCTGCAGTGCATTACTACATTTGGCTTCTATCCCTCTCCATTTCCAAAAGAGTGCCAAAGACACACTCCTCCAAACATAGGCTTTTCAAAATGTTCAGTCCTATAATGCCATATTATAGGCCTAGGCTATATCTTGCTTGTTGAGAACGTGCACACATATGATAAAAAAATACTACGCTCCTGTAAATTGTATTTGAGGAGAACTGCGATTACTTAAAGACCTATACTTACATAAGGCAATTACAGAAAACTCTGGATTTAAAAACAAATGTTGCTATCACTTATTACTCTTACCTATGATATTTAATAAACTGTTGTATGAATCCACAATGGACTAGGACGAGGATATTCCGTGCTCCCAGACAAAATGGAATTGATGACAACGCAAAGACCGTCAATTATAGGGCTGGGAATTGCCAGGGACCTCGCGATATGATATCACAATACTTTGGTGCCAATACGATATGTATTAAATTGCCATTTTAATCATTTACCAGACGCTCTTATCCAGAGCGACTTACAGAAGCAATGAGGGTTAAGTGCCTTGCTCAAGGGCACATCAACAGATTTTTGGGGAGGAGCTAGGAACACAAGCATTTCACTACACTGGCAATAACATCTGCTATATATGGGTACGCAACCAATAAAATTTGATTAGATTTTGATTCGAACCAGCGACATTTCGGTTACTGGCCCAACGCTCTTAAATGATACAACATGTATTGCAAGTACAGCCAACTAGCGCAAAAATAATATTGTTATATTGTCAAACCGATACGATATATTAGTCCAAAATAATATCTCGATATGTAACTGTATCAATTTTTGCCCCCATCACTAGTCAATAACCAACAGAACTTGAGACGAACGCATGCAGTATCACTCCTACAACTTGCCTACTCATCAAAACCCAGTCATTTTGCGCCAGCGATTGCGCTCATAATAACGGCTGTGAAAATAGCAAAAATATTTCTGACACAACCCCAGACCTAAAGCACTACAGCCAGTGCTTAGGTTTACCATTGTGTTGGGTCTGTTCACATAGAGCGCTATTAAAGCTCATTGTGGAGCGTACAAGGTAACCCAATACCAGTGTGCTGTAGATTCTCATTGAAATCTTTCAATGTTTTCACCTGGAACAATCCATAAGGGGGGAGATATGAAGAGAGATGAAGCAGGACCCATACACACTATTGCTCCTGTCGTGTCTTTGGCTCTGCCGGATTAAGTGACATGGTATTCTATAAAATAATTGATCCGTAATTAATATTACCTGATTGAGCTAATCATGTAAATGTAATTAACTAGAGAGTCGGGGCACCAGGAAATAATATTTATAGAGCTGTTATCTTCCGAATAGACTATTAAAGACCTAGTAATATTTTACATCAATAGCAGTCAATATTAATCGTCATCTTAATTCAGTCTCATCTGAAAGTTGTAAATTCTTGCTTATCTGCACGAACCCTGGCTAACAGGTTGAATCAGCAATACAAAATTGGGTTTAATTATTTATTTACTAAATACCAAACTAATCACACAGAATTACACATAATTAAATCATAACTTAATTACAAATTACGTCATAAAGGAAAACATCCCTATCGGGCGGAACAGATACGACAGCTGGTTACACAGAAGAAAGGGGCTGGGTTTGAGTGAAAGAGCGGGAAGACTGAGGAACAAAGGGCGAAGCTGTGCTATCATAAATACAGAATCTTATGCATTCTAAATTACCGCCCATTTGGAAAAGGAAAATGCAATAAATATTTACTCTGAGCTGCGCTTCGGTAGGTTGGTGGTAGATGGAAGCCGTGTTGCCCAACCGAGTCCTTTGAAGAATGTCTCTGCTGGTAAATTGGATACGTTGTAGTAATGTCGTTGTCTGATAGACGGGATACTCTGTCTGTTCCTTCCTAACCTTCGTTTGCAGCTGCTGTTGCTAGCTAAACGGCTAGGAGGTATCACTTCTGTAGTGAATAAGAGTTCAAAGTTCATACCATTCGCAACCAAAGCTCACGCTGATGTTGGCTTCGTTCTGTAGTTATTATCTGAACCCTTCTGACATCGGACCGTCGTCCTCACATCCTTGGAACAGGAGGTTATATTGTCGTCAATGCTTTATATAGGAAGGGAGAGGAGGGCGTGTTTGAAAAGTTTTATAGCCCATGTCCCTTCACAGGGGCGGGCCACTGATTGAGCAGAGCCCTACCTTATGAAAACCCAAATCTCACATTTTAGAAGCTTAAAATCACATTTCATCCCATCACAAATAATTTCATATTCAAACATTTAAATTGAACAACAATTCCATGTGAATACGATAACTCTGATGTGTAGACTTTCCACTGTAGAGTTTATGTCATCTTATCATTGATGAGAATGTCTCAGGTGACAACCAAACTGACATCATATTCATTAAGTACCACCACATATGTTCAATTGGTCGGATTAGCAGAATATAGTTAATTTCCCCCCCACCTTCTGATGTTCCCAGAATCTCTATGTTAACCAAGGGTTTTGCAAATGTAACATCAGTAGGGTAGAGAGAAGAAAAAGGGGGAAGAGGTATTTATGACTGTCATAAACCTATCCCCAGGCCAACGTCATGACACTCCACTACACGGCCTTATTTAGGATTAGCATAACAACGTTTGGATCCAAGAGAGGACTTTGTCTGGCCATAGGCTACGAAAAGTTTAACCAGAGGAGACAGCTGGAGCTCAAAGAGCCTCAGAGTAGGAGTGCTGATTTAGGATCAGTTTTGTATTTTAGATCATGTTGATTAAGATTACATGGACAGACCATAGATCAGTTCTCCTACTTGAAGATGCTTTGTGGATACAGGACCAGGCCTAAGCTTTGTGGGTACAGGTCCAGACCTTTTGTGGGTACAGGCCCAGACCTTTTGTGGGTACAGGCCCAGACCTTTTGTGGGTACAGGCCCAGACTTTTTGTGGGTACAGGCCCAGACTTTTTGTGGGTACAGGCCCAGACCTTTTGTGGGTACAGGCCCAGACCTTTTGTGGGTACAGGCCCAGACTTTTTGTGGGTACAGGCCCAGACTTTTTGTGGGGACAGGCCCAGACTTTTTGTGGGTACAGGCCCAGACCTTTTGTGGGTACAGGCTCAGACCTTTTGTGGGTACAGGCCCAGACCTTTTGTGGGTACAGGCCCAGACTTTTTGTGGGTACAGGCCCAGACCTTTTGTGGGTACAGGCCCAGACTTTTTGTGGGTACAGGCCCAGACTTTTTGTGGGTACAGGCCCAGACCTTTTGTGGGTACAGGCCCAGACCTTTTGTGGGTACAGGCCCAGACCTTTTGTGGGTACAGGCCCAAACCTTTTGTGGGTAAAGGCCCAAACCTTTTGTGGGTACAGGCCCAAACCTTTTGTGGGTACAGGCCCAAACCTTTTGTGGGTACAGGCCCAAACCTTTTGTGGGTACAGGCCCAAACCTTTTGTGGGTACAGGCCCAAACCTTTTGTGGGTACAGGCCCAAACCTTACTGAATTCAAGATACAAGCTATCGTACCCAGTTTCTCCCTCTCTCCGTCCGTCTCCCTCTCTCTGTCTCTCCGTCCGTCTCCCGCTCTCTCTCTCTTTTTTTCCTCTCTCTGTCTCGCTCTCTCTCTGATCATGTAACTCAGTTCCCCATTGAACTGGGTTCCA
The DNA here is from genome assembly GCF_002021735.2 of Oncorhynchus kisutch. Lineage (NCBI taxonomy): Eukaryota > Metazoa > Chordata > Actinopteri > Salmoniformes > Salmonidae > Oncorhynchus > Oncorhynchus kisutch. Next base: position 65,083,166 of record NC_034178.2, read on the forward strand.
CCCACAGTACCTGTTCTCTGTGTCCGGGGGGCACTGCTTCCTGGTCACCTGGCACATTTTCAGGGGGATGGTCCTGGCCTCCTTCAGCTCAGTAGGGGGGGCGTCTGCGCCCTTCTGTGGCGTGGCATGAGGGGAGTCCCAGGGTAGGGGTGCACCGGGCAAGGTGTTCTTAAAGAAGGCTGACATCTCCTTGATGTATTTCACTGAGATAGGAAACAAGAGATGGGGAGAGTTGTATTAAGGAAGATTCATATTGAGATGGAGAAGGAAGGTATGTAAGGTATTATATCAGGTGAATTGGAAGCAGTGAGAGTAAGAACAACTATTCCGACTTTGATACTATGAGGGTCGGTTTCCTAGACACAGATTAAGCCTGTAAACCAAGACAAAAAATCTCCATTGAGAATCATTTTTAATTCAGAACTACGCCTGATTCGTGTCCGGCAAACCACCCCTCAATGTTTAGCTAATGGAGTGTGCATTAGAAGGTTAATTAGTCAAATGAACTTGGAGTTTGGAGTATAGCCTGGTATCTTATCAATGTTGTGAACTTCATAAGTATTCTCTTTCACTGCTGTGACTTATGAAGTCACTGAGTCAAATCCTGATCCTCTGCTCACCCTGCACACCACGCATCCCTTCTCTCTTACATGGCCTCCTATTCCTACACATGGCCTCCTATTCCTACACATGGCCTCCTATTCCTACACATGGCCTCCTATTCCTACACATGGCCTCCTATTCCTACACATGGCCTCCTATTCCTACACATGGCCTCCTATTCCTACACATGGCCTCCTATTCTATTCCTACACATGGCCTCCTATTCCTACACATGGCCTCCTATTCCTACACATGGCCTCCTATTCCTACACATGGCCTCCTATTCCTACACATGGCCTCCTATTCCTACACATGGCCTCCTATTCCTACACATGGCCTCCTATTCCTACACATGGCCTCCTATTCCTACACATGGCCTCCTATTCCTACACATGGCCTCCTATTCCTACACATGGCCTCCTATTCCTACACATGGCCTCCTATTCCTACACATGGCCTCCTATTCCTACACATGGCCTCCTATTCCTACACATGGCCTCCTATTCCTACACATGGATTTTATAACACATTTCATGCAATTCCACACGTTTTGCCATAGAGCACAGAGAAATGTTTTTAATATGATATCTGAGTGAAACTAACAACAATCAGTGGACCATGATTACTAAGTTTAGATAGCTGGCCGCTAGACTAACACCAATCTAAAAAAGGTTTGCTGACATGGGCTAATTGACTGACTTTCCGTGACTGACATGATGCACAACCAAATGTAGAAATTGGACCTTGTGTATTCTTCTATTCAATAGTAATTTGAGACCCCGAAATTTTGAAAAAAATATAAACAAATTGATCTGATGGCTTTCAAAAGGGAGGCCGCGGGCTGTCAGTTGCCCATCCCTGCCCCGGTCGGTCAGTCAGGGAGTCAGTCAGCGTCAGTGAGTCAGTGTCAGCAAGTCAGTCAGCGTCAGTGAGTCAGTCAGCGTCAGTGAGTCAGTCAGCGTCAGTGAGTCAGCGTCAGTGTCAGTGAGTCAGTCAGCGTCAGTGAGTCAGTCAGCGTCAGTCAGCGTCAGTGAGTCAGTCAGCGTCAGTGAGTCAGTCAGAGTCAGTGTGTCAGTGAGTCAGTCAGTGTGTCAGCAAGTCAGTCAGCGTCAGTGAGTCAGTCAGCTTCAGTGAGTCAGTCAGCGTCAGTGAGTCAGTGTCAGCGAGTCAGTCAGCGTCAGTGAGTCAGTCAGCGTCAGTGAGTCAGTCAGCGTCAGTGAGTCAGTCAGCGTCAGTGAGTCAGTCAGCGTCAGTGAGTCAGTCAGCGTCAGTCAGCGTCAGTGAGTCAGTCAGCGTCAGTGTGTCAGTGAGTCAGTCAGTGTCAGTGAGAGTGAGTCAGTCAGCCAGTGTTGATGAGTCAGTGAGTCAGTCAGCGAGTCAGTCAGTGTCAGCGAGTCAGTCAACGAGTCAGTCAGTGAGTGATTCAGTCAGTCAGTGATTCAATCAGTCAGTGAATCAGTGTCAGCTAGTCAGCCAGTGAGTCCGTCAGTCAGTGAGTCAGTCAGTCAGTCAGTCAGTGTCAGTCAATCAGTGAGTCAGTCTCTCACCCAGACCCCAGTCAGCATTATTCTCACTCACTCACTGATGTTTGTCCATTAAGATTTGGTATAGGGTTAAAACACGTGACTCTCGGAGCCGGAGACTCCTAGTAAAACCAAGCCTACTGGATGGTAGCGCTCACCGTTGCCCCTAGTGGCTGTTTGTCAAGTCATCTCCCGACGTCCTACTTCGCAGTGGATCTTGCACGACCTGGCTGCTGTCTCTGTGGTCTCAAACACGCTGGTTTAACACCCCTCACACTTGCAAAAGCCCAAACATGGTTGACTGGGCAACACTTTCACACAACAAACTCTGACCTACACATACGCACATACACGCACAAGCACCTGATAGCCCTCCACTGTTTCAAACCTCAGTGACTCCTGGATACTTTGCTTCTACAGTTGAAGTCGGAAGTTTACATACACTTAGGTTGGAATCATTAAAACTTGTTTTTCAATCAATTTTTCCAACAATTGTTAAATGACAGATTATTTAACTTATAATTCCCTGTATCACAATTCCAGTGGGTCAGAAGTTTACATAAACTAAGTTGACTGTGCCTTTAAACAGCTTGGAAAATTCCAGAAAATGATGTCATTGCTTTAGAAGCTTCTGATAAGCTAATTGACATAATTTGAGTCAATTGGAGGTGTACCTGTGTATGTATTTCAGGGCCTACCTTCAAACTTAATTTGCTTGACATCATGGGGAAATCAAAAGAAATCCGCCAAGACCTCGGAAAAATAATTGGAGACGTCCACAAGTCTGGTTCATCCTTGGGAGCAATTTCCAAACGCATCTGTACAAACAATAGTACACAGGTATGAACACCATGGGACCACGCAGCCGTCATACCACTCAGGAAGGAGACGCGTTCTGTCTCCTAGAGATGAACGTACTTTGGTGCGAAAAGTATGCAAATCAATCCCAGAACAGCAGCAAAGGACCTTGTGAAGATGCTGGAGGAAAAACAGCCATAAAAAAACTGACTACGGTTTGCAACTGCAAATGGGGACAAAGATCGTACTTTTTGGAGAAATGTCCTCTGGTCTGATGAAACAAAAATAGAACTGTTTGGTAGAGGTCGATCGATTAATCGGAATGGCCGATTAATTAGGGCTGATTTCAAGTTTTCATAACAATCGTAAACCTTTATTGAATTTTTATTTAACGAGGCAAGTCAGTTAACAAAACATTCTTATTTACAATGATGGCCTAGGAACAGTGGGTTAACTGCCTTGTTCAGGGGCAGAACGACAGATTCAATCTTGGTATTCAATCTTGCAACCTTACGGTTAACTAGTCCAACGCTCTAACCACCTGCCTCACGAGGAGACCGCCTGTTACGCGAATGCAGTAAGAAGCCAAGGTAAGTTGCTAGCTAGCATTAAGCTTAATCAATCATAATCACTAGTTATAACTACACATGGTTGATGATATTACTAGTTTATCTAGAGTGTCCTGCGTTGCATATAATCGATGCAGTGCGCATTCGCAAAAAAGGACTGTCGTTGCTCCAACGTGTACCTAACCATAAACACCAATGCCTTTCTTGAAATCAATACACAGAAGTATATAAACATGCATATTTAGCTAAAAGAAATCCAGGTTAGCAGGCAATATTAACCAGGTGAAATTGTGTCACTTCTCTTGCGTTCATTGCACGCAGAGTCAGGGTATATGCAACAGTTTGGGCTGCCTGGCTCATTGCGAACTAATTTGCCAGAATTTTACATAATTATGACATAACATTGAAGGTTGTGCAATGTAACAGGAAAATTTAGACTGATGGATGCCACCCGTTAGATAAAATACGGAACGGTTCCGTATTTCACTGAACGAATAAACGTCTTGTTTTCGATATGATCGTTTCCGGATTCGACCATATTAATGACCTAAGGCTCGCATTTCTGTGTGTTATTATGTTATAATTAAGTCTATGATTTGATAGAGCAGTCTGACTGAGCGATGGTAGGCACCAGCAGGCTCATTAGCATTCATTCAAACAGCAATTTGGTGCGGTTTGCCAGCAGCTCTGCTATTTATGACTTCAAGCCTAGATTAGGCTGGTGTAACGATGTGATGTGAAATGGCTAGCTAGTTAGCGGGGTGCGCGCTAATAGCGTTTCAAATGTCACTCGCTCTGAGACTTGGAGAAGTTGTTCCCCTTGCTCTGCTTAGTTTTTCCCCTTGCTCTGCTGCTTCGAGGGTGGCTGTTGTCGTTGTGTTCCTGGTTCGAGCCCAGGTAGGAGCGAGGAGAGGGACGGAAGCTATACTGTTACACTGGCAATACTAAAGTGCCTATAAGAACATCCAATAGTCAAAGGTATATGAAATACAAATGGTATAGAGAGAAATAGTCCCATAATTCCTATAATTACTACAACCTAAAAAACTTCTTACCTGGGAATATTGAAGAGTCATGTTAAAAGGAACCACCAACTTTCATATGTTCTTTCATATGCACTTTTACACCAACACTTTGTTTTTGCATTATTTAAACCAAATCGAACATGTTTCATTATTTATTTGAGGCTAAATTCATTTTATTGATGTATTATATTAAGTTAAAATAAGTGTTTGTTCAGTATTGTTGTAGTTGTCATTATTACAAATACTTGTTTTTTATTTTATTTTATTATTATTATTATTTTTTTTTTAAATCGGCCGATTAATCGGTAGCGGCCTTTTTTTTGCCCTCCAATAATCGGTATCGGCGTTGAAAAATCATAAATCGGTCGACCTCTACTGTCTGGCCATAATGACCATCGTTATGTTTGGAGGAAAAAGGGGGAGGCTTGCAAGCTAAAGAATAGATAGATAATAAACAGCGAATAGTAACAGTGTAAAAACAAATTCAAAGGTGGGGGGGGCATTTAATTAATTGTTCAGCATGGCTTGGTGGTAGAAGCTGTTAAGGAGCCTTTTGGACTGGTTTAGATTCTGGTTTAGACCAAAGGACGCTACGGAGGAACCAGAGGAGCTCCATTCTGGTGTAGACCAGAGGACGCTACGGAAAGACCAGAGGAGCTCCATTCTGGTTTAGACCAGAGGACGCTACGGAGGAACCAGAGTAGCACCACTCGGGTATCACTGTGTGTGTGTGTGGGGGGGGGGTGAAGTTGTCTCTCAGGGGACAACAGGGGCTTCCTCTGTCCCCCAAAATAGACCCCCTAGTCCAGGGATGGGTAACTTGGATGGGGGTGGGGGCCACAGAAAAATCTGACCTCATCATGAGGGGTATGCGTACTCCCCACTCCCCAACACATTGGGAGCAACAAAAAAATTGCAACCCCCCTCTTGACAGCCAAGACACATTTTAGCTGACATGGCTAATTGAGTGACTATCAGTGACTGACATGACCAGAGAAAACTGCTGATGCACTACCACATTTTGCACATTTTTTATTCTACTATTCTAGCTTGCAGCAGTAAGTTAACACCCGAACTGAGTTGAAAATTGATCCGAGGGCCTTCAAATGGGAAAACATGAAGCAGACTTAAAAACCTTCAAAAACCTACTGTACGTAAATATTGTGTGCTATAGCCTCGATGTGTCTCGATGACAACATATTGACGCTCGTTTCCAACATTAGAGCTGTTTTCTTAAAGAGTTAAATCCGCTTTGTGTTTTGTTTCCTTGCCACGATACTAATGAGTATTGCGATACTGGTATTGTCAAGGCCCTATTATATACAGTATAACCCCTAGGTGCATTGTGGGTACTGAGTGAATGGACTTGGATGATAAATGAAAAGGTACGTAGAGTTACATAAGTTTAGATGATTTCCCAAATAACTAGGAGCATTTTCTAGATTAATAATATGAGGTATTTTCAATTTCCATACATCACTAATGGCAAATATATAATTTAAACCGAGCAAGACAAATGGAAAGGGAAGGGAGGAGGCCATTGCTGAATAGCTTGGTGCTGTAGAGAGTGAAAGCATCCTGGGGTGGAACATATGACTAAGCTCGATTCAACCAGAGGCAAAAGATGTTTAACAGAATCCAGAAGTTTCCATGAATACCAGTTGAGGGCACATAAATAGCAGGGTTAAAATTAGCTGAGACTGTACTGTTATTACTTTAGCTTATCTGGCAGTCCAAACAAGTAGTTTTGTGTGTGTGTGTGTGTGTGTGTGGAGTTTCTTTGCTCCAATTGCAGAATCCCCCGCTAAGCTTTTCTTCGGGACTCTTCACATTCTACCCCTAAATCCAGACCATGTATTTCCTACCCAATTCAGTTCAACACGGTTCACTTTTAAAGGCACGCTAAATAACCTAATGGGCCAAAAAACACAGCCCAGCAGTCGCCACTTAAATTGCCGAAAAACTGAAAACGATGGGGTAAACGAAACCACATCTTCCAAATCCCCTTTGGTGTTATTAATGGGGAAGATAATATTCTCAAAGGGGGAGAAACTATAGGGGTAAACCATGTCACGCACACTTTGTGTGTCCATGTCACGATGTGTGTCCACTGGCGACTGGGGGGTGAAGACTGGTATCGTCAGTCAGCACAGTGGTGGTCATTAGTTTCACGTCCTAACTTGGCAAACACAACTCTCCGTTGCCAAGTCAAAGACAAAAATCCTCTGTGGTCGAGCCCCCCTGCTTCCTTGTTGCCGTGGGAGCGACTGGAATTCCATTTCATTAGCTACATTGGGACATTTGAAGCATGCTGTATGCCCCAGTAGCCACTGGAATGTCCTTTTACCTCCCTCGCAAAATGTTCCTGGCAGACAAAACATAATACAGTCCATACACCCTAATACAGCCCAGGAATATACCAGAGACAGTACTATACCAGAGACAGTACTATACCAGACACACGGCACTATACCAGACACACGGCACTATACCAGACACACGGCACTATACCAGACACACAGTACTATACCAGACACACGGCACTATACCAGACACACGGTACTATACCAGAGCCAGTACTATACCAGAGACAGTACTATACCAGAGACAGTATTATACCAGACACACGGCACTATACCAGACACACGGCACTATACCAGACACACGGCACTATACCAGACACACGGTACTATACCAGACACACGGTACTATACCAGAGCCAGTACTATACCAGAGACAGTACTATACCAGAGACAGTACTATACCAGACACACAGCACTATACCAGAGACAGTACTATACCAGACACACGGCACTATACCAGACACACGGCACTATACCAGACACACGGCACTATACCAGACACACGGTACTATACCAGACACACGGCACTATACCAGACACACGGCACTATACCAGACACACGGCACTATACCAGACACACGGCACTATACCAGACACACGGTACTATACCAGACACACGGCACTATACCAGACACACGGCACTATACCAGACACACGGCACTATACCAGACACACGGCACTATACCAGACACACGGCACTATACCAGACACACGGTACTATACCAGAGACAGTAATATACCAGACACACGGCACTATACCAGACACAAGGTACTATACCAGACACACGGCACTATACCAGACACACGGCACTATACCAGACACACGGCACTATACCAGACACACGGCACTATACCAGACACACGGCACTATACCAGACACACGGTACTATACCAGAGACAGTAATATACCAGACACACGGCACTATACCAGACACAAGGTACTATACCAGACACACGGTACTATACCAGACACACGGCACTATACCAGACACACGGCACTATACCAGACACACGGCACTATACCAGACACACGGCACTATACCAGACACACGGCACTATACCAGACACACGGTACTATACCAGACACACGGTACTATACCAGACACACGGCACTGTACCAGACACACGGCACTATACCAGACACACGGCACTATACCAGACACACGGTACTATACCAGACACACGGCACTATACCAGACACACGGCACTATACCAGACACACGGTACTATACCAGACACACGGTACTATACCAGAGACAGTAATATACCAGACACACGGTACTATACCAGAGACAGTAATATACCAGACACACCGTACAATACCAGACACACGGCACTATACCAGACACACGGCACTATACCAGACACACGGTACTATACCAGACACACGGCACTATACCAGACACACGGCACTATACCAGACACACGGCACTATACCAGAGACAGTACTATACCAGACACACGGCACTATACCAGACACACGGCACTATACCAGACACACGGTACTATACCAGACACACGGTACTATACCAGAGCCAGTACTATACCAGACACACGGTACTATACCAGAGACAGTACTATACCAGAGACAGTACTATACCAGACACACGGTACTATACCAGAGACAGTACTATACCAGACACACGGTACTATACCAGAGCCAGTACTATACCAGAGACAGTACTATACCAGAGACAGTACTATACCAGACACACAGCACTATACCAGAGACAGTACTATACCAGACACACGGCACTATACCAGACACACGGCACTATACCAGACACACGGTACTATACCAGACACACGGTACTATACCAGACACACGGCAATATACCAGACACACGGTACTATACCAGAGCCAGTACTATACCAGAGACAGTACTATACCAGAGACAGTACTATACCAGACACACAGCACTATAACAGAGACAGTACTATACCAGACACACGGCACTATACCAGACACACGGCACTATACCAGACACACGGCACTATACCAGACACACGGTACTATACCAGACACACGGCACTATACCAGACACACGGCACTATACCAGACACACGGCACTATACCAGACACACGGCACTATACCAGACACACGGCACTATACCAGACACACGGTACTATACCAGAGACAGTAATATACCAGACACACGGCACTATACCAGACACACGGCACTATACCAGACACACGGCACTATACCAGACACACGGCACTATACCAGACACACGGCACTATACCAGACACACGGCACTATACCAGACACACGGTACTATACCAGAGACAGTAATATACCAGACACACGGTACAATACCAGACACACGGCACTATACCAGACACACGGCACTATACCAGACACACGGTACTATACCAGACACACGGCACTATACCAGACACACGGCACTATACCAGACACACGGCACTATACCAGAGACAGTACTATACCAGACACACGGCACTATACCAGACACACGGCACTATACCAGACACACGGTACTATACCAGAGCCAGTACTATACCAGACACACGGTACTATACCAGAGACAGTACTATACCAGAGACAGTACTATACCAGAGACAGTACTATACCAGACACACGGTACTATACCAGAGACAGTAATATACCAGACACACGGCACTATACCAGACACACGGCACTATACCAGACACACGGTACTATACCAGACACACGGCACTATACCAGACACACGGCACTATACCAGACACACGGCACTATACCAGACACACGGTACTATACCAGAGACAGTAATATACCAGACACACGGTACTATACCAGAGACAGTAATATACCAGACACACAGTACAATACCAGACACACGGCACTATACCAGACACACGGCACTATACCAGACACACGGTACTATACCAGACACACGGCACTATACCAGACACACGGCACTATACCAGACACACGGCACTATACCAGAGACAGTACTATACCAGACACACGGCACTATACCAGACACACGGCACTATACCAGACACACGGTACTATACCAGACACACGGTACTATACCAGAGCCAGTACTATACCAGACACACGGTACTATACCAGAGACAGTACTATACCAGAGACAGTACTATACCAGACACACGGTACTATACCAGAGACAGTACTATACCAGACACACGGTACTATACCAGAGCCAGTACTATACCAGAGACAGTACTATACCAGAGACAGTACTATACCAGACACACAGCACTATACCAGAGACAGTACTATACCAGACACACGGCACTATACCAGACACACGGCACTATACCAGACACACGGTACTATACCAGACACACGGCAATATACCAGACACACGGTACTATACCAGAGCCAGTACTATACCAGAGACAGTACTATACCAGAGACACAGCACTATAACAGAGACAGTACTATACCAGACACACGGCACTATACCAGACACACGGCACTATACCAGACACACGGCACTATACCAGACACACGGCACTATACCAGACACACGGTACTATACCAGACACACGGCACTATACCAGACACACGGCACTATACCAGACACACGGCACTATACCAGACACACGGTACTATACCAGACACACGGCACTATACCAGACACACGGCACTATACCAGACACACGGTACTATACCAGACACACGGCACTATACCAGACACACGCCACTATACCAGACACACGGCACTATACCAGAGACAGTACTATACCAGACACACGGCACTATACCAGACACACGGTACTATACCAGACACACGGTACTATACCAGACACACAGTACTATACCAGACACACGGCACTATACCAGACACACGGCACTATACCAGACACACGCCACTATACAAGACACACGGCACTATACTAGACACACAGTACTATACCAGACACACAGCTCTATACCAGACACACAGAAGTCAATGCCACATGTGATGTGGAGTGAGTGTGTATTCCTGAACTTAATGGGGTAAGATTGATAAGAGGCAGGCCTGTAATGTGGGTCAGACTATGTGGACTGACTCACTTGGCTAGAATGGGTAAGGAAGTTAGGTATTCCCACCGCTGGAAATGATTTAGATCGAAGTGGGATAGGCCACTCATCCACACAGTCCCTCTCATTACAATCATGGGCAAGAGGCTTTGTCCTAAATGGCATCCGATTCCTTATGTAGTGCACTACTTTTGACCAGGACTCATAGGGGTAGATAGTAGGGAATAGGGTGCCATTTGGGATGCAAACAGGGAGTAAATCATTCTTCATAACTAATTCAGATATACGACATAACTTTAAAACTTGATTGCTTTGCATAAAATGTCAAGAGGTAATTATATACATTTTCACCAAAGTAGAGAAAGTGAATTCAGCAGCAGAGGACAAAATGAAGAACTCGACCAGGTTCCACTTAATCTTCCACTTTTCGAAACAGAATCTGCTGATTCTGTCAGCCTTCCACTTTCCATTGTAGCAGTTAGTTATTATTCTTTCTTTTTTATTACCACAGATAACCATATCAATATTTGCCTATTGCAAGTGGCCATTGCAAGGTGTAACTTCCCGGCAAAGGAATTAACTAGTTAATTTTACTCTATTTTGTTATTCAGAACTAGACACTTCTCTTTGCAGTCAAAGGTGATGTGAAAGACAATGAAAATACTATCAATCTATGTAAACCACCCCTGGCACAATGTAAATACTATCAATCTATGTAAACTACCCCTGGCACAATGTCAACTACCCCTGGCACAATGTAAATACTATCAATCTATGTAAACCACCCCTGGCACGATGTAAATACTATCAATCTATGTAAACTACCCCTGGCACAATGTAAATACTATCAATCTATGTAAACTACCCCTGGCACAATGTCAACTACCCCTGGCACAATGTAAATACTATCAATCTATGTAAACTACCCCTGGCACAATGTAAATACTATCAATCTATGTAAACCACCCCTGGCACAATGTAAATACTATCAATCTATGTAAACTACCCCTGGCACAATGTCAACTACCCCTGGCACAATGTAAATACTATCAATCTATGTAAACCACCCCTGGCACAATGTAAATACTATCAATCTATGTAAACCACCCCTGGCACAATGTAAATACTATCAATCTATGTAAACCACCCCTGGCACAATGTAAATACTATCAATCTATGTAAACTACCCCTGGCACAATGTAAATACTATCAATCTATGTAAACTACCCCTGGCACAATGTAAATACTATCAATCTATGTAAACCACCCCTGGCACAATGTAAATACTATCAATCTATGTAAACTACCCCTGGCACAATGTCAACTACCCCTGGCACAATGTAAATACTATCAATCTATGTAAACTACCCCTGGCACAATGTAAATACTATCAATCTATGTAAACCCCCCCTGGTGCCAGAGGTGGTTCTTGTTGCGCACATAGCAGGTTGCTGTGGCGACATGGCTACAGCAATGGGCCTCTTTATACTACACTACTTTCAGGACAAACTAGGTCCAGGAGAGATACAGTACTTGTGTAGTGTAACGAGCAGGGATGCAAACTGCTGAGGTCCCAAAAAGGTGACACTTTTTCGTTGCACTGAACCATGCAAAAAGTCCCTGCTAGGGGGAAATGCAGGTTTTAACTAATTAAACAACAAAGAATATGATCTACATGATCAGTCTGTGTGTAAAATAAAAAGTGGTTCATGTGAGCCTAACTCACAGCTAAAACATGTAAAGAAAGCAATCCAATGTTATTTGTTACCTAGACTTTACTGCAAATGACACTCGAGTCTTGAGGAAAACCAATACACTAATATTGCAGTTAGCCATGACAGCCTTTATAATAGAACGCTTGTGATCACACACATCTGAATATTGCACTTGGGAAAAAAACTTCTTAAAGTAGAAATAGAATGAAACAAACAGGCATTCTATTTTTGCTCTATTATAGTGGCCACTATATTAGACATGATCAAGTGCACAAGGCTACATGTGTGCAAAAATAACACTGAGTAATAAATGGAATAATCCCCCCTCACTCACACACGTGTTACTGTCAAGTTCAACACAACAAAAACAGTATATTCGGGCTACACTGCACATTATTATGTTGTACACTTTCTGCCTGTGGACATCTTTTCTTCCATGTGCCAGCAAAAGTGAGACAGAGGGAAAGTGTGTGGTGTTCCTTTCACCTCTATAGTGGCATCCAGCGTAAGCCAGGCCCAGCTACACTTGATCCCTGAATCCACTTGTTTAACAAGCAACGCCTCATTTTCACCTAATTCTCTCATTCTGAAAATTAACCACCGTAGAAGGAAAACATTTGTTAACAGATAGTGGTTAGTTCGTTAGCTAGTTAACATTACACAGAGATTGCCAGGGTTCAGTAAGCAACTAACTCATTATAACTTGAGCAACATGCTGACCAGACCGGACACATCGTGTGTTGCCAAGGTCTAAAATAGAAGTCATTCCTATTTCTGACGCAGATCACGCTGCAAGTCCTGGATCTCCCATCTCCTCATTGGTTTATAGAAGCAGGTACCCATGTGCCATCTCCTCATTGGTTATACCCACATGGGTGATTGAAAGACAAAATGTTTTGCCGGTTGTCGTGGTAATACTATGAAAGTGTAGACTCCATATGTGTTATTTCATAGTTTTGATGTCTTCACTATTATTCTACAATGCAGAAAACAGTCAAAATAAAGAAAAACCCTTGAATGAGAAGGTGTGTCCAGACTGTTGACTGGTACTGTATATATAACTGCAATATTTAGATTATATTTGTTTGGTTTTAAATGCAGTCATTTTGTTTTTTGCAATTTTCTCAGATGTACATGAATCCGCTGTGTACAACCTCTCAAGTCAACACAGTGGCCAGCTGCGACAATGTGGCAGCATAAGGAAGTTGATATGTCGGTTTCTTTAATGATTATCAGTCAAATTAATACATTTATAAAATGTTGGTTTCTAAGTATAACTTTGTAAGACTATAAATTATCAACCACCCAGCTTTGAAGTAGTTAAAGGGCCTAGTTCCCTGTGTTTGAGAGGAGCTGGCTACTGTATATGGAGACTTCTAGCAATTGCTCTAAGCTAACGATATGATAACTTCAATTATCTCCAAACTGCACGCAGAGACATAAAAATGGTATCCCTGAGTTCATCCGACTCTGGGTAAATTAAAAAACAACCTAAATCTCTAAATCTCCCAGTATCCCTTTAATTACCTTAATATCAGTAGATAGCATTAAAGATTTAAAGCCTTTTAAAATATCCACACATTTGTGAATCATTGCATTAATCAAGTGTGCAACACTATGTGCAATATGTTTAAGATGAGAAGCACCTGTAAAGTTTCAATTGCTAACCTTTCTATCTGTAAACCTGTTTGTCTATAAACTATTACTATATACTAGTATTTACAGTATGCTAATAGCTGAAGCAGGAATTATGCTTTGGCCACATCACATCCAAGGCTACTGTAAACAGAAAAGTTGCAAATCTGATGTTGAAGAGAGATAGATCTCACTAGACATATTTTACTAATGTAAATCCAGCCACAGTCTCTATATATAAATACAGGCTGACCTGTGGTCCATTTCACCCACTAATGGTAAAGGCGGGAAGCTGATCCTAGATCTGTGGGAAACTTTCAAAGCTTGAACAAAGCACAAATCAAAAGCGTTTCATGGATAATGTGAAGGAATTCCAAAAGGAACAGGGTCAATACAGAGTCCTTCAGAAAGTATTCACACCCTTGATTTTTTCCAAATGTTGTTGTCTTAGCCTGAATTAAAAATTGTTAGTAGCTACTATCTTGTCTCATCGCTACAACTCCCGTATGGGCTCGGGAGAGACGAAGGTTGAAAGTTATGCGTCCTCCGATACACAACCCAACCAAGCCGCACTGCTTCTTAACACAGCGCGCATTCCAAAAGTCAGTCGGAAGTCAGTCGCACCAATGTGTCGGAGGAAACACCGTGCACCTGGCAACCTTGGTTAGTGCGCACTGCGCCCGGCCCGCCACAGGAGTCGCTGATGTGCGATGAGACAAGGACATCCCTACCGGCCAAGCCCTCCCTAACCCGGACGACGCTAGGCCAATTGTGCATCGCCCCACGGACCTCCCTGTCGCGGCCTGTTACGACAGAGCCTGGGCGCGAACCCAGAGTCTCTGGTGGCACAGCTGGCGCTGCAGTAAAGCGCCCTTAACCATTGCGCCACCCGGGCACAATTAAAACATTTTTTCAGCTGTAATAACGGCCAAAGATGCATCTACAAAGTATTGAATACTTACGTAAATGACAATAAATTAGCAAAAATGTAGATGGGCGAGAAAAATGGGTGAGGTTTTTATTTTATTTAATCCATTTTGAAATCATGCCGTAACAACAGAATGTTGAATAAGCCAAGGGGTATGAATACTTTCTGAAGGCACTGTACATGGTATATTTATAAATAACTATTTCACAAAATTTTTACATTCTGTCAAAGAGCACATGTTCAACTTTATAACAAACCTCATGTTTTCCCATTCAACTTCATGTTTTCCCGTCTCAAGAGTTAAGGAGTTATTGTGGGGAACTAGGCCTCTGTTAAGATGTCCGCATGCTTCCCATCTGAAACAGTTTGTGCATATATTATGACAACATTTTGTGATGTTTTTGCTCGTTTTGGTCTTCGGCAAGGGGTTTTTTCGTTTGTTCGCAAAAAATAATTCTACAGCAAGCTGATGTTCGGAAGCCGAAGTCTATGCCTCTGTCGTTGTCATTCAACGAGAGTCAAATGGCTTTCGTCTAATTTTTTTCTTAGTTAGATGCAAAATTGCATGACTAAGATCTCCTCAGCAAAAACATCCAATTTAATGACAGATTTCTTTAATTCTGACTATTTTGTGGAAGCGTATACTGGCTAAGGCATCTCAAAATGGATAAACAGTACTATTGCCAATTTTTTTCTTGTTTTTCAAGCGAAAGTATAGAGCCGAACCAAAGCATGCGGCAGGCTTTAGGGGGTAGGTTAGGGGCACTGATCTTGAGGGGGCTTTGCCTAGTTGGAGGTGGGTGTGGGGGTTCAGGGGCCCTGGAAGAGAAAGGGTCAGGGAGGAGTTGTGATTTAATTGAAACGTTCTCTTTTGTGGTACTAATCCACCCATGAGCCTGACCAGAATGTGCACACGGGCCAGAATGTCTTTGGGAATAGGACACACATATTTTCCTCCGGGCTGGTGGTTCAGTCAATGGAAAACACTAACTGTAGTTGAAAGCCCAAGCCATCCCAACCCAATAAGGTTTTGGAGATAGTTATTTTTGTCAGTGGCACAACATTAGTAGAATTATGCAATGTATTTCTACAAATTATTTTTCATAAGAATTACTTGAACTCTCTGAAGCAGGTTAAGGTTATGAGAAAGAATACAGTTTCATGTTTTAGCTTGTTTTTGGTGTTTTATTCCGGGGGAAAAGGTGGTGCAAAGTGCAAACGCTAAGTAAATCTGTGTGTATCTCATTCAGCATTGACTTCTAAGTTTCAACTTTAGCCAACTCCTGGCCGTGTTGTAACAATACAAAAGTGTGGCTATAGCCAAAACAGACTACAAACTAAGCCTCTGCTACATATGGCCTATATGAATAGATGCTCATTACAAAATTACATTCTGGTGTATACTCTAAGTGGACCAAAGCCCTGTTGACCAAGACAGCTTATATTTTGTGTAAGAGTCTCAGCGAAAATAGACACATTCCAATTTCATTTATGGACTGAGTTGAAATGGCATTGACCCTCACCTTGCAAATAGCAAGCAAGCAACCAAACGTCAGACTAAAAGGTGGCTAAGAGAAAAGTCTTGTTCACTTTACAGCAAAGTAAGTCACGTGGGGCAAATACATTATCAAGAGACGAGTCGAGACTTGAGACCCTGGAAGTTGGCGCTAAATGGAATGTGGTGCTAATACAGAGCCAGCTACAAGGTAGACGTTTGTTTATATTGAAAGTGATCATTATATTGTCATGGATGTTTTAATAAGGCGATAGATATGCGCTTTGGCACTTTGTTCTTTGTTGTAGCCATTATATTTTTCTATGCTGAGGATTGTGTTGAGTAACTTAATATTAATTTGAAATACGGTGGTGTAGAAAAATATATAGACGCTGAATGGTTCCCGAGAAGGTTATTATTGATCATAACTTATGTCTAGTCATAGTTGTGAAAAGTGTTATGAAATGTAATGTCATGTAATATGTTTTATTTTATACAACTACCTTAATGTTGCTGGACCCCAGGAAGAAGAGCTGGAATGGGGATCCTTATGAAACACTACAAATCCAATACACTGGAAGCATAACGTTTGGCAGTGAGAGAGCGCGAGCCACATTATCAAGTGTCAAAATCTTGAAAATAGAACCAGAGCAGTGTAAGAAATTAATAGGAGCATCTCACAGTCAGCAGAAATTACACGTCTATTGTAGCAGACCTGTTAGGCGAACTGACATTGTTCACAGGCCTTTTAAATTCACCAAGTTTGAATCAAAAGAGCCTTTGTAGCTAGGTTTCCATCCAATTTGTGATAGATTTCCATGTGAATATTCAAAAAATCTGCATAAAACAATATGCACACTTTCCCACAGAGATGTTTTTCCATCAAACTGACTTTTTGTAGATGAAAGACCATGTGTGATGAAGTAGTGCACATAAAATAACTTAAGTTAAAATGAAAAGTTAAATGGGTTTCCGTTGCATTTTCAACTCTACTGATGGTTTTGTCTCAAAAAAAATGTTATGTTATATAGTGAATGTACCCACTCTGGTCTTGGCAATATGTGCTATAGCTAAAAGCTCGCAGATACAGTGCGGGTAGGCTACCAACATTGAGATTATTAGGGTAGGCTACCTACATTGAGATTATTAGGGTAGGCTACCAACATTGAGATTATTAGGGTAGGCTACCTACATTGAGATTATTAGGGTAGGCTACCTACATTGAGATTATTAGGGTAGGCTACCTACATTGAGATTATTACGGTAAACTACCAACATTGAGATTATTAGGGTAGGCTACCAACATTGAGATTATTAGGGTAGGCTACCAACATTGAGATTATTAGGGTAGGCTACCTACATTGAGATTATTAGGGTAGGCTACCTACATTGAGATTATTACGGTAAACTACCAACATTGAGATTATTAGGGTAGGCTACCAACATTGAGATTATTAGGGTAGGCTACCAACATTGAGATTATTAGGGTAGGCTACCTACATTGAGATTATTACAGTAAACTACCAACATTGAGATTATTAGGGTAGGCTACCTACATTGAGATTATTAGGGTCGGCTACCTACATTGAGATTATTAGGGTAGGCTACCAACATTGAGATTATTACGGTAAACTACCAACATTGAGATTATTAGGGTAGGCTACCTACATTGAGATTATTAGGGTCGGCTACCTACATTGAGATTATTAGGGTAGGCTACCTACATTGAGATTATTACGGTAAACTACCTACATTGAGATTATTAGGGTAGGCTACCTACATTGAGATAATTACGGTAAACTACCAACATTGAGATTATTAGGGTAGGCTACCAACATTGAGATTATATGGGTAGGCTACCAACATTGAGATTATTAGGGTAGGCTACCTAGGTAGGTAGGCTACCTACATTGAGATTATTAGGGTAGGCTACCTAGGTAGGTAGGCTACCTACATTATGAGATTATTAGGGTAGGCTACCTAGGTAGGTAGGCTACCTACATTATGAGATTATTAGGGTAGGCTACCAACATTGAGATTATTATGGATAAGAGTGATATTATTTGTATTTGTCAAATGGCAGGCAAGCATTGAACATGTCACCAGAATAAGACCCTCAATATTTATTTGAAAGGAGCATCAAGCTCATCACCTTGCACATTCACCACCCATAATTTATTTCATCTCTAGCCTTAATTAACTCCATGCTTTCCGTAGTGAGGAGGACCACACAACATACCATCGCGTGACTCAGAGTTTAGGCTACATCGATATGAAGGTTATTATATCAATATCTGCACATAATGGCGTTTCCATCGCCATTTTGCGCATAATACATTTTACAGACACAAAAAGATCCCACCCATGTCGAACAAACTATTTATCTGTTGGCATTGTACCGGCATTTCATGTTTCCATCAGCCCGGGCGTGACTTTTTTCATGCGTCAGGTAATTAATTCATCCTCATGATATAGTTGGATGGAAACGTGGTTTGTGTTGTCATAGGTTGTTTTATGTGTACGCTGTTGAAAGACAGTTGGACATTCAAGTATTCAAGTATTAACAGCTTGGGTGCTACTAGGCATAGGTGGTCTGGACCGTCGGATCTATAGGGCACCATCATAGGGCTAGTTCAGCGGAAAAAAGCATGATGGTGCCTCAAAGGTTAGCTCCAATGAATTCCTGTGGGGTAATTTTGTTGGCACAATGTTTTGTTACTTTGATGTGGACCATTGCGATAGTGTCATTGAGGTTCACAAGCCAATTTATTTTGATTGACAGCCCAACCATAATAACCTCCATTTCCTTTCAGTCGGACACTCTTTATAATGTACTATGGGAAGTCAACGACCAATATTATTCACCTTAAGCAAACTGAAATCATGCACAACAAGCCAACGGATGCCGAGCCCACCCTCGGGAAGCTCCGCCTTCCTGGCTAAAATACCCTTGCATCCATTTCCTAAATTCTTCACTTTTCAGCTCACCTGAAAGAACGTATCATGCAATTTCCAAACTTTGCTAGCACGTGAAGGCTGCGAGATTCGGCTCCAATTTAGATATCTCTTACTGGGGAGATAGTACTCATATCCACCTACTGTAGCTGTTGTGAGTTTGGTCTTGGTATCGCTTTTTGTGTTTGCTAAAAGCTACTTTCTACTCTACTTGTGTAGCCAGCCCTTCCTTGCTTGAGTAAGCTGGCCAGTGGTAAGAGTACGTTAGAAAAAGGCTAACCAGCCGAGTTTGAACCTCTGTCCGTGCCCTGGGGCATGTGGTTTCACAATGAAAATTAAAGATACTCACGAGTGCTGTCCTGTTGCCTTGGGGTGGAAACACACTCAGGAGGCCTTGGCTCAGACCAGTTAGTGTGACCATTGTCTGACTTTGTGAGGATGATTGGTGGTGGGAGTTGAAAGGGGTATCATCCCAGACAAGTGAGACTCATTCCAGTTTCTCTGGCAGTGTTCAATGTCCGGATTCCGGGGATGATATACAATCCCCTCTTAAGAGATTTCAGAGTGTGAATCGGATGACATCAGCCAGGGGCAGCCTGAAGCTCCGGCTTTGGATTCGGTAGGGGAGACTGAACCATTGCCGGTGAATTTGTTTTCTTCCCCCACAGCAGAGTTCCTCCAGGTTTGGGGGAAGATATTTACCTCCTGTCCCTGCAGTGGTGAAGCGTCACTTACCCCAGTTTAAAAATGTTACCGACGTAGCGAGTTACTTAACTACTGTTCAATGCCACAGTAGCTATGTCATAGCTACGTTTCCTTTCAGTCGGTCACTCGGTATAACATACTAGTGCTCCCAAGTGGCTTGGTCAATGGTGCTAAGTTACTGGTTGCCAAGGTCCCCGAACCCGGTGTGGGCCGGGTATCAGAACGCACAGTTCCTTCCCCACGTTCAGACACACGGTTGTCAATATTGGTGGATATGAAAACAAGTAGGACAACAAAAGTGGTGGTGCTCTACCCCTTTGTACTGTATGGGAGACTGGCAGAGTACTCTGTCCAGTGACGAGCATGCGCAGTTGACAAAGACGGAGATGAGGGGATACGGTCTGCAGTTCACTGTGCGTCCTCCTTGCTACCCGGGGTCCTAGCGCCTGTCTTAAAACAGGCTGGTCATTCAGAGTCAAGACAAGTAGAGCTCCACACTGTCATGCTGGTTTCCCAGATTCAAATCTCTGGGGTTCGTAGTAAATCACAAGAAAACTTACAGTATTAGAATCCAGCTCAGTGCATTCAGTTTCTGGGTCTCGTTCTGAATCATGTGCTTTGTCCCAACAGAGGAGGGTCGCATTCTAGGTCTGTCTGGCACAGCAAGGGCACTCTGTGCACTCTGTGCGCCCTCTACGAGAGGGTTGTATACATATAAGTGGTATGCGTTTTAGTGTTGGTGGCAGGTTGTAGTTTCTCCTTTTCAGAGCTCTTTGGTGGACATTTTGATGTTCTATGCAAGAGGTTTTGGAGTATGGGTTTTCTTTTTCCACATTTCGGCGTGTTCTATAGGGGTGACGGCTCTACCCCAGGGTCTCATCCTCTGGTGGTGCAGTTCCTGAAAGGCATGCGTCAGCTCCGAACAGTGTCTAAGCCTATGGCATCAACCTGGGACCTGGAGTTGGTCCTGGACGATTTGTTGAAGCCTCCATTTGGACCATTGGAGTCTGTGGACCTGAGGGTCCTTTCCTATAAGACTGTCCTGCTCATGGCCTTGGTGACCACCAAGCGTGTTGGGGTGTTCCACACGCTATCAGTGCACCCTTCCTGTGTGGAGTTCGTGCCTGGCGACTCCAAAGTAAAGTTACGTTCTAATGCAGTTTGCTCCCAAGGTTATGCCTATGTTTTACAGGTCCCTGGCTTTCAAAGTGTTCTTTTTCTCATGGCCTGTGTCCGGTGCGCGCTTTACGCGCTTATATGGATAATAACAAGAATGTCCGTGTTTATGACCAGCTTTTTGTCTGTTTTGCTAATCCAGCTTGGGGTAGTCTTTCATATTTGGATTGTGGAGGCTATTTCCCGGGCATATGACAGCAAATGACAACGGTTGCCTTATCTGGGTTACCACAGTTCCCCCCCGTGGGATTGAGACTAGGGCTGCCGTGGTTCGTCGCTGATTTGGTGCGCGAGTGCACATTATCAAGTCACAGCAGGTGCCCTGTTGTTTTGGACTTGTAGTTCCTTGTGTGATTCCTGGCATTCCCGAAGCATTAGGTCTCTGTGAGCCTTTTTGGAATCGGTAGGGTCTATGTACGTAGGGCTCCGTGGTTGATGATAGGCAGCATTTCTCTGGGTTACCACAGTTACTTGTGGGTTAGAGCCTTGGGTTGCCATGGTTCATCGACTCTGGTTGCTGCTATGCAGTACATGTGTGCACTTTACCAAGTCAAGGCAGGTGATCTGTTGTTTTTGACCGGCGATTCCTTGTACGAATTCTGACATTTCAGGCTCGCAAGGTAAGCATCGTTCATGGAACCGTATGTTCTATGGATTTGGGCTGCAGTTACATTGTGCACAGCAAAGATGCAACAGGTTCTGGTTCCCTATATGGGGCTCTAACAGTTCAGTCCTCATGAGGCTCTGACAGTTCAGCCTTCTCGGGTAAGTATTGGAATCGGTAGAACCTGTGTGTGCTTGTGCTGCCATGGGCCTCCTAGTTTGGTACGCTCTGTGCTGGATGGGGCGTGATTGTCTGTCCCATAGTATGTTATACCGAGTTACCTACTGAAACGGAACATATGGTTCTGATATAACTACTGTTCCCTGAAGGAGGGAACCAGGTAAATATATTTTGGCCCGGCGCCGTCAGGGGGTTTCGGTTCGCTTAAGAGCGGTACTGAAATTGAGGAAATGGATACGAGCACCGGTATTATAGCCAGGAAGGAGGGTCTTATGAGGGTGGACTTGGCATCCATTGGGCCGTTGGACGTAATTTTAGTTTGCTTTAGGTGAATAGGATTGGTCGTTGACTCGCGATAGTATGTTATACCTCAGTCCCTTCTTCAGGGAACTTCTTCAGTAATCAGTGTGGTGTTGCCAGAGAGGAAGAGGTGAAACTAGAGGGTTTATGTCCACGAAAATAAGACCACGAAGTCAGGAATTTTAAAATCTAGGTCAATGAGTGCTGAATTTGGTAAACAAATGTTGTTTTTAATTGCTAATTTGCTATGTGAGGCTTATTTGATCGAACATACGTTTCGTAATGTTTAGATTGTTATGAATGCACTGATAAAAGTGGACACACATGGCATTTCACACACGTATCTGCCCCACTCATTGGCTAGAATGGTCCCACCTGATCTCGCCTCCTCCTGCCTGCCTTCCATCTTTGAGGACATTTGTTTCCATTGTTAGAGCGGTCACTCAACTGTCTTGCCAATATAATATAATATAATATCTTTGGCTTTGCTTACCAGGGAGGTTGATGATTCCCTGGTTAAAATTTCATTTGATATTTTTAACCCTTTTAGAAACAGCTCTGAAGATGATTTTAGCAACTCTCAACCGAATTCATGTCTATGTATTCTTGCTGTTGGACCAGCCAGTTACTAAGCTTACAGTAAAGCTACAAGCCTTGCTAAGTTGCTAGGCTAACATGTTACCAAGGCTAGCCCTGCCGCACGAGAGCTTTAGGGTCAGGTTAGCTCCGGCTGCTACCTCACACATTGCTGACTGGGAAAAGGCTGCGTGGGCACAAAACTGGCACCCAACTGCCAATTAATCAAAATGCACTGCCTCACTGGCAACCTAAAAAGGGAGAAAAAGAAGTAGGACAGCTGCTTGTGCCAAGACAAGGAGGCTCAATTACTTTAGGAAAAAAAAAATATCATCTGTAGCTCATGTCATAAGTCCTGAGGAGTTACGCCTTTTCTTACTTCGGCCATGGGAAAGAACAGGAATTGTGGGATGAGAGGAATTTACCACGGATCCAACAGTACTTCCCGGTTTCCTAGCCTTTCCCAATTCCAAGGCCTTGCACTCTTTTGTTTGGCCGATCTCCAGATCAGCAGGGAAGGCTGGTATTGGGATGTGCAGGGAAGGGGAAGTGAGATGTGGACATAGTTGCTCGCCATCACCTGTTGCTTCAGTGACGGAAGTCTGGCTGTGGCTCCAGCTGGAGAACTCTGGGAAGCGTGGCCTGCGGCTGCAGAACTCTGGGAAGAACATGGAGAACCAGGGGGGATTCTATTGGCACATTATTCGTTGGACCAAACGCACTCGGCCAGGACATATTAGCATCATTGTCATGTAGACTGAGAAATACATGCACAGACACCCACAAATAAACACAGAGGGATTTTCATGTACCTGATTAGTTCGAGGAGCGCAGTGTTGTGGTTGTAATAGCTCCAGAGCTACTTGTCATTGCCTTGTCAGTGTAATGCTGAAATGGTCTACATTTCACTGCCTGCCCTACACTGTCCTCAGAGCCTTATTAGCTAAGGGGTGTTAGTTCTTACTTGAAATGCTGACAAGAAACCCTGGAGCCAATACTTATCACAGGCAGAAATGAACGCCTTTAATATTAACCCACTGTTTATAGGCCGTCATTGAAAATAATAATTTGTTCTTAACTGACTTGCCTAGTTAAAGAAAGGTTAAAAAAATATATGTATAAAAAATAAAAAATTCCGGCTCAGACATTCCTGAGTACTGACACATTTTCATGACATTCAGAATGGATTCCCACCCATTTTATTGTTACAGCCTGAATTTAAAATAGATTCCATTTGGATTTGTTTGTCACTGGCCTACACACAATACCCCATAATGTCAAAGTGGAATTATGGTTTTAGATTTTTGTTTACAAATGAAGAGCTGAAATGTTTTAAGTCAATAAGTATTCAACCCCTTTGTTATGACAAGCCTAAATAAGTTCAGGAGTAAAAATGTGCTTAACAAATCACATAGTAAGTTTTATGGACTCACTCTGTGTGCAATAATATTGTTTAACATGATTTCTGAATGACTACCTCATCTCAGTACCCCAAACATACAATTATCTATAAGGTCCCTCAGTTGAGCAGTGAATTTGAAATACATACTCAACCACAAAGACCAGGGAGATTTTCCAATGCCTTGCAAAGAGGGGCACCTATGGGTAGATGGGGAAAAAATCAAACGAATCCGCTCAGGGATTTCACCATGAGGCCAATGGTGACTTTAAAACAGTTTAATGGCCGTGATGGGAGAAAGCTGAGGATGGACCAAGAACACTGTAATTACTCCATAATAGTAGCCTAATTCACAGAGTGAAAAGAAGGAAGCCTGTACAGAATACAAATATTATAAAACATGTATCCTGTTTGCAACACGGCACTAAAGTAATACTGCAAATAAATGTGGCAAATAAATGAACTGTATGTCCAGAATACAAAGTGGTATGTTTGTGGAAAATCCAATACAACACATTACTGAGTACCACTCTCAATATTTTCAAGCATAGTGGTGGCTGCATCATGTTATGGGTATGCTTGTAATCGTTAAGGTCTGGGGAGTTTTTCAGGATTAAAAATAAAACAGAATGGCAAAATCCTAGAGGAAAACCTGGTTTAGTCTGCTTTCCACCAGACACTGGGAGATGATTTCACCTTTCAGCAGGACAATAACCTAAAACACAAGGCCAAATCTACACTGGAGTTGCTTACCAAGAAGAAAGTGAATGTTCCCGAGTGGCCGAGTTACAGTTTTGACTAACACTTCCGGTCATACGTTTTAGAAACACCTAGTCATTCAAGGCTTTTCTTTATTTTTACTATTTTCTACATTGTAGAATAATAGTGAAGATATCAAAACTATGAAATAACACATATGGAATCATGTAGTAACCAAAAAAAAGTGTTAAACAAATCAAAATACATTTTTGATTCTTCAAAATAGCCACCCATTGCCTTGATCACAGCTTTGCACACTCTTGGCATTCTCTCAACCAGCTTCACCTGGAATGCTTTTCCAACTGTCTTGAAGGAGTTCCCACATATGCTGAGCACTTGTTGGCTGATTTTCCTTCTCTACGGTTCGACTCATCCCAAACCATCTACATTTAGTTGAGGTCAGGGGTTTGTGGATGCCAGGTAATCTGATGCAGCACTCAATCACTCTCCTTCTTGGTAAAATAGCCCTTACACAACCTGGAGGTGTGTTGGGTCATTGTCCTGTTGAAAAACAAATGATAGTACCACTAAGCCCAAACCAGATGGGATGGCATATCGCTGCAGAATGCTGTGGTAGCCATGCTGGTTAAGTGTTACTTGAATTCTAAATAAATCACACAGACAGTGTCACTAGCAAAGCAACCACACACCATAGCACCTCCTCCTCCATGCTTCACTGTGGAACATACACATGCGGAAATCATCCGTTCACCCACACCGGCGGTTGGAACCAAAAATCTCCAATTTGGACTCCAGACCAAAGGACAAATTTACACCGGTGTAATGTCCATTGCTCGTGTTTCTTGGCCCAAGCAAGTCTCTTCTTGCTATTGGTGTCCTTTAGTAGTGGTTTCTTTACAGCAATTCGACCATGAAGGCCTGGTTCACACAGTCTCCTCTGAATAGTTGATGCTGAGATGTGTCTGTTACTTGAACTCCGTGAAGCATTTATTTGGGCCCCAATTTCTGAGGCTGGTAACTCTAATGAACTTATCCTCTGCATCAGAGGAAACTCTGGGTCTTCCTTTCCTGTGGCAGTCCTCATGAGAGCCAGTTTAATCATAGCGCTTGATGGTTTTTGCCACTGCACTTGAAGAAACTTTCAAAGTTCTTGACATTTTCCGTATTGACTGAACTTCATGCCTTAAAGTAATGATAAGACTGTCGCTGTTCTTGCCATAATTGAAAATCTATGGCAAGACTTGAAAATGGTTGTCTAGCAATGATCAATAACCCATTTGACAGAGCTTGAAGAATTTTTGGCAAAAGTTGCACAATCCAGGTGTGGAAAGCTCCAGCTGTAATCGCTGCCAAAGGTGCTTCTACAAAGTATTGACTCAGGGGTGTGAATAACTATGTAAATAAGATATTTCTGTATTACATTTTTTATATATTTGCAAACATTTCTAAAAACATGTTTTCACGTATGGGCTATTGTGTGTAGATGGGTGAGATAAAACATCTATTGAATCCATTTTGAATTCAGGCTGTAAGACAACAAAATGTGGAATAAGTCAAGGGTATGAATACTTTCTGAAGGCACTTTGTGTATATGTTCAATTGTATAGACTTTTTATGGCACTGAAACACTTCAAGTCACGAACTGATCCCCTGTAGAAAAACCCTATAACTAAAGAGGTTGCTTAGCTCACAAAGAAGAGAAATGCAGTTGTAAGTTTGATCTTGGAATGATGCACTTCAATTTGATGTTCATTAATAGTCGTAATACATCTACTGTAACATTAAGAAGCAACAAGAGATTGACATGCTTTTACATGCACCACAACCAGAAAATGCTTTAAAACATGGAGGAACCGGTAAAAGGCTAGTCTAATCAGTAATGCTTATTTTCGTTGTCCGTTTCAAAACGATTGGCTACAGTGTTCGCTACTGAACATTGACCTGATTGTCTCAGTAGTGTGTATTCAACAACGATCCATCATAAGACCACAAAAAGTTGTCTCTGGCAATAAGAGTCTGGCAACCAGGCTACAATGTAACTACTCTAAACCCTGCTGCATCAGTGCACTATAGGGCCCTTAGCTCTGTGTGCAGGCAGGCAGGCTGGGCCGCTGTCAGTCGTGACCAGTGTTCCTCGTTAAATGTCTTGGCAATGGGCACCAGCACATTTCAGCCACGGATTTACTGCCGTTGGCCAGAGACTGGTCCAGTAAAATTCAACCAAAAGTTAGCCTGACATTAAGAAAATAACCTTGCTTATAGTTGAGGAACGGTGCTGCGATAGCAGCACTTTCTCACACTTTCTCTCGCTACAATGTAACCTTCCCCATCTGTTGGTCTCTACTGAATACATGTAAGACTGTGTCCCACATGGCATTCTATTGCCTACATAAGACACTACTTTTGACCAGAATAGGGTACAATTAAGGAGGAAGCCCTATTCTCTCATTAGCACTAACAGTAGAGTGTCCTTTTCAGACGGTAGACCATGTAGATACCACATATAGTGGAGCAAAAGATTCCTGGTCTGGTGGGGTTTAGGAAGAGCTACTTCCTGCTCATCACCTTTCCCTAGAGACCTTCCATTCTGCCCCACACCACAGCACATGGTGCACTGCCGGTACCCCCCCCACCCCCCCACACCCCCCACCCACACAGTTTCTCTCTCCTGTCCATGTCATGGTGTCACCTCTACTCCAACCAGCCACCCTCTGTGACACCCTGTTAGGCTTGGTTGCCCTGGGGAGCATGCTGCCATCCTCCCCCCCTGGTTCCAACCTCCCCCCCTGGTTCCCTCTCACTGTGTGGGAATGCTGCATGGTTGGCCAGGGGCAGTGATGAGTGCAGTCTCAGGGCAGAATCCAAATGAGGTCCAGGCTGAGATATGTGTCAGCGGCAGTGTTGCCTTAACCAGGTCGAAGTTGGTCCAGTGCTTTTTGTTAGAGTACCTCTCCTCCAAGCCAGAGGTTAGAGGAATGAACAGGACAAACTGCTATTATACAGTATTAAAGTAAAGTATACTACATAATAGTATGAATTATTCTCTATATTGTATTATGTTATATATACATCCAATATACAGTACCAGTCAAAAGTTTGCACAAACCTACTCATTCAATGGTTTTTCTTTATTTTTTTTTACTGTTTTCTACATTGTAGAATAATAGTGAAAACATCAAAACTATGAAATAACACATATGGAATCATTTAGTAACCAAAAAAGAGATTCTTCAAAGTAGTAACACTTTGCTTTGATGACAGCGTTGCACACTCTTGGTATTCTCTCACCTGGAATGCATTTCAATTAACACGTGTGCCTTGTTAAAGGTTAATTTGTGGAATTCTCAATGTGTTTGTGCCAATCAGTTGTGTTGTGACAAGGTAGGGGTGGTATACAGAAGATAACCCTATTTGGTAAAATATCAAGTCCATATTACGTCAAGAACAGCTCAAATAAGCAAAGAGAAACAACACGCCATCATTACTTTAAGACATGAAGGTCAGTCAATATGGAACATTTAAAGAACTTTGAAAGTTTCCTCAAGTGCAATTGCAAAGAAACCACTTCTAAAGGACACCAATGAGAAGAAGAGCCAAGAAGCATGAGCAATGGACATTAGACTGGTGGAAATTTGTCCTTTGGTCTGATGAGCCCAATTTGAGATTTTTGGTTCCAACCGCTGTGTCTTTGTGAGACGCATAGGTGAACGGATGATCTCCGCTTGTGTGGTTCCCACCGTGAAGCATGGAAGAAGAAGTGTGATGGTGCTTTGCTGGTGACACGGACAGTGATTTATTTACAATCCAAGGCACACTTAACCAGCATGGCTCCCACAGTATTCTGCAGCTATACGCCATCCCATCTGGTTTGCGCTTAGTGGGACTATCATTTGTTTTTCAACAGGACAATGACCCTAAACACACCTCCAGGCTGTGTAAGGGCTATTTTACCAAGAAGGAGAGTGATGGATTGTTGCATCAGATGACCTGGCCTCCACAATCACCCGACCTCAACCCAATTAAAATGGTTTGGGATGAGTAGAACTGCAGAGTGAAGGAAAAGCAGCCAACAAGTGCTCAGCATATGTGGGAACTCCTTCAAGACAGTTGGAAAAGCTGGTTGAGAGAAAGCTTTGCACACACTTGGCAGTCATCAAGGCAAAGGGTGGCTACTTTGAAGAATCTAAAATACATTTTGAATTCTTTAACACTTTTTTGGTTACTACATGATTCCATATGTGTTATTTATTTCAAATGATGTTTTCACCATTATTCTACAATGTAGAAAATAGTAAAAAAATAAAGAAAAAAGCCTTGAATGAGTAGGTGTGTCCAAACTGTTGACTGGTACAGACACATTATGTAAAGTATGACCATATCAGGTGCAGCCCACCTTCTCTATCTTGTTCACTCCCTCTCTCTGTCACACACGCACACACACAGTAAGCTCAGATAAGAAATGAAAGCCTGCTGCACTTTTACAATTTAAGCGGTGATGTTTTTCTGTTATATGTATCTGACCTTCTCAGGTGTTTGTGTCACCCAGTTGGAGATTGATTATTCCATTGGAGGGATGCCAGGAATACTGAAGAGCCTTTCCCTCTACACTTCTTAAATATGTTCATGTCCATTATGCCCTGCACTATCATTCAATATTATTATGAACATAAAGTGCAATAATCTAAAGTAACATACCACAGGCTCGAGGGATATCTGTTGTAACTTAAAAGGATAGTTCCCCCAAATTACAAAATTACTTATTGGTTTCATTACGCTGAAAGCAGTCAATGGACAAGGTATGCTTTGCTTTAGTTCCCTGGCACTGTTTCCTAATGCTAAGATTTTTGCATTTGTGGCAAAAATCCCATTCAAGTCATTTTGGGTGAATTAGGCCTGGCTCGCAGTTGGCGTTACAATTCATCCCAAAGGTTTTCAATGGGGTTGAGGTCAGGGCTTTGTGCAGGACAGTCAAGTTCTTCCACACAAATCTCAACAAACCTTTTCTGTATGGACCTTGCACGGGGGCATTGTCATGCTGAAACAGGAATTGTCTAGAATGTCTGTATGCGTTAACATTTCCCCTCACTAGAACTAAGGAGCCAAGCCCGAACCATGAAATACAGCCCCAAACCATTATTCCTCCTCCACCAAACTTTACAGTTGGCACTATGCATTCGGACAGGTAGCATTCTCCTGGCATCCACCAAACCCAGATTCGTCCTTCAGAATGCCAGATGGTGAAGCGTAATTCATCACTCCAGAGAACACGTTTCCACTGCTCCAGAGTGGCGGCGAGCTTTACACCACTCCAGCCGAAGTTTGGTATTGCACATGGTGATCTTAGGCTTGTGTTCGGCTGCACAGCCATGGAAACCCATTTCATGAAGCTCCCGATGAACAGTTATTGTGCTGATGTTGCTTTCAGAGGCAGTTTGGAACTCGGTAGTGAGTGTTGTAACCGAGGACAGAAATTTTTACACGCTACACACTTCAGCACTCAACGATCCCGTTCTGTGAACTTGCGTGGCCTATCACTTCAAGGCTGAGCCTTTGTTGCTCCTAGCTGATCACATACTTTTGGCCATGTAGTGTGTCTTGAATTGGCTACCTAGTTATTTGTCTAATCTCATATTTTATAGGCCTACCTGCTGCTGCAATGTCTCTCTCTTTAAGCCGTCAGCATGCTTCAGTTCAGCTGGCCCCTAGCTAGAAGCTAGAACTCGGCCAGGCAAACCAAATGAGTGCTCTCGCACACTCCCTTAAAAGACTACGACTAATTTGAAGGGGTGTCCACATACTACTGTATATACAATGTACATTTGATGACTGACAGGGAGCGCTGTTTTGAAACCACACGCCTCCATCTTGCCACTCCCCCACCATTGTAACAAATACTTTGTAAGTTATAGAGAAGCATTTATAAACATCTACATTTGTTTTTCTCACATGTATTCTATTAGAGACACATTAATACAGAATTGTAAATTGTATTAAACACACACACACACACACACAGCATTAGGAAAGTATTCAGAATCTTTGACTTTTTCCACATTTTGTTACGTTACAGCCCAATTCTAAAATTGAATTGAAAAAATAGAACTCATCAATCTACACACAATACCTCACAATGACAAAAACAACAACATTCTGTTTGTTTGTTTACATTTTTTAAAATAAAAAACAGAAATACCTTATTTACATAAGTATTCAGTCCCTTTGCATTGAGACTAGAAAATTGAGCTCAGGTATATCTTATTTCCATTGATCATCCTTGAGATGTTTCTACAACTTGATTGGAGTCCACCTGTGGTAAATTCAATTGATTGGACATGATTTGGAAAGGCACACACCTGTCTATATAAGGTCACACAATTGACAGTGCAAAAACCAAGCCATGAGGTCGAAGGAATTGTCCGTAGAGCTCAGAGACCGGATTGTGTCGAGGCACAAATCTGAGGAAGGGTACCAAAACATTTCTGCAGAATTTAAGGTCCCTAAGAACACAGTGGCCTCCATCATTCTTAAATGGAAGAAGTTTGGAACCACCAAGACTCTTTCAAGAGCTGGTCTCCCGGACAAACTGAGCAATCGTGGGAGAAGGTCCTTTGTCAGGGAGGTGACCAAGAGCCCAATGGTTACTCTGACAGAGCTCCAGAGTTACTCTGTGGAGGTGGGAGAACCTTCCAAAAGGACAACCATCTCTGCAGCCCGCCACCAATCAGGGCATTATGGTAGAGTGGCCAGGTGGAAGACACTCCTCAGTAAAAAGGCACGTCACAGCCCGCTTGGAGTTTGCCAAAAGGCACCTAAAGACTCTCAGACCATCTTTGGCCTGAATGCCAAGCGCCACGTCTGGAGGACTGTGAAGCATGATGGTGGCAACATGATGTTGTGGGGATGTTTTTCAGCGGCATGGACTGGGAGACTAGTCAGGACCGAGGGAAAGATGAATAGAGCAAAACATATATATTTTTTCAATTATAGAATGAGGCAAAACATAACAAAATGTGGAAAAAGTCAAGGCATCTGAGTAATTTCCCGAATGCACTGTGTATGTGTGTATACAGTTGAAGTCAGAAGCTTACATACACTTACGTTGGAGTCATTAAAACTCATTTTTCAACCACTCAACAAATATCTTGTTAACAAACTATAGCTTTGGCAAGTCGGTTAGGACATCTACTTTGTGCATGACAAGTCATTTTTCCCAAAAATTTTTACAGACAGATTATTTCACTGTATCACAATTCCAGTGGGTCAGAAGTTTACATACACTAAGTTGACTGTGCCTTTAAACAGCTTGGAAAATTCCAGAAAATGATGTCATGGCTTTAGAAGCTTCTGATAGGCAAATTGATATAATTTGAGTCAATTGGAGGTGTACCTGTGGCTGTATTTCAAGGCCTACCTTCAAACTCAGTGCCTCTTTGCTTGACATCATGGGAAAATCAAAAGAAATAAGCCAAGACCTCAGAAAAAAAATTGTAGACCTCTACAAGTCTGGTTCATCCTTGGGAGCAATTTCCAAACACCTGAAGGTACCACGCTCATCTGTACAAACAATAGTATGCAAGTATAAACACCATGGGTCCACACAGCTGTCATACCGCTCAGGAAGGAAACGCGTTCGGTCTCCTAGAGATGAACATACTTTGGTGAGAAAAGTGCAAATCAATCCCAGAACAACAGTAAAGGACCCTGTGAAGATGCTGGAGGAAACCGGTACAAAAGTATCTTTATCCACAGTAAAACGAGTCCTATATCAACATAACCTGAAAGGCTGCTCAGCAAGGAAGAAGCCACTGCTCCAAAACTGCCTTAAAGCCAGACTACGGTTTGCAACTGCACATGGGGACAAAGATGGTACTTTTTGGAGAAATGTCCTCTGGTCTGATGAAACAAAAATAGAACTGTTTGGCCATAATGACGATAGTCATGTTTGGAGGAAAAAGAGGGAGGCTTGCAAGCCAAAAAACACCATCCCATCCGTGAAGCACGGGGGTGGCAGCATCATGTTGTGGGGGTGCTTTGCTGCAGGAGGGACTGTTGCACTTCACAAAAAAGATGGCTTCATGAGGAATGAAAAAAATAAAAATTAATTAATTATAAAATTATAAGCAACATCTCAAGACATCAGTTAAAGCTTGGTTGCAAATGGGTCTTCCAAAATGACAATGACCCCAAACATACTTCCAAAGTTGTGGCAAAATGGCTTAAGGACAACAAAGTCAAGTTAATGGAGTGGCCATCACAAAGCCCACAAATCCTATAGAAAATGTGTGGGTAGAACTAGAAAAAAAGTGTCTGCAAGCAAGGAGGTCTACAAACCTGACTCAGTTACACCAGCTCTGTCAGGAGTAATGGGCCAAAATTCACCCAACTTATTGTGGGAAGCTTGTGGAAGGCTACCCAAAACATTTGACCCAAGTTAAACAATTTAAAGGCAATGCTACTAAATACAAATTGAGTGTAAGTAAACTTCTGACCCACTGGGAATGTGATGAAATAAATAAAAGGTGAAGTAAATCATTCTCTCTACTATTATTCTGACATTTCACACTATTAAAATAAAGTGGTGATCCTAACTGACCTAAAACAGGGAATTTTTACTAAGGGTTAAATGTCAGGAATTGTGAAGAACTGAGTTTAAATGTATTTGGCTAAGGTGTATGTAAACTTCCGACTTCAACTGTGTGTGTGTATACACACACACACACACACACACACACACATTTTAGAAAGTACTAATGTTATTGTCCCCACCACAATCAAAAAATACTTCAATACATGTAATTTTGTCCTTCAAACATTTCTATACGGATGTGACTGGAACGAATTGCAAAAATCGCTGAAGTTGGAGACTTTTATCTCCCTCACCAACTTCAAACATCTGCTATCTGAGCAGCTAACTGATCGCTGCAGCTGTACATAGTCTATCGGTAAATAGCCCACCCATTTTCACCTACCTCATCCCCATACTGTTTTTATTTATTTACTTTTCTGCTCTTTTGCACACCAGTATCTCTACCTGCACATGACAATCTGATTGTCATCTGATGTTGTGTGTGCAATGGAAGACAACACATATCAAGATTCAAAATGCAATCAATTTTCAATAGAAAATAAAGAAAAATACTCACATCTTCAACTAAGTTGCTAAGACAGGAGCACAGAGACAGTGTGAGACTACTTCTCTTTTCCAAGTTCTGGAAGCCATAAGGTTATCACAGGTGTCACTATGGACAAAATAGTGAATACAATGCCATGTTGCCTTGAGATCAGACAACCAAACTACCTCAGGCGCGGTTGTTTATAAACTGTTGGAGCAAGTCCTAGACACAACAGAAGCATCTCAATAACCTCCCCCTCAGCAAAGTCCCAAAGCCTCTCGACTTGTTTCCTGCCAAATCCGCTCCTCAGGATGAGTAACCCATGAAATGATTTCTGACATTATGGATCACAGGTCTGTTGGATGAGCTGCCTGATCCTTTTCTGCTCCGGTGTTGACAGGGCAGAGGGATTTAGAGGGATTTCCCTTGCCTAGCTGGCTGTGGAGCGCTGTGGAGTTGTGTGCCAGCAAGCTAACCCGCCTCACATTAATAAACTTGTGTATCCGTCTACTGTATGCATGTCTCAGAGGGCTATCTGGACAGTACTGGAGAAGTTGGTGGTCAACAGCCTAACATAATGCTACAGAAATTCACTGTGGATATTGTGCTTCCTTCTAGAGCACAGCATAAGTCCCTTTTGTAGAGGGTAGAATAACAGACCTGTCCAATGATGTGCACATTCATTACGCACATAAAATATTGGGAGTCACAGAACACCTGTGATGCAATCGATGGACAACATGCAAGCCTTCTATTGATCTCAGTTAAAGACCTCGTCTCCAATTCAACACTGTCCGTTTCCCTTCGCCTGCTGCTGGAGCTGCCTGGCCTGGCTGACAGACAGAGAGCAGTGAACCTACATGACCACCTCCAGGACTTTCTCCACATTGATCCCCTGCAGTGCCCGACCGGCAGCCCAGAAGTTCTCATTTTAGCTAGTTTCAATGGGGCGTTTGATGGGTTCTGATGGGATTTGCTGCAGCCATTATTTTTGGTTAAATAGGATCGACTCTGATACAGATGTAGGATTTTAATTTGAGCCATTTTGCTGCTGCAGGAAATTAATCCTGCAGCAACAGAAAATGTGACTTATAATGTGGATTATAATTCATGGACATTTTTCTAGGGGTTGATAAATATGACATTTACAAACTTCAGAAGCCTTTTAAAACCTCAAATACACTACAAAATGTAACACTACAAGTCATCCTGCAACAAACAGGGTGATCAAATGAAGATCCTACATCTGTAACCCCCCCTCTACAGCCCCGGCTCGATCTCAGTGTGCTAAGAGGCTTTTCCTCGAGGTGAGACATTTCTATTTCTTGGCAGTTGTTCTCTACTTCTATCCAAAGTTACTTACTGTTCACTTACTCACAGTTCATCTTGCTTCTAATCCACTGAAGGAGAAGCAATCTACCTCATGGCATGCAATGCTGGGTTTGAACCTCTACACCAGCGACCTTTTGGTCGATAATCGACTTGGTCATGCTAGAACATTTCTTGGAACCCCGGCCTGGCAGAAATGTCCTGGTAGTGCTTACCCTCTAGGATGACCTCCTTCCCCGTCTTCTTTAGAGCCTGCACGGCATCATCGTGTGTGGCCTCCCGGAGGTCAGAGCCGTTGACTGAAAGGATGGCGTCACCCACGTACAGGGCCTCCGTCTGGTCAGCAGCCAACCCTTTGAAGATCTTCGAGATGAGAATAGGCATTTTATTCTCTTTCCCACCTGCAAAGTAAAGCATATGGCATCGGTTCAGTTCATCTAAAAGGAACCTGGTACGCTTCTCATACAAAGTATAAACCAGATGGTTACCAGTCTAAGTGTGTGCCCCTCTCTTAATGGAGAAGGGATGTGAATATGAAATATGGTGGGCTACAGGAATACCGTACATATGCTTTTTCCTAGGGCTTAAAGGTGACATGAAAAGGTTTTTTGCTGTTTTTCCAAACCTTTCATTATAACAGCTAAATACATCATCAAATGATCTGCAATAATATGTTGGTAAGGTTAGATTTTGTATCCTTGATATAACACTAAAGGTGGGAACCAGTCAACATGCTTCTTTGGAATGCTTAGAAATGATGTCATTTGAGGGCATTGTGAAAATTCCATAATTTGATTTTAGTGCACAATTTCACATCTCTGAGCTCACATGCTCGATATTGTACAGTGGAGAACACAATCAGAACTCTATTTCCCGTTTTACATTTGATCCAGCTGTTCC
Organism: Oncorhynchus kisutch; assembly: GCF_002021735.2. Classification (NCBI taxonomy): domain Eukaryota; kingdom Metazoa; phylum Chordata; class Actinopteri; order Salmoniformes; family Salmonidae; genus Oncorhynchus; species Oncorhynchus kisutch. The sequence continues at coordinate 65,119,776 of NC_034178.2, forward strand.
AGTCAGGAAAAAAACCCGGTGCCGGGATTTCAAAGTAGTTTTCATGTTTCACTTGTGCTCCACTGTGACAGTAGGTGGTCGGTCAGATTTATGCTGCAGAATGGGAAGATAAGATGCTGTTCTCCTTCTAGCTACCTATAATAAATCGCTTGAAACGACACTACTGTTTACAGGGATCTTTATTTATGGACAGTTCAAAGTGATATGAATATTTGTGATTGAGAAAATGCTTTTCATATGTACCGAACCATCCAATGATGGGATTTATAAATAAATTATCTGGGCTCCCAAAAAGGACAATTACCTGGGCTCCCAAAAAGGAGATCTAAGTGATGGAAGAGAATATGGAAAAATATGACCTTGGCATCCTGTAATTCGAACCATCAACGTATGCATTTTAAGTTTGTTCACAGACTGTATTTAACAGCAAGAAAACATTTTACGATTAAATTGGCCCCCACTCCCAACTGTTGACTGTGTCTGCTAAATAAGGTAGGCACATTCCTTCATATGATGTGGGATGCCCTGCAGTTAAATGTTTCTAGCACAAAGTGTTCAAAATGAATTTCAATGTGCATGAATGTAAATATTCAAATGCTTTGCATCTACTATGTTATTTAATGATGATTACTACTGGCAGCACCGCTGCAGAAAAGATGTTGGACACCTGACTCTCTCCCAATACTCCAGTGGATACACTTCCTGTTCAAAGTTATACCATTAGAATAATCCACAGTGAGAATGAAGGGGGGGTCGTCTAGGAACAATTAAAGCCTGGACAAATAGACTTAACTGTGTAAAGAATCATCTCAGCTAAAACCCAACACATACAAATAAACTATTTATACAGCCCAACACATAAGGTGAGGAGAACAAGTATTTGAAAACCTGCTAAATCGGCAGTGTTTCCTACTTACAAAGCATGTAGAGGTCTGTAGTTTTTATCATAGGTACACTTCAACTGTGAGAGACGGAATCTAAAACAAAAATCCAGAAAATCACATTGTATGATTTTTAAGTAATTAATTTGCATTTTATTGCATGACATAAGTATTTGATCACCTACCAACCAGTAAGAATTCCAGATCTCACAGACCCGTTCGTTTTTCTTTAAGAAGCCCTCCTGTTCTCCACTCATTACCTGTAATAACTGCACCTGTTTGAACTCGTTACCTGTATAAAAGACACCTGTCCACACACTCAATCAAACAGACTCCAACCTCTCCACAATGGCCAAGATCAGAGAGCTGTGTAAGGACATCAGTGATAGAATTGTAGACCTGCACAAGGCTGGAATGGGCTACAGGACCATAGGCAAGCAGCTTGGTGAGTAGGCAACAACTGTTGGCGCAATTATTAGAAAATGGAAGAAGTTCAAGATGACGGTCAATCACCCTCGGTCTGGGGCTCCATGCAAGATCTCACCTCGTGGGGCATCAATGATCATGAGGAAGGTGAGGGATCAACCAAAAACTACACAGTCTCAAAGAAAACCATTAGTAACACACTACACCGTCATGGATTAAAATCCTGCAGTGCACGCAAGGTCCCCCTGCTCAAGCCAGCGCATGTCCAGACCCGTCTGAAGTTTGCCAATGACCATCTGGATGATCCAGAGGAGGAATGGGAGAAGGTCATGTGGTCTGATGAGACAAAAATAGAGCTTTTTGGTCTAAACTCCACTCGCCTTGTTTGGGGGAAGAAGAAGGATGAGTACAACCCCAAGAACACCATCCCAACCCGTGAAGCATGGAGGTGGAAACATCATTATTTGGGGATGCTTTTCTGCAAAGGGGACAGGACGACTGCACCGTATTGAGGGGAGGATGGATGGGGCCATGTATCGCGAGATCGCAGATCTGGGTCCGTATTGCCCAGCGACAGCCCCGAAACCTGAAGGATCTGGAAAAGGTCTGTATGGAGCAGAAGGCCAAAATCCCTGCTGCAGTGTGTGCAAACCTGGTCAAGAACTACAGGAAACGTATGATCTCTGTAATTGCAAACAAAGGTTTCTGTACCAAATATTAAGTTCAATTACATCTAATTGATGTATATTCTGATTAATGATTAATATTTTACTATTTTAAAGTTCATCTGAGTATTAGGAAATCTTAAGTGGTAATCCATGACTTCCTGTTTCACTGGGGTATAAATATGAGGTGACACACTAAACTCCCTTAGTCATCCATCAACATGGGAACACACAAGTGAAAGGAGACAAAATGTTGTTGACCTTCACAAATCAGGCAATGGCTATATAGAGATACCAACACGCCTGAAAATACCCATCTCCACTATGAGGGCAATAATGAAGACATTTAAAACAACTGGAGCTGTGATGAAGAGTATTTTGCCCCAACGCACAATGAGAAGGAGGGTTCTCAAAACAATCTCCAAAGATCACAGTTGGAGAATTGGAGAAGTTGATTACATCTTGGGGTCACCAAGTCTCCAAAACTACTGACCCTATAATCTAGCTTTTGCAATGGCCATCCCAGTCCCCTGACCTAAACCCCATTGAAAATGTGCGGGGTAAGCTTAAGAGGAGTCCACAAGTGAGTATATGTTTTATTTATTTCACCTTTATTTAACCAGTTAGGCCAGTTGAGAACAAGTTCTCATTTACAACTGTGACCTGGCCAAGATAAAGCATAGCAGTGTGTCACAAACAAAACAGAGTTACACATGGAATAAACAAACATACAGTCCATAATACAATAGAAAAAGTATATATACAGTGTGGGGATAAGGGAGGTAAGGCAATAAATAGGCCATAGTGGTGGAATAATTAAAATATAGCAATTAAATAAGAGTGATAGATGTGCAGAAGATGATTGTGCAAGAAAATATACTGGGGTGCAAAGGAGCAACATAAATAACAGTATGGGGATGAGGTAGTTGGATGGGCTATTTACAGATGGGCTATGAACAGGTGCAGTGATCTGTGAGCTGCTCTGACACCTGGTGCTTAAAGTTAGTGAGGGAGGGAGATATGAGTCTCCAGCTTCAGTGATTTTTGCAGTTCGTTCCAGTCATTGGCAGCAGAGAACTGGAAGGAAAGGCGGCCAAAAGAGGAATTGGCTTTGGGGGTGACCTGTGAAATATACCTGCTGTAGTGCGTGCTACAGGTGGGTGCTGGTATGGTGACCAGTGAGCTGAGATAAGGCGGGGCTTTACCAAGCAAAGACTTATAGATGACCTGGAGCCAGTGGGTTTGGCGATGAATATGAAGTGAGGGCCAGCCAACAAGAGCATTCAAGTCGCAGTGGTGGGTAGTATATGGGGCTTTGTTGAAAAAACGGATGGCACTGTAATAGATAGACTACATTCAGTTTGCTGAGAAGAGTGTTGGAGGCTATTTTGTAAATCGCCGAAGTCAAGGATCGGGAGGATAGTCAGTTTTACGAGGGTGTTTGGCAGGATGAGTGAAGGATGCTTTGTTGCGAAATAGGAAGCTGATTCTAGATTTAATTTTGGATTGGAGATGCTTAATGTGACTCTGGAAGGAGAGTTTACAGTCTAACCAGACACCTAGGTATTTGTAGTTGTCCACAAATTCTAAGTCAGAACTGTCCAGAGTAGTGATGCTGGACGGCCGGGCAGGTGTGGGTAGCGATCGGTTGAAGAGCATGCATTTAGTTTTACTTGCATTTAAGAGCAGTTGGAGGCCACGGAAGGAGAGTTGTATGGCATTGAAGCTCGTCTGGAGGTTAGTTAACACAGTGTCCAAAGGAGGGCCAGAGGTATACAGAATGGTGTCATCTGCGTAGAGGTGGACCAGCGAATCACCAGCAGCAAGAGCGACATCATTGATGTATACAGAGAAGAGAGTCGGCCCGAGAATTGAACCCTGTGACACCCCCATAGAGACTGCCAGAGGTCCGGACAACAGGCTGTCCGATTTCACACACTGAACTCTATCAGAGAAGTAGTTGGTGAACCAGGCGAGGCAGTCATTTGAGAAAGCTAGGCTGTTGAGTCTGCCGATAAGAATGTGGTGATTGACATAATTGAAAGCCTTGGCCAGGTCGATGAATACAGCTGCACAGTATTGTCTCTTATCGATGGCAGTTATGATACCGTTTACAACCTTGAGCGTGGCTGAGCTGCACCCATGACCAGCTCAGAAACCAGATTGCATAGCGGAGAAGGTACGGTGGGATTCGAAATGGTCAGTGATCTGTTTGTTAACTTGGCTTTCGAAGACCTTATAAAGGCAGGGTAGGATAGATATACAGTTGAAGTCATTAGTTTACATACACTTAGGTCAAATCAAATTAAATTAAGTTGACTGTGCCTTTAAACAGCTTGGAAAATTCCAGAAAATGATGTCATGGCTTTAGAAGCTTCTGATAGGCAAATTGACATCATTTGAGTCAATTTCAGGTGTACCTGTGGATGTATTTCAAGGCCTACCTTCAAACTCAGTGCCTCTTTGCTTGACATCATGGGAAAATCTAAAGAAATCAGCCAAGACCTCAGAAAAGAAATTGTGGACCTCAACAAGACTGGTTCATCCTTGGGAGCAATATCCAAATGCCTGAAGGTACCACGCACATCTGTACAAACAATAGTACGCAAGTATAAACACCATGGGTCCACGCAGCCGTCATACCGCTCAGGAAGGAGACGCGTTCTGTCTCCTAGAGATGAACGTACTTTGGTGCGAAAACTGCAAATCAATCCCAGAACTTCTGCAAGGGTCCTTGTGAAGTTGCTGGAGGAAGCAGGTACAAAAGTATCTATATCCACAGTAAAACGAGTCCTATATCGACATAACCTGAAAGGCCGCTCAGCAAGGAAGAAGCCACTGCTCCAAACCCGACATAAAAATGCCAGACTACGGTTTGCAACTGCACATGGGGACAAAGATTGTACTTTTTGGAGAAATGTCCTCTGGTCTGATGAAACAAAAATAGAACTGTTTGGCCATAATGACCATCGTCATGTTTGGAGGAAAAAGGGGGAGGCTTGCAAGCCGAAGAACACCATCCCAACCGTGAAGCACGGGGGTGGCAGCATCATGTTGTGGGGATGCTTTGCAGCAGGAGAAACTGGTGCACTTCACAAAATAGATTACATAATGAGGAGTAATATTATGTGGATATATTGAAGCAACATCTCAAGACATCAGTCAGGAAGTTAAAGCTTGGTCGCAAATGGGTCCTCCAAATGGACAATGACCCCAAGCATACTTCCAACGTTGTGGCAAAATGGCTTAAGGACAACAAAGTCAAGGCATTGGAGTAGCCATCACAAAGCCCTGACCTCAATCCTATAGAAAATGTGTGGGCAGAACTTAAAAAAAGAGTAGGCCTCCTTGTTCGCACACAAACCGGACTCAGTTACACCAGCTCTGTCAGGAGGAATGGGCCAAAATTCACCCAACTTATTGTGGGAAGCTTGTGGAAGGCTACCCGAAACGTTTGACCCAAGTTAAACAATTTAAAGGCAATGCTACCAAATACTGATTTAGTGTATGTAAACCTCTGACCCACTGGGAATGTGATGAAAGAAATAAAAGTTGCAATAAATAATTCTCTCTCCTATTATTCTGACATTTCACATTCTTAAAATGAAGTGGTGATCCTAACTGACCTAAGACAGGGAATTTTTACTAGGATTAAATGTCAGGAATTGTGAAAAACTGAGTTTAAATGTATTTGGCTAAGGTGTATGTAAACTTCCGACTTCAACTGTTGGTCTTTAGCAGTTTGGGTCTAGAGTGTCTCCCCCTTTGAAGAGGGGGATGACCGTGGCAGCTTTCCAATCTTTGGGAATCTCAGATGAAATAGAGGTTGAACAGGCTAGTAATAGGGGTTGCAACAATTTCAGCAGTACCAAGGACTCTGAAGGATCTAGAGGTTCTCTATGGAGGATGGTCTCAAATCTCTTTATATGTGTTCTTCCACCTCATCAAACATTATAGGAGACGACTCAGAGCTGTTATCTTGGCAGAGGGAGGGTGTACTCTCCCACCTCATCAAATATTATAGGAGACGACTCAGAGCTGTTATCTTGGCAGAGGGAGGGTGTACTCTCCCACCTCATCAAACATTATAGGAGACGACTCAGAGCTGTTATCTTGGCAGAGGGAGGGTGTACTCTTCCACCTCATCAAACATTATAGGAGACGACTCAGAGCTGTTATCTTGGCAGAGGGAGGGTGTACTCTTCCACCTCATCAAACATTATAGGAGACGACTCAGAGCTGTTATCTTGGCAGAGGGAGGGTGTACTCTTCCACCTCATCAAACATTATAGGAGACGACTCAGAGCTGTTATCTTGGCAGAGGGAGGGTGTACTCTTCCACCTCATCAAACATTATAGGAGACGACTCAGAGCTGTTATCTTGGCAGAGGGAGGGTGTACTCTTCCACCTCATCAAACATTATAGGAGACGACTCAGAGCTGTTATCTTGGCAGAGGGAGGGTGTACTCTTCCACCTCATCAAACATTATAGGAGACGACTCAGAGCTGTTATCTTGGCAGAGGGAGGGTGTACTCTCCCACCTCATCAAACATTATAGGAGACGACTCAGAGCTGTTATCTTGGCAGAGGGAGGGTGTACTCTCCCACCTCATCAAACATTATAGGAGACGACTCAGAGCTGTTATCTTGGCAGAGGGAGGGTGTACTCTCCCACCTCAAACATTATAGGAGACGACTCAGAGCTGTTATCTTGGCAGAGGGAGGGGGGCACAATGTACAAAACACAGGAGTGCCAATAATTGTGACATGCATGTTTTTGAACTAAATAATTATTTATTAATGACAATTGTATTTTATTTGAACAATTGTAACTTAAAATGTTTAAGTCATGTGATATTTGGAGTGTCAGATCAAGCTGACAAACAACAATGACATTTTTCACAGCCTTTTTTGTTAATATTTACCAAGGGTGCCAATAATTCAGGTGGGCACTTTAGAAACTATTCACACCCCTTGACTAATTCCACATTTTGTTGTGTTACAGCCTGAATTTAAAATTGATTAAATATATATTCTTTGGTCACTGGCCTGTACCCAATACCCCATAATGTCAAAGGGGAATTATGTTTTTCTAAATATTTACAAATTCATTCAAAATGAAAAGCTGAAATGTCTTGAGTCAAGTATTCAACACCTTTGTTATGGCAAGGCTAAATAAGTTCAGGAGAAAAACATGTGCCTAACAAGTCACATAAGTTGCATTGACTCACTGTGTGCAATAAGTGTTTAACATGATTTTTGAATGACTACCTCATCTCAATTATCTGTGAGGTCCCTCAGTCAAGCAGTGAATTTCAAACACAGATTCAACCACAAAGACCAGGGAGGTTTTCCAATGCCTCGCAAAGAAGGGCACCTATTGGTAGATGGGTAAAAATAAAATTAACAGACATTGAATATCCCTTTGAGCATGGTGAAGTTATTAATTACACTTTGGATGGTGTGCCAATACACAAAGTCACTTCAAAAGATACAGGCGTTCTTCCTAACTCAGTTGCCAGTTTGGAACAAACATATTGAGTTGACATTTATTCAATTTTGAGTTTGCATCCTACTATTACACTTTGTATACATCACATAAGACTGAAATATAACAAAACTGTTTGACATAGAAATACCACAATTTCATCAGGTTTTCTAAATAATCTTTATTAATTATTACATTCGGAAAAATATAAATAACATTCCACCCACAAGGCCAAAGAGGGCGCTTTTGCTCATTGACTGCTTGAAAATCTATGGCAAGATCTGAAAATGATTGTCTAGCGATGATCAACAACCAATTTAACAGAGATTGAAGAGTTTTGAAAATAATAAATGGGCAAATGTTGCACAATCCAGGTGTGGAAATCTCTTAGGGACATATCCAGAAAAACTCCCAGCTGTGATCGCTGCTGAAGGTGCTTCTACAAAGCATTGACTCGGGTGGGAATACTTATGTAAATTAGATATAATACATTTGCAAACATTTCTAAAACATGTTTTTACTTTGTCATTATGGGGTATTGTGTGTAGATGGGTGGGCAAAAAATATATTTCATCCATTTTGAATTCAGTCTGTAACACAACAAAATGTGGATTTAGTCAAGGGGTTTGAATACTTTCTGAAGGCAAAGCCGTGCTCAAGCAGTTCTTTCGAAAAGCTGAGCAAGGGATAAGTTCCCCATTAAGACTGCAATTTTAGAACATACGAGGACACCAGTCATCCACTTTGCCCCGCTGCAGTCTCTACTCTCTAACAGGATAATGAAGCTCAGTTCATAGACTGATGAATCTGCTACTTCCAATGGGTCCTTTCTTGGTAAATATTGTCAATAATGTGAAGCCCAGTTAGGTCTCGGCCTTAAAGCGGCTGAGAAATGTACAGAAAGAGGATTAAATCAAATTCATTCAGAATATATATCTTTCACAGGTTGGCTCATACGTGGCGATTCTACAGATTTACATTGTGCATCGTCTTTCTGAGACTAGAGCCAGGTGCCTTCAGTAAAAAATGCTGGGGTTGATACACCTCGCCCATGCATCTCAATCCCAGTGGTATCGGCACAGACGGCGACTCCCTCCGCTGTCAACATGATCTATGCCTTTTATGTCTGTCTAGGTCTAGCGGTGCACGCTAGAGTGACATTTGATGTTTGTTTGTTCGGTGATTGAGGTGCAGAAATAATGCCCACCAAGTTGAGATTCTGCACTCTGATGAATTGTGTGAGAGGCATTTGAGGCGAGAGACAGCGGGAAAAAATATCCTCAGTGATTCAACTGATAAAAACAGAAATTGCAGAAAAATTTATCCAGACTGTAATATCACCAGGTGATCAAATAGAAATCACCAAGGAACAAACTCCAAATAGACTTTTAGATTAGATCATGAACCAATCATAAGCTTCTGGGGCAATATTTCATTGACTACATTCTTGGCAATCAAGTTTAATGTGAAATTCTAAACAAAGAAATCACACTGAATATTGCGCAATACTTAAATAGCAAGCATTCATACCCCAAGGAGTTTATTGACTGTGATTTTCACCAAAGTAATATAATCAGATGTTATTGTTCTGATTTTAACATTATAATTTCCACGCTATTTATTTGACCATGCGTCATGTTAGTTATAAGGGAACAGAATCACACTTAAAAGGACATCTTACATGTTTTTTGAATTACAACTCACATTTATACTATTGATTCTTGTTTCAAACACCTGGAGCAGGACCTGATGTGTTTGATGTTTGGAATTCAGCCTTTGTTAGGAATTTGGCTCCTGAGGCCTACATTAACTCAGATCTTTGTAATGCTGAGGCCTACATTAATAACTCAGATCTTTGTAATGCTGAGGCCTACATTAATAACTCAGATCTTTGTAATGCTGAGGCCTACATTAACTCAGATCTTTGTAATGCTGAGGCCTACATTAACATAGATCTTTCGTAATGCTGAGGCCTACATTAACATAGATCTTTCGTAAAGCTTGCATGTGAGAGTCTAGAGGACAATAAGTGTCTCTGAATATTTTATGCACACACTTGAGCCACCTCTTAACCGTATAAGTCTCAAAGGTCCAAGGGCCCACACCGTGAATCTTAAAATAATATCTTAAGCTTTTTCATTGAGCATTTGTACCAGAGAAACTATAGCCAATTATCACGTAAGCTTCTTTCACTGTATTACACAAAACACTCTGGACCTCTTACCCTGCCCCCAGGACAGTGCAAATACAAGCCATTGGATGCCGATAATCACCCCAGGACCTGGTCAGTACACTTTCACCCATATAATGCTTAACTGGCTGGGACGGCTGCCAAAACCCCTGGACGGACACGGTAACATACTACAGTATCATCTGCATAGTACAGTATAAACCACCAGACGAGTGCTCTTCAGAATTTCCCTTAAGTCAGCTGTAGAGTCTTGTCCCTGTATCTGGGCAAACTACAACCTTTCAGGAGGACATCACTCCTTTGTTCCCACAGTGTGAATAGACGGTTTGACTAACAATTCAATGAGGAACGCAAAACACTTTATTGATTCTGACTAAATTATCTAAGGAGATTTAGAATTGACATGTTTCCCCATCCAACCTGACAGAGCTTGAGAGGATCTGCAGAGAAGAATGGGAGAAACTCACCAAATACAGGTGTGCCAATCTTGTAGTGCCATACCCAAGAAGATTTGAGGCTGTAATCGCTGCCAAAGGTACTTCAACAAAGTACTGAGTAAAGGGTCTCAAAACCCATGGAAATGTGACATTTCAGTTGTTTTTTTAACACATTTGCAGACATTTCTAAAGACCAGGTTTTGCTTTGTCATTATTGGGTATTGTATGTAGATTGATGAGGGGGAAATGATTTAATCCAGTTTAGAATAAGGCAGTAACATAACAAATGTGGAAAGGTCAAGGGGTCTGAATACTTTGCGAATGCACTGTACAGGGAGTACTAGTACCAGATAAATGTGCAGAGGTACGAAGTATGAGGTATATACAGTTGAAGTCGGAAGTTTACATAACTCGTTTTTCAACCACTCCACACATTTCTCGTCAACAAACTATAGTTTTGGCAAGTCAGTTAGGACATCTACTTTGTGCATGACACAAGTAAGTTTTCCAACAATTGTTTACAGACAGATTATTTCACTGTATCACAATTCCAGTGGGTCAGAGGTTTACATACACTAAGTTGACTGTGCCTTTAAACAGCTTGGAAAATTCCAGAAAATGATGTTGTGGCTTTAGAAGCTCCTGATAGACTAATTGACATAATTTGAGTCAATTGGAGGTGTACCTGTGGATGTATTTCAAGGCCTACCTTCAAACTCAGTGCCTCTTTGCTTGGCATCATGGGAAAATCAAAAGAAATCAGCCAAGACCTCAGAAAAGAATTGTGGACCTCCACACGTCTAATTCATCCTTGGGAGCAATTTCCAAACGCCTGAAGGTATCACGTTCATCTGTACAAACAATAGTACGCAAGTATAAACCCCATGGGAAAATGCAGCTGTCATACCACTCAGGAAGGAGACGCATTCTGTCTCTTAGAGATGAACGTACTTTGGTGCGAAAAGTGCAAATCAATCACAGAACAACAGCAAAGGACCTTGTGAAGATGCTGGAGGAAACAGGTACAAAAGTATCTATATCCACAGTAAAATGAGTCCTATTTTTGTATTTAACCTTTATTTAACCAGCTCATTGAGATTTTAAATCTCTTTTTTAAGAGCGTCCTGGCCAAGATAGGCAGCACCAAGTCATTACAAAAATGACAGACAAACAACATGAAAAACTACAAGTAATCTGGTAAAAACCATTGAATTCACAAGAGTATAACAAAATCAAACACAGCTAATTAAAAACATTGACAGGTCAGGGAATCAGTCTCAAGATCATTCATCAGTGATTTAAAAACATTGACAGGTCAGGGAATCAGTCTCAAGATCATTCATCAGTGATTTAAAAACATTGACAGGTCAGGGAATCAGTCTCAAGATCATTCATCAGTGATTTAAAAACATTGACAGGTCAGGGAATTAGTCTCAAGATCATTCATCAGTGATTTAAAAACATTGACAGGTCAGGGAATCAGTCTCAAGATCATTCATCAGTGATTTAAAAACATTGACAGGTCAGGGAATCAGTCTCAAGATCATTCATCAGGGATTTAAAAATACCAATCGGGACAAGTTCTTCCAGTTTAAAAGTATTTTGTAAGGCGTTCCAAGACGATAGCGCAGAGTACATAAAAGCCCTTTTACCAAATTCAGTTCGGACATTTGGAACAGTTAGCAGGATAAAGTCCAGCGAACGAAGAAAGTACCCACCACATCTCTGAACAATAAAAATGCCCAAATAAAAAGGTAGTAAACCCAAAATGGCTTTCTAAAGAAAAGTATACCAGTGCCTGAGCCTACGAGTGACTAGAGAAGGCCAGCCAACCCTGGTATACAAAGTGCAGTGGTGCGTAATGGTTTTGCAGTTTAAAATAAATCTCAAAGTGCCATGGTAAAGGGTGCCAATTGATCTCAAACACTGAGCGGAAGCATTCATATATAAAATATCCCCATAGTCTAGTAAAGGCAGAAATGTAGCTGATACTAGCCTCCTCCTGGCTTCAAAAGAATAACAGGCCTTATTGCTAAAATGAAATCCCAATTTCAGCTTCAATTATTTTGTAAGTTGTTGAATATGCAATTTAAAAGAGAGGCCTTCATCAATAAAAATTACAAGATATTTATATGAGGTTACAACCTCAATCTCCTTGCCCTGACAGGTAGTTAAAGGTGAAAGGTTCAGGGGTATATTTCTTGCTTTAGAAAACACCATTTGTTTAGTTGTCAGTATTGAGGATAAGCTTCAATTGACACAAGGTATGTTGAACAGTATAAAAAGCATTTTGCAAGTTCTGGAAAGCTTTTGTAAGAGACGAGGCACAACAGTAAATAACAGTATCATCAGCATAAAAATGAAGTTGCACATTTTGGAAATGTTTGTCTAAATCATTTATATACATTGTAAATAAGAGAGGACAAAGTACAGAGCAGAGCCTTGGGGCACACCATTAAAGACAGCCAATTTAACAGACATAAGCCCATCAAATTGAGTGCACTGAGTTCTATCAGACAGATAGTTAACAAACCATGCAACTGCATGCTCAGAAAGACCTACACTCTCTGCCTCAGTATAACATGATCAACTGTATCAAAAGCCTTAGAGAAATCAATAAAAAGTGAGACACAGTGCTGTTTTTTGTCAAAGGCTTCAGTGATATCATTTAAAACCTTCATGGCTGCTGTAATTGTGCTATGCTTCTTCCTGAAGCCCGATTGGTACATAGAGTAGAGTTAAAATAGAGTTAGTAAATAAAAACTATTTTAGCTGTTCACTCACAAGGGTTTCAAGTATTTTCACCAAGGGGTGACAGCTTTGAGATTGGCCTATAATTATTTAAAACAGTTTGATCTCCCCCTTTTAAAAATTGGTAGGACAAATGCTGATTTCCCGATGTTCAGAAATTCCTTACATTCCAGGGTTAGATTGAACAGATATGTAAGTGGTCCTATATTGACATAACCTGAAAGGCCACTCAGCAAGGAAGAAGCCACTGCTCCAAAAACATCCATAAAAAAGCCAGACTACGGTTTGCAACTGCACATGCGGACAAAGATTGTACTTTTTGGAGAAATGTCCTCTCACCCAAATTATTGTGGGAAGCTTGTGGAAGGCTACCTGAAACATTTGACCCAAGTTAAACTATTTAAAGGCAATGCTACCAAATACTAATTGAGTGTATGTAAACTTCTGAAACACTGGGAATGTGATTATTCTGACATTTCACATTCTTAAAATAAAGTGGTGATCCTAACTGACCTAAGACAGGGAATTTCTACTAGGATTAAATGTCAGGAATTGTGAAAAATTTAATTTAAATGTATTTGGCTAAGGTGTATGTAAACTTCAACTGTATGTAGTGTGCCTTCAGAAAGTATTCACACCCTTTGACTTTTTCCACATTTTGTTGTGTTACTAAGTGGGATTAAAATTGATTTAATTGTCGTTTTTTTTTGTGAATTATCTACACAAAATACTGTCAAAGTGGAAGAAAAATTCAAACTTTTTTTTTATGAATAAAAAATAAACCAATAATATACAGTATCTTGATTAGAGAAGTATTCAACCCCCAGAATCAATACATGTTAAAATCACCTTCGGCAGTGATTACAGCTGTGACTCTTTCTGGGTAAGTCTCTAAGAGCTTTCCACACCTGGATTGTACAATATTTTCCCATTATTATTTAAACAGATTCTTCAAGCTCTGTCAAGATGGTTGTTGATTATTGTTAGAAAGACATTTTCAAGTCTTTTGGGCAGTGTCAATTTAGTGTCTATATATAGTCTAGTGAGTGTGTGTAGGGTCAGTGCAGATCATTCCGGTACCATTAATTGACTACTTAGCAGTCTGGCTATTTAGCTGTCTTATGGCTTAGGGGTAGAAGCTGTCTCTGAGCCTGTTGGTCTAAGAGCCAATGCTCTGGTACCGTTTGTGAGACCATAGCAGAGCGAACAGTCTATGGATTGGATGGCTGGAGTCTTTGGTCATTTTTTGTCTCTTCCTCTGACACCACCTGATAGAGGTCCTGGATGACAGTAGTAGTTTAAAGAATAAAAAATATATATATATAAACTGTGGTGCAAATGAATGTTATAAACTTTTCATTCTATTTACAGTTATCGCATCAATTCAGGTAATTTATCGCAATATGGATTTCTGCACATATCGCCCAGCTCCCTGCCATAGCGTCTCTCCATGATAAGCATTATTTACAACAGCCATGATAAACAAAGCCATTGATGTTTGATGACGGTGCCTTATTTTATATGATAGAAGTTTATACAATTTTAAAAACATTACAATACATTTGCAGATTTCACAACACACTGTGTGCCCTCAGGCCCCTACTCTACCACTACCACATATCTGCAGTGTATGTGTATGTGTGTGTATAGTGCATATGTTAATGTGTGTGTCATTGACTAGACTGAGAGGTATTTTACTAACCAGCTCTGCTGCTGTTTTAAACATCAAAAGGAATGCGAGGCTATAGGCCACCATACCATGTTGGGAGATCTGAGTGACAGCATGTTGGGAGATCTGAGTGACAGCTGAGGCTATAGCCCACCACACCATGTTGGGAGATCTGAGTGACAGCTGAGGCTATAGGCCATCACACCATGTTGGGAGATCTGAGTGACAGCTGAGGCTATAGGCCACCACACCATGTTGGGAGATCTGAGTGACAGCTGAGGCTATAGGCCACCACACCATGTTGGGAGATCTGAGTGACAGCTGAGGCTATAGGCCACCACACCATGTTGGGAGATCTGAGACACCATGTTGGGAGATCTGAGTGGCAGCTGCCTGTTCTTACAGGTGGGCAGAAGCTTGTGGAGGAAAATAGTTTATCAGCCTGGGCGCTACTAAACATAACTGAGCACAGGAATGTTATTCTCTAGATCAAGTGATTTTGAAGGGGTTGAACTCCCCTCACCCCCTTCTCACACACACACACACACACACACACACTCAAGCTCAAACAAGAGTAGAGTAGTATTCTTAGAAATACTGTATTTTCTGCTTGAGACCTCAAATGTCTTGCTCTTCCTACAAGCATGTTTCATCAATGTATCCGATTGCATGTGCACGCTACAGTTTAAAAAATATATATATATAAAGATGTTTTATTAACTTGTATTGAATCAGGGGAGCCCAATTGAGAGCAGGATCTAATGGTGCCCCAATAGATGATCCAGTAGCCTACATGAAAAGGGTGTGTCTCAAATGTTTTTATTTATTTTATTTTCGATTTCGATGACGCAGTAAGCAGGTAGATCATTGCCTCCCAATCACACGTTTGAGCCATAACTTTGATTGAGGAATACTTGAAAAAGACAATGGACTATTCGGAGACATTTTGATGTTGGGAATAATAACTTGTAAACACAGTATTTGAAAGAAAAATCATGTAATAAATAGATTTTCTAATTCAATACGACATATGGACTTTAGCCTACTTGTTTGATGTAGTAGACTGCCATATCATCTTAAATGTCAGCTTTTGGTATGGATTTCAGACTCTGGCTCCAAATTCCCACAGGACTACATTAGACATTTCACTCCCATGACATCATGGAACTGTTTCACAGTGGTGCTTGCATAACATCAGCTTTTATTTCTATATGAAGAGTTTACTATATGCCATGACTGCATGGCAGATAGACTAGCTTTCACTAAAAGTTACCATTGCATCCTTACCAACTTCGAACGTTCCTGGTAGTCGATCTTTACCCTGTCATATAACGTGTTTACAGAGAGAATCAGGTCATCAAAATAAAATGTCTAAATAAATACAGTTGCTTGCAACGTTGCACGGGTTATTGGGATACTTTCATGATGAACTGATATGGCTGGTCTTGGTGAGAATAGTTTGTGATGTGTTCTTTCAATAGGTTTCAGCTGTTATAACTTTGATAAATAGGCGTAGTCTATCTAGTGCAATACATACAGCACGAAAACCTTCAACCCAATGACTGACCTTTGAAGAGTTGAAGTCTTCGGTGAGGGATAATTTTAGTAGGCTACTTTCAGCATTTACTTTTAGATCATTCTAATCCAAGTGTCGGGTAGTTTACATAGTTACATTTAGGAAAGGGACCAAATATACGTTTTAGAGTGTTGTTTATTAGCGCCATGTTGGACTTACCTTTAATACTAATTCCAAGTCCTCCCACATCTTGCTTTGTAACTCTCACCGTGCGCTTAACGTTGGTGATCGTTTCTGGGACGGGAAAGGAGCTGAGGTTGGCTGGGTCTCCATTAATGTCACCGGCGGGAGTTGGGTTGGGTTTCACTGGTTCTTCGGCGACCTCTCCGGGGCTCACGGTTAAAGTCTCCTCCGTAAGTGTGGCTAATACACGGATCCAACGGTCCACGGTAACTCGAAGTTCCAACAGTCCAGTTTTCTGTGCCTTCATCGCGGCAGCCATGTTCAACACATTCCTGGAATAACTCTATAGACGGGTTGGCAGTCGTGTAAAGAGATAGGGGTAAGGCAGGAGACCCACCCCCCTCCTCCAACTCCCTCTCCTATTCCAAGATGTTTTGCAATATCATACTCGAAAGTTAATTGAGCACAATTCTTTTCATTAATGAACAAAGTTGGTGCAGTGGGGCCAACATTTTTTTTGACGATGAAAATAGTTAATTTGTCCTGGACTTTCATATTTCTTCATAAAAACCACAATAAAGTGTTAGAACTCATTCTATTAACAGACATCCCGATTTAACATGAATCAAAGGCTGCAGTAGCCTACCAAATCAAACTACTCCTAACGATGTTTTTGATTGGTCAAATATTTTAATATTATTGACCATGGTTTAGGTTTGATGTTTCTCTGATAAAAAATATTGATATTGTACCGAATTCGGGGTAGCCACAACCGGGACTCGGACACCAGTCCAGCAATTGTGGCTCCCGAGTGGCGCAGGTGTCTAAGGCACTGCATCTCAGTGCTAGATGCATCACTATAATCCCTGGTTCGATTCCATGCTGTATCACAGCCGGCTGTGATTGGGAGTCCCATAGTCGTTAGGGTTTGGCCGGGATAGGCCGTAATTGTAAATAAAAATGTGTTCTTAACTGACTTGACTAGTGAAATAAAAATTGTCAGCCAACACCTTAACCATTATTCCCAAACCACTTGATGAGGTTGCTAGGTTATATAATATCCCCTTCCTTCAGGAGAGTGTGTCCTCATGCTTCTCTTTCCCGAGTCGCTCACCATGCCCCTCCGATGGCCTCAGGTGCCATCCCACTTCTGACACCAGTGTAGGGAATTCAGTGTAGTCCCAAACGGAACTCAAACCCAGGTCCAGCAACTGTCAAACCAACACCAGCTACTAGGTGTTGGGTTAAGGTCACCACAATTTATTTTGTATTTTTTTATATAACTAGGCAAGTCAGTTTAGAACAAATTCTTATTTACAATAACGGCCTACACCAGCCAAACCCTGTTGACACTGGGCCAATTGTGTCTGTAGTGACGCCTCAAGCACTGAAATGCAGTGACTTAGACCACTGTGCCACTCGGGAGCCACAATATCATGTTGTAACTTGTTCTTTACACTTGTATGAAACATACACAATTTGTATGATGTTGCATTGTATCTAATGGTGGTAGATCTAAATATCCCATTATCTTTAGCCAAAATGTATTACAATGCAATCCCTCTTTAGTGACGATATTTAATTCTACCAGAGGGAAACTTTATATGATTAATTTACATTATAGCCTAATAGTCCACGACAGTTTTGCACCTCAAAAGGTTAAAGGAAAGAAATGATATGTATCCCTTTTGTTTTAGTATATAAAAAACACATTCAGTGAAGAAGGTGAAACATAGGCCTACTGTATGAAAGTGCTGAGAAAAAGCAACTCAGTCCACTTTGAGATTAAAATGGCCAGTGTAATAGGATCATCAATAACCTATAAACTGTTTTATAGGAGACAACCATCCCAACCATCTCACTAGGCCAGAAACAGTACTCTTTTCACTATTAGACCACTATGGGCCCTGATCAACAGTAGTGCACTATATAGGGAATAGGGTGCCATTTGGGATACAAGCTATATTGACCTCTTCTTGGGCTCTTAGCATATGGCCCTTCCTCTAAAGAAGTTAACACCATGCTGTAGGCGAGGATGTAGTATGGGGCTCTGAAACTTAATCAATAACAACCCTATCTGCCAATTACTCCGAAGAGCCTGAGGCAGACAAAATGTGAATTCCTGAGGGGTAAGGGGAGTGTGCTCTTAGTACAGAGAACAGAGGGTCCATACCAAATGGCACCCTATTCCCTGCACTTTTGGTCAGGGCCCTATAGGTTTCTGGTTGCTCTGGTCAAAAGTAGTGCATTATACATGCAGGTTGACGTTGTGCTAGAGGCAGAACTGAGCGATTTCCCCTTAGGTAGGCCAGCTGCAAAGTCAAAATTGACAATATTGTTCAAATTCATGAAAACAAAAATGTGCTTTTTAGTCTTAATTTAAGGTTTGGGTTATAGGCATTAGTCTTAGCAGTGTGGTTGAGTTTATGGTTCTGATTGTATGTATGACTTAGTGGCTGTGCCAGCTAGTGACTACTCTGCAGAGCTTCCTCCAGAACAAGATTCATGACGAAAAACGCTAACCTGTGCACCACATACGGAATAGGGTTGCAATTTGGAACACAACAAGACAGTCGCGAGAAATGAGTTTGTCTGTCAAGCTATAGTCTAGCTGTAAATGCGCTGCATCTGTTACTAGGCAGCAGGTGAAACAGCACAGCAGTTACTCCGATTTAGAACGTGGAGCTTCAACCCGCATGTCTTTCCCTCTCTCTCTAGTTAATGTAGTTTTTTGTACTGCTTACACCCCTTACAAGGATACAGGAAGGAACTACACTAATGGAGTCCCTTCAAGTTGAATGCGGTCTACCTTTAAGCCACGATACACATCGTGAGGAAAGTTTCCCGTAAAATAACTCCAATAGAACATCTGTCAGTGCAAAACACTTAGAAGCGTATTCTGTATATGGTTTCACCTATACATTTTTGGAAGGCTAATAATTTATACTTTGTGCTCACTGGCCCATAGCTCGTGATCTGTTGGAAATAGAAAATAAAAAGTAAGAAAGACACTGGGAAATACTTCGATGGAGTTCAATAGCTTTTTAGATCCTATTTCTTGGGTTTTTCAAGCCTTTGCCACCCTCTGGTGGTTGAACCTACCTATCGCGTGTGTCTCCACGTAAGTCTATGGTATCTTTACATAGGAGACTTGTATTTGCTCATCCTGGGATGTCAGTAATGCGACACATAATGAATATACAAAACGAGTGTTCCCAATCTAAAATGTAAAGGTGAATGGGGAGGTTCCACCATGGTATTTTTAAATCAGTAAAGGGAATTGAACAAGTGCACACTTTGGGAGGAAGAAGAGAAAATTCAGAAGTAGCCAGGAAAAGCTAAATGTAGCCATGTGGACTGACCTCTGACCTCAGCTACAACTACAATACTTTACATTTAAATAGATGTTGATGTTTTTTTATATGCAATACTGAAATGGGGAGACAGATTAAAGAATATGTGGATAAGGGTGGCCCCACCGCTAGGTGGTTTATGTAGTCTGGAGTCGACAAAACTTGGGCCCATCTTCATAAAAGATAGTTGATTATAAACGCCGATCTAGGAGCAGTTTTGCCTTTTACACACACACACACACACACACACACACACACACACACACACACACACACACACACACACACACACACACACACACACACACACAGACATGAAATCAAAGCACAGATATATACAGTTGAAGTCGGAAATTTACATACACTTAGGTTGGAGTCATTAAAACTCGTTTTTCAACCACTCCACACATTTCTTGTTAACAAACTATAGTTTGGGCAAGTCGGTTAGGGCATCTACTTTGTGCATGACACAAGTAAGTTTTTCAACAATTGTTTACAGACAGAATATTTCACTTATAATTCACTGTATCACAATTCCAGTGGGTCAGAAGTTTACATACACTAAGTTGACTGTGCCTTTAAACAGCTCGGAAAATTCCAGAAAATGATGTTGTGGCTTTAGAAACTTCTGATAGGCTAATTGACATAAGTTGAGTCAATTGGAGGGTTACCTGTAGATGTATTTCAAGGCCTACATTCAAACTCAGTGTCTCTTTGCTTGACATCATGGGAAAATCAAATGAAATCAGCCAAGACCTCAGAAAAAACATTGTAGACCTCCACAAGTCTGGTTCATCCTTCGGAGCAATTTCCAAATGCCTGAAGGTACCACGTTCATCTGTACAAACAATAGTGTGCAAGTATAAACACCATGGGACCACGCAGCCGTCATACCGCTCAGGAAGGAGACGCGTTCTGTCTCCTAGAGATGAACGTACTTTGGTGCGAAAAGTGCAAATCAATCACAGAACAACAACAAAGGACCTTGTGAAGATGCTAGAGGAAACAGGTACACAATTATCTATATCCACAGTAAAACGAGTCCTATATCGACATAACCTGAAAGGCTGCTCAGCAAGGAAGAAGCCACTGCTCCAAAACTGCCCAAAAAAAGCCAGACTACGGTTTGCAACTGCACATGAGGACAAATATTGTACTTTTTGGAGAAATGTCCTCTGGTCTGCTGAAACAAAAATAGAACTGTTTGGCCATAATGACCATCGTTATGTTTGGAGGAAAAAGGTTGGATGCTTCCAAGCCGAAGAACACCATCCCAACAGTGAAGCACGAGGGAGACAGCATCATGTTGTGGGGGTGCTTTTCTGCAGGACTGGTGCACTTCAAAATAGATGGCATCATGAGGGAGGAAAATGATGTGGATATATTGAAAGAATATCTTGAGACATTAGTCAGGAAGTTAAAGCTTGGTCGCAAATGGGTCTTCCAAATGGACAATGGCTCTAAGCATACTTCCTAAGTTGTGGCAAAATGGCTAAAGGACAACAAAGTCAAGGTATTGGAGTGGCCATCACAAAGCTCTGACCTCAATCCTGTAGAAAATATGTGAGCAGAATTGAAAAGGCATGGGTGAGCAAGGAGACCTACAAACCTGACTCAGTTACACCAGCTCTGTCAGGAGGAATGGGCCAAAATTCACCCAACTTATTGTGGGAAGCTTGTGGAAGGCTACCCGAAATGTTTGACCCAAGTTAAACCATTTAAAGGCAACGCTACCAAATACTATTTGAGTGTATGTAAACTTCTGACCCAATGGGAATGTGATGAAAGAAATAAAAGCTGAAATCAATCATTATTTATATTATTATTTTGACATTTCACTTTCTTAAAATAAAGTGGTGATCCTAATTGACCTAAAACAGGGAATTTTTACTCGGATTAAATGTCAGGAATTGTGGGAAAAAAACTAGTTTAAATGTATTTGGCTAAGGTATATGTAAACCTCTGACTTCAACTGTACACTTAATCTCCAAAGGTCATTTAAATTCATCTGTTAGATGTGTAGATAGATCGATCTTAAAACAGACAGACAGACAGACAGACAGACAGACAACCCATACCCACACATAACCCTCCAAAGTGGCGCAGCACTGCTTCTCAGTACTAGGGGCATCACTATAGACACACTGGTTGGAATCCAGGCTGTATCCCCTCCGGCTGTGATTGGGCAGTGCACAATTGGCCCAGTGTCGTCCAGGTTTGGCCAGTGTAGGCCGTCATTGTAAATAACAATTTGTTCTTAACTGACTTGCCTAGTTAAGTAAATGTATGAAGCCTTTTTGAGTTGTAGTTTTTTATAAAGTGAGACCCCACAATAATCTTCCCAGTTCTGACAATACAATTTACTGCTGCAGATCTGATATGTGTTAAAACACTGTGAAAATGATTTGTTATTTGAAAGACCTTGTGCGATGTCATCTCTCGTGGAAAGACTACAAGTCTGACCAAATTACGCAAGATTTTAGTTCTGGGTTAACCAGCATTATGTGCAGGTGAAAATAGATTGACTAATAGTTACAGACAAGTACAGTAGAACATAAACTCAGCAAAGAAAGAAATGTCCTCTCACCGTCAACTGCGTTTATGTTCAGCAAACTTAACATGTGTAAATATTTCTATGAACATAACAGGATTCAACAACTGAGACATAAACTGAACAAGTTCCACAGACATGTGACTGCCAGAAATGGAATAATGTGTTCCTGAACAAAGGAGGGGTCGAAATCAAAAGTAACAGTCAGTATCTGGTGTGGCCACCAGCTGCATTAAATACTGCAGTGCATTTCCTCCTCATGGACTGCACCAGATTTGCCAGATCTTGCTGTGAGATGTTACCTTTTTCAATTAAATTAAATTCAAATGTATTTATATAGCCCTTCGTACATCAGCTGATATCTCAAAGTGCTGTACAGCAAGCAATGCAGGTGTAGAAGCACGGTGGCTAGGAAAAACTCCCTAGAAAGGCCAAAACCTAGGAAGAAACCTAGAGAGGAACCAGGCTATGTGGGGTGGCCAGTCCTCTTCTGGCTGTGCCGGGTGGAGATTATAACAGAACATGGCCAAGATGTTCAAATGTTCATAAATGACCAGCATGGTCCAATAATAATAAGGCAGAACAGTTGAAACTGGAGCAGCAGCACAGCCAGGTGGACTGGGGACAGCAAGGAGTCATCATGTCAGGTAGTCCTGAGGCATGGTCCTAGGGCTCAGGTCCTCCGAGAGAGAGAAAGAAAGAGAGAAAGAGAGAATTAGAGAGAGCACACTTAAATTCACACAGGACACCGAATAGGACAGGAGAAGTACTCCAGATATAACAAACTGACCCTAGCCCCCCGACACATAAACTACTGAAGCATAAATACTGGAGGCTGAGACAGGAGGGGTCAGGAGACACTGTGGCCCCATCTGAGGACACCCCCGGACAGGGCCAAACAGAAAGGATATAACCCCACCCACTTTGCCAAAGCACAGCCCCCACACCACTAGAGGGATATCTTCAACCACCAACTTACCATCCTGAGACAATGCAGAGTATAGCCCACAAAGACCTCCGCCACGGCACAACCCAAGGGGGGGGCGCCAACCCAGACAGGAAGATCACATCAGTGACTCAACCCACTCAAGTGACGCACCCCTCCTAGGGACGGTATGAAAGAGCCCCAGTAAGCCAGTGACTCAGCCCCTGTAATAGGGTTAGAGGCAGAGAATCCCAGTGGAAAGAGGGGAACCGGCCAGGCAGAGACAGCAAGGGCGGTTCGTTGCTCCAGAGCCTTTCCGTTCACCTTCCCACTCCTGGGCCAGACTACACTCAATCATATGACCCACTGAAGAGATGAGTCTTCAGTAAAGACTTAAAGGTTGAGACCGAGTTTGCGTCTCTTACATGGGTAGGCAGACCATTCCATAAAAATGGAGCTCTATAGGTGAAAGCCCTGCCTCCAGCTGTTTGCTTAGAAATTCTAGGGACAATTAGGAGGCCTGCGTCTTGTGACCGTAGCGTACGTGTAGGTATGTACGGCAGGACCAAATCAGAGAGATAGGTAGGAGAAAACCCATGTAATGCTTTGTAGGTTAGCAGTAAAACCTTGAAATCAGCCCTTGCCTTGACAGGAAGCCAGTGTAGGGAGACTAGCACTGGAGTAATATGATCAAATTTTAGGGTTCTAGTCAGGATTCTAGCAGCCGTATTTAGCACTAACTGAAGTTTATTTAGTGCTTTATCCAGGTAGCCGGAAAGTAGAGCATTGCAGTAGTCTAACCTAGAAGGGACAAAAGCATGGATTAATTTTTCTGCATCATTTTTGGACGGAAAGTTTCTGATTTTTGCAATGTTACGTAGATGGAAAAAAGCTGTCCTTGAAATGGTCTTGATATGTTCTTCAAAAGAGAGATCAGGGTCCACAGTAACGACGAGGTCCTTCACAGTTTTATTTGAGACGACTGTACAACCATTAACATTAATTATCAGATTCAACAGAAGATCTCTTTGTTTCTTGGGACCTAGAACAAGCATCTCTGTTTTGTCCGAGTTTAAAAGTAGAACGTTTGCAGCCATCCACTTCCTTATGTCTGAAACGCATGCTTCTAGCGAGGGCAATTTTGGGGCTTCACCATGTTTCATTGAAATGTACAGCTGTGTGTCATCCGCATAGCAGTGAAAGTTAACATTATGTTTTCGAATGACATCCCCAAGAGGTAAAATATATAGTGAAAACAATAGTGGTCCTAAAACGGAACCTTGAGGAACACCGAAATGTCCAGTTGATTTGTCAGAGGACAAACCATTCACAGAGACAAACTGATATCTTTCCGACAGATAAGATCTAAACCAGGCCAGAACTTGTCCGTGTAGACCAATTTGGGTTTCCAATCTCTCCAAAAGAATGTGGTGATCGATGGTGTCAAAAGCAGCACTAAGGTCTAGGAGCACGAGGACAGATGCAGAGTCTCGGTCTGATGCCATTAAAAGGTAATTTACCACCTTCACAAGTGCAGTCTCGGTGCTATGATGGGGTCTAAAACCAGACTGAAGCATTTCGTATACATTGTTTGTCTTCAGGAAGGCAGTGAGTTGCTGCGCAACAGCCTTTTCTAAAATTTTTGAGAGGAATGGAAGATTCGATATAGGCCAATAGTTTTTTATATTTTCTGGGTCAAGGTTTGGCTTTATTACTGCCACTTTTAGTGAGTTTGGTACACATCCGGTGGATAGAGAGACGTTTATTATGTTCAACATAGGAGGGCCAAGCACAGGAAGCAGCTCTTTCAGTAGTATAGTTGGAATACGGTCCAGTATGCAGCTTGAAGGTTTAGAGGCCATGATTATTTTCATAATTGTGTCAAGAGATATAGTACTAAAACACTTGACCGTCTCTCTTGATCCTAGGTCCTGGCAGAGTTGTGCAGACTCAGGACAACTGAGCTTTGAAGGAATACGCAGATTTAAAGAGGAGTCCGTAATTTGCTTTCTAATAATCATGATCTTTTCCTCAAAGAAGTTCATGAATTTATCACTGCTGAAGTGAAAGCCATCCTCTCTTGGGGAATGCTGCTTTTTAGTTAGCTTTGCGACAGTATCAAAAAGGAATTTCGGATTGTTCTTATTTTCCTCAATTAAGTTAGAAAAATAGAATGATCGAGCAGCAGTAAGGGCTCTTCGGTACTGCACGGTACTCACTCTTCCCGACAAGGTACCTGCTGGAGGGTCATGTCAGGATGAGCCTGCAGGAAGGGTTCCACATGAGGGAGGAGGATGTCTTCCCTGTAATGCACAGCGTTGGGATTGCCTGCAATGAAAACAAGCTCAGTCCGATGATGCTGTGACACACTGCCCCAGACCATGATGGACCCTCCACCTCCAAATCGATCCTGCTCCAGATTACAGGCCTCGATGTAACGCTCATTCTTTCGACGATAAATGCGAATCCAACAACCATGTTTTTTTTTGTCAGCATAAGGCGCTCGTCGATTCAGGCATGGCTGGTAATTTTATCGACAGAGCGTTCGCCCTTAGTTTAGGGATCCCCATTATTCCTGTGGTTAGACCTTTCCCGGTACACGCTCTGGATAGTCGACCATTAGGGTTAATCAGGGAAGCCACCATCTCCCTGACCATGGTGACGCAGGGGGGTCACGAGGAGAGAATCAGTCTCTTCCTCATTGACTCTCCTGTGTTTCCCGTGGTACTAGGCCTTCCCTGGTTGGCTCGTCATGACCCCACCATTTCATGGCAACAGAGGGCTCTCACGGGGTGGTCGCGAGAGTGCTCGGGGAGGTGTGTAGGGGTTTCCGTTGGTTTCCATTGGTGCTCCCCCAGAATATGCCGATTACCACCCCATCGACGGGGGATTGTGCGATAAATCTCCTGGTAGACGCTACACTTCCCAGGAGTCACGTGTATCCCCTGTCGCAAGCGGAGACGGCGGCTATGGAGACATATGATTCTGAATCCCTGTGTCAGGGGTACATTCGGTCCTCCACTTCACCCGCCTCCTCGAGTTTCTTTTTCGTGAAGAAGAAGGATGGAGGTCTGCGCATTGACTATCGAGGTCTAAATCAAATCACGGTGAGGTACAGTTACCCGTTACCTCTCATCGCCACGGCGATTGAGTCAATGCACGGGGCGCACTTCTTCAGGAGTTCTTACAACCTGGTACGTATCCGGGAGGGAGACGAGTGGAAGACGGCGTTTAGTACCACCTCAGGGCATTATGAGTACCTCGTCATGCTGTACAGGTTGATGCATGCTCCATCAGTCTTCCAATCCTTTGTAGACAAGATTTTCAGGGACCTACACATGTAGGGTGTAGTGGTGTATATCGATGACATTCTGATATACTCCGCTACACGAGCATGTGTACTTGGTGCGCAGGGTACTTGGACGACTGTTGGAGCATGACCTGTACGTCAAGGCTGAGAAATCCCTGTTCTTTCAGCAGGCCGTCTCCTTCCTAGGGTATCGCATTTCCACATCAGGGGTGGAGATGGAAAGTGACCGCATTTCAGCCGTGCGTAATTGGCCGACTCCCACAACGGCAAAGGAGATGCAGCGGTTTTTAGGTGTTTGCCAATTACTACCGGAGATTTATCTGGGGTTTTGGGCAGGTGGCTGCTCCGATTACCTCACTGCTGAAGGGGGGTCCTGTACGTTTGCAGTGGTAGACTGAGGCGGACAGGGCTTTTGGGCACCTAAGGGCTCTGTTTACCTCGGCTCCCGTGCTGGCCCATCCAGATCCCTCTTTGGCGTTCATAGTGGAGCTGGACGCATCCGAGACTGGGATAGGAGCCGTGCTCTCTCAGCGCTCGGGTACGCCACCGAAGAAACCCAGCCCGACGGAGCGGAACTATGATTTGGGGGACCTGGCGCTGTTGGCTGTGGTTAAAGCTTTGAATGCATGGAGACATTGGCTTGAGGGGGCTAAACACCCTTTCCTCATCTGGACTGACCACCGCAACCTGGAGTACATCCGGGCAGCGAGGAGACTGAATCCTCGTCAGGCAAGGTGGGCCATGTTCTTTACCCGTTTTGTGTTAACCCTGTCCTACAGACCAGGTTCCCAAAATGTGAAAGCAGACGCACTGTCCTGGCTGTACCCCTGTGCTTTCTTCTCGAAGAAACCCAGCCCGACGGAGCGGAACTATGATTTGGGGGACCTGGCGCTGTTGGCTGTGGTTAAAGCTTTGAAGGCATGGAGACATTGGCTTGAGGGGGCTAAACACCCTTTCCTCATCTGGACTGACCACCGCAACCTGGAGTACATCCGGGCAGCGAGGAGACTGAATCCTCGTCAGGCAAGGTGGGCCATGTTCTTTACCCGTTTTGTGTTAACCCTGTCCTACAGACCAGGTTCCCAAAATGTGAAAGCAGACGCACTGTCCTGGCTGTATGACACAGAGGAGCGGCCCATGGATCAGACTCCCCTACTCCCGGCCTCCTGCCTGGTAGCGCCGGTCGTGTCGGAGCTGGACCCGGACATTGAGCAGGCGTTACATATAGAGCCCACTCCCCTTCAGTGTCCCGTCGGGCATCTGTACGTTCCATCTGCTGTCCATGACCAGTTGATCTATTGGGCCCACACGTCACCCTCCTCTGGTCATCCGGGGATCGGTCGGGCGGTGTGCTGTCGGAGTGGGAAAAACTGGTAGCCTACCTTGGCAAAGGACGTGAGGGTTTATGTTTCCTCCTGCTCGGTGTGCGCCCAGTGTAAGGCTCCTAGACACCTGCCCAGAGGTAAGCTACATCCCTTACCCGTTCCACAACGGCCTTGGTCACACCTGTCGGTGGATTTTCTGACCGATCTTCCTCCCTCACAGGGAAACACCATGATCCTGGTCGTTGTGGATTGTTTCTCGAAGTCCTGTTGTCTCCTCCCTTTGCCCGGTATCCCTACGGCCCTACAGACTGCGGAGGCCTTATTTACGCACGTCTTCCGGCACTACGGGGTGCCTGAGGATATAGTGTCTGATCGAGGTCCCCAGTTCACTTCGAGAGTCTGGAGAGCATTCATGGAACGTCTGGGGGTCTCGATCAGCCTCACCTCAGGTTTTCACCCCAAGAGTAACGGGCAGGAAGAGAGAGTCAACCAGGATGTGGGCAGGTTTCTGCGGTCTTATTGCCAGGACCGGACGGGGGAGTGGGCAGCGTTCATGACCTGGGCCGAGATGGCGCAGAACTCACTCCGCCACTCCTCCACTAACCTCTCCCCCTTTCCGTGCGTATTGGGGTACCAGCCTGTTCTGGCACCGTGGCATCAGAGTCAAACCGAGGCTCCTGCGGTGGACGACTGGTTTAGGCGCGCAGAGGAGACATGGGAAGCCGCCCATGTCCACCTCCAGCGGGCCGTGCTGCGACAAAAAACCAGCGCGGACCGTCGCCGCAGTGAGGCCCGGTGCGAACCGGGTCTGGCTCTTGACCCGAAACTTGCCCCTCCACCTTTCCTACCGGAAGCTTGGCCCGCGGTTTGCAGGGTCATTCAAAGTCCTGAGGAGAGTGAACGAGGTGTGTTACAGGTTACAATTTCCCCCGATTACCGTATTAACCCCTCGTTCCATGTGTCTCTCCTCAGGCCGGTGGTGGTTGGTCCGCTCCAGGAGTCTGAGGTAAGGAAGGTTCCTCCGCCCCTCTGGACATCGAGAGGGTGTCCTGGCGTACTCCGTTCGTCCCATCCTGGATTCGATGCGTCGGGATTCGAGGCGTCGGGCCTTCTGTACCTCGTGGAGTGGGAGGGGTACTGTCCGGAGGAGAGGAGGTGGGTTCCAGTGGCGGACGTGTTGGACCCTGAAATGCTGCGGGAGTTCCACCGCTTCCGGCCGGATCGCCCTACGCCTCGCCCTCCGGGTCTTCCCCGAGGCCGGTGTCATTGCGTGGCTCCAAGGAGGGTACTGTCATGACTTCCGCCAAAGTTGGACCCTCTCCTTGTTCGGGCGGCATTCGGCGGTCGACGTCACTCGTCTTCTAGCCATCGCTGCTCCATTTTTCATTGTTCTATTTGTTTTGTCTTGTTCCCCGCACACCTGATTTACATTCCCTAATCACACCGTCTTTGTTTTTTGTTTATTGTATCGCACCAGTCTGTTTTTTTCACCCTGGGCATTGCCTGTACCCTATTGGGGAAATTTTGGTGAAACTTATGGTTGTATTCTTGAATGGTATTTTGCGTTTGTTTTGCGTTTGTCACTTTTGTCGGTTGGCTTGAGTTTTAGCTGTTTGCTCTTGGCAAATAAAGTCGCCTGATCACCTATCTCTGCTCTCCTGCACTTGACTTGAATGACCAGCAGCGAAAACCCTGACAGTATCAAATGATCTATCTAAGTGGACAATGCTGTTTGATTTGAGTAGCACATACAACAATGGAATTATGATATTCTTTGACCATATAACCTGCTCTTCATGCATCTGTCAAACTGTTGCTTCTTCGTAATGTGTATGGCAGGTGGCCACCCCAAGCCATTCTAAAGGATCCAATCTAATATTCCTAAAAGCTGCAATGAATGGAATACCTGCAGGGTTCACAAGACTCGTAGACACAACAAAGTGTGTAGATACAAACACACACTTGAGTGTTAACTGTATTGATCCATACAAACACACACACACATCAGTTGACTGTGATTTTGTGTGCATTGGTGGTTGCACTGGTGGTGGTAGTAGTAGTGAGGTGGTGGTGGTAGAGGACAGTTGGGGATGGTCTGCTGATTCATTTCAAATCCCCCTCCACCCTCTCCAGATATGCCATATGGGCCAGTGTGTCCATTTGAGCGGACGGCTGGCAGCCTGGCCTGCTACCCCCATCCCCAGCAGCCTGTCAGGGAGGGTGGTGGATGGAGGGTGGAGGGGGCTTCTGCCTGCCTGATTCATACAGGGTTACACAGACCCAATTTCAGATTAATACCGTCCCTATACTGTATATAGTGCTTACATTACATTACTTTTTTAAATTGAACCTTAAGAACATTTTTTTTTTAAAGGACAGCCTACCCTATGGGATTCCCAATCACAGACAGATGTGATATAGCCTGGATTTGAACCAGGGACTGTAGTGATACCTCTTGCACTGAGATGCAGAGCTTTAGACCGCTGCGCCATTCAGGAGCCCTTTACAGTACCTTATGTTACTTTACAGTACTTTACATTTGTTTACATTATTTTATATTGCTTTACAGTACTGTAAATTACTTTACATTT
Source organism: Oncorhynchus kisutch (assembly GCF_002021735.2). Lineage (NCBI taxonomy): Eukaryota > Metazoa > Chordata > Actinopteri > Salmoniformes > Salmonidae > Oncorhynchus > Oncorhynchus kisutch. Next base: position 65,150,040 of record NC_034178.2, read on the forward strand.
CAATTAGTTGTAACAAATTGGGGTGGGCAGGTTAGGGCGACTCACCCCATCCACTTACCAATATGTACTTACCCACCCGGTTGACTCGAGTCGTGAGTGAGACTTTGGGTGAGAACGAGGGTGTCAAGTGACAGCGTGAGGTCAGGGCGGCTGCACCTTCTGCTGTATAACTCTGTCCTCTATTGTCCCCGCGGTGTTCGGTTGATCTCATTATTTCCTCTGTCTTTTTCTTCCTGAATAATGTAAAGGTATATATATGCATGAGGATAGAGGGAGGAGCCATGTAATGGGCTATCTCTCTCTCTGTCTGGGCCATGGATTTTGTAATCCCTACTGTCTGTCTGTCTGGGGGTCCCTCTCCCCCCTACTAATGATATGGATGCTCTCTGCACTTTCTCATACTGATGGGGTACTTGCGGGATTTGGTGTGTGTTTCCACATGCATGTTTAAGGGTAGGGATGTTTGTGTGTATGTCAAGACTGATGGTGTGTGTGTGAGCGTGCGCATGTTGAGGGTGATGTCAGTGATGGTGTATGTGTTTGTGTGTGTGTGTCGAAGGTCGTGGGGGGCTTTACTCTAGAGAATGAACACAGCGTCTGCCGCGTGACCCCTCTTACACCGACTGTTTCCTGAGCTCAGCTGATAAGTGTGCCGCCGTGTGGCCCCAACAAGCAAAGGGAAAAGAAAGAGGTGGAGGAAGACCAGTAAAAGACAAGTGGACAGCAGGCTCAGGGTCACTGAATGACGACCACATTAACTATTACAATGGCCTCCCAAACCCCCTAAACCATGGCCTTGGCCCTAACCCCACCTGGCCCAGAATCAGCCCTGGGTCGGCCCGGGTTAAGAGTCACCGGGCCAGGGCCGGCCAGTCAGTCAGCTGTCAGTAGGAGCAGGAAGTGTGGCAGGGTGAACAGTTATTTTTCAGGGCGTGCGATCTGCCAGGTCACCCACAGCTCAGTGGCAGGCTGCAGCAGACCTGCTGGTGTGTGATTAAGGGAACGGTGACAAAGATGCATAGGCCAGCTGTCACACACAGGGCAATAATGACGGGCAAATCCCGGCCGTCTGACTCTGCTCTCTTAGCTTCACTCTTGGACTCTAACCAGCTTTTGTTAACGTGTCACAAACTTGTTTTATTGTTTTAAGGGTTTTAGGTACTGTTTAGTTACTCTACTGAAACTTGTTTTATTAGGGATTTTAGGTACTGTTTATTTACTCTACTGAAACTTGTTTTACTAGGGGTTTTAGGTGCTGTTTAGTTACTCTACTGAAACTTGTTTTACTAGGGGTTTTATGTACTGTTTAGTTACTCTACTGAAACTTGTTTTTACTAGGGGTTTTACGTACTGTTTGGGAGAATATGATTTGGGAGAATATAATTAGAAAACTCTTAAACTGCTTGTTTATGTTCAGAGTGGCTAGACAGTGTCTACAACAAGCAGGGTGCTCTTGTGCTCGGAAGTTGAACTTGTAAACAATATATCATCCCTTCATTCAACCCATTGATTAGTATTTTCAGTGGTGTAAAGTACTTAGGTAAATATATTTTAAAGTACTACTTAAATCTTTTTTGGGGGGTATCTGTACTTTACTTTTTATATATAGTACTTTAACACCTAAAATACTTAGCAGGACATGAAAATGGTCCAATTCAAGCACTTATGAAGAGAACATCCCTGGTCATCCATACCCCCTCTGATCTGGCGGACTCACTAAACACAAATGCTTCGTTTTTAAATTGTCTGAGTGTTGTAGTGTGCCCCTGGCTATCCGTCAATTTAAAAAACAAGAAAATCGTGCCATCCTGTTTGCCTATTATAAGGAAATGATTTAAACGTTTACTTTTGATACTTAAGTATATTTAAAACCAAATACTTTTAGTATTTTACTCAAGTAGAATTTTACTGGGTGATTTTCACTTTTATTGAGTCATTTTCTATTAAGGTATCTTTACATTTACTCAAGTATGACAATTGGGTACTTTTTCCAAAACGGAATATTTTTGTGTTATGATACTCTGCTTTCACATGGTTTGGTGACATGTAATTCCGACATGGTGTGATAATTTGAACTATTAAACCCAATTTTGAACTTCATACATCATAGTTTTTCTTAATCTGTTCCCTAGTCATCTCTTCATCTGTTCCCTAGTCATCTCTTCATCTGTTCCCTAGTCATCTCTTCATCTGTTCCCTAGTCATCTCTTCATCTGTTCCCTAGTCATCTCTTCATCTGTTCCCTAGTCATCTCTTCATCTGTTCCCTAGTCATCTCTTCATCTGTTCCCTAGTCATCTCTTCATCTGTTCCCTAGTCATCTCTTCATCTGTTCCCTAGTCATCTCTTCATCTGTTCCCTAGTCATCTCTTCATCTGTTCCCTAGTCATCTCTTCATCTGTTTCCTAGAATAGTATAGGCTATGTGATGTTGATGGAGATGATGAAGATAGATCTGGAGATTGAGGGGATGCCTGTTCCCTTCTAGAAGATTTAAAGATAAGCATATAAATGCAGTTGTGACAACCTCTCTTTCTCTCTCTCTCCCTCGCTTTCTCTCTCTTGCTCTCTTCCGCTCTCTCTCTCACTCTATCTTTCTCCCTCTTTCGCCCTCTTTTTCCCTCCCTCTCTACCTCTCTCTTCCTCTCTCTCTCTCCATCTCTTTCTCAAAGCAATTCAATAAACTTTATTGACATGGAAAGTTAAATCACTTACATTGTCCAAGTAAACATTCTGTATAATAAATATGGTTGAATAAGACCACAATATCTCCCGCCCCCTCTCTCTCTCCTGCTCCAAACACACTCTCTAAGAGATCAGTTATATGTAGTAGAAAGAGCAGATCCAAAGATGACATCCTCTCTCTCCCTCTCTCCCCCTCTCTCCTTATTCTCTCTCCCTCTCTCCCCCTCTCTCCTTATACAAGCCACACTCTGATAGGTGAAGGATCTTGTGGGGTTGATGGACTGCAGCCTGCAGTAGGTTCCCGGTTAGGGTTGAAGGACTGCAGCCTGCAGTAGGTTCCCGGTTAGGGTTGATGGACTGCAGCCTGCAGTAGGTTCCCGGTTAGGGTTGATGGACTGCAGCCTGCAAGAGGTTACCGGTTAGGGTTGATGGACTGCAGCCTGCAGTAGGTCCCCGGTTAGGGTTGATGGACTGCAGCCTGCAGTAGGTTCCCGGTTAGGGTTGATGGACTGCAGCCTGCAGTAGGTCCCCAGTTAGGGTTGATGGACTGCAGCCTGCAGTAGGTCCCCGGTTAGGGTTGATGGACTGCAGCCTGCAGTAGGTTCCCGGTTAGGGTTGAAGGACTGCAGCCTGCAGTAGGTTCCCGGTTAGGGTTGATGGACTGCAGCCTGCAGTAGGTCCCCGGTTAAGGTTGATGGACTGCAGCCTGCAAGAGGTTACCGGTTAGGGTTGATGGACTGCAGCCTGCAGTAGGTCCCCGGTTAGGGTTGATGGACTGCAGCCTGCAGTAGGTTCCCGGTTAGGGTTGATGGACTGCAGCCTGCAGTAGGTCCCCAGTTAGGGTTGATGGACTGCAGCCTGCAGTAGGTCCCCGGTTAGGGTTGATGGACTGCAGCCTGCAGGAGGTTACCGGTTAGGGTTGATGGACTGCAGCCTGCAGTAGGTCCCCGGTTAGGGTTGATGGACTGCAGCCTGCAGTAGGTTCCCGGTTAGGGTTGATGGACTGCAGCCTGCAGTAGGTCCCCAGTTAGGGTTGATGGACTGCAGCCTGCAGTAGGTCCCCGGTTAGGGTTGATGGACTGCAGCCTGCAGGAGGTTACCGGTTGGGGGTGATGGACTGCAGCCTGCAGGAGGTTACCGGTTAGGGTTGATGGACTGCAGCCTGCAGTAGGTTCCCGGTTAGGGTTGATGGACTGCAGTCTGCAGTAGGTCCCCGGTTAGGGTTGATGGACTGCAGCCTGCAGTAGGTCCCCGGTTAGGGTTGATGGACTGCAGCCTGCAGGAGGTTACCGGTTAGGGTTGATGGACTGCAGCCTGCAGGAGGTTACCGGTTAGGGGTGATGGACTGCAGCCTGCAGGAGGTTACCGGTTAGAGTTGATGGACTGCAGCCTGCAGTAGGTCCCCGGTTAGGGTTGATGGACTGCAGCCTGCAGGAGGTCCCCGGTTAGGGTTGATGGGCTACAGCCTGCAGGAGGTCCCCAGTTAGGGTTGATGGACTGCAGCCTGCAGTAGGTCCCTGGTTAGGGTTGAAGGACTGCAGCCTGCAGTAGGTCCCTGGTTAGGGTTGAAGGACTGCAGCCTGCAGTAGGTTCCCGGTTAGGGTTGATGGGCTACAGCCTGCAGTAGGTCCCCGGTTAGGGTTGATGGACTGCAGCCTGCAGTAGGTCCCCGGTTAAGGTTGATGGACTGCAGCCTGCAAGAGGTTACCGGTTAGGGTTGATGGACTGCAGCCTGCAGTAGGTCCCCGGTTAGGGTTGATGGACTGCAGCCTGCAGTAGGTCCCCGGTTAAGGTTGATGGACTGCAGCCTGCAAGAGGTTACCGGTTAGGGTTGATGGACTGCAGCCTGCAGTAGGTCCCCGGTTAGGGTTGATTGCCTGCAGCCTGCAGTAGGTTCCCGGTTAGGGTTGATGGACTGCAGCCTGCAGTAGGTCCCCAGTTAGGGTTGATGGACTGCAGCCTGCAGTAGGTCCCCGGTTAGGGTTGATGGACTGCAGCCTGCAGGAGGTTACCGGTTAGGGTTGATGGACTGCAGCCTGCAGTAGGTCCCCGGTTAGGGTTGATGGACTGCAGCCTGCAGTAGGTTCCCGGTTAGGGTTGATGGACTGCAGCCTGCAGTAGGTCCCCGGTTAGGGTTGATGGACTGCAGCCTGCAGTAGGTCCCCGGTTAGGGTTGATGAACTGCAGCCTGCAGGAGGTTACCGGTTGGGGGTGATGGACTGCAGCCTGCAGGAGGTTACCGGTTAGGGTTGATGGACTGCAGCCTGCAGTAGGTTCCCGGTTAGGGTTGATGGACTGCAGTCTGCAGTAGGTCCCCGGTTAGGGTTGATGGACTGCAGCCTGCAGTAGGTCCCCGGTTAGGGTTGATGGACTGCAGCCTGCAGGAGGTTACCGGTTAGGGTTGATGGACTGCAGCCTGCAGGAGGTTACCGGTTAGGGGTGATGGACTGCAGCCTGCAGGAGGTTACCGGTTAGAGTTGATGGACTGCAGCCTGCAGTAGGTTCCCGGTTAGGGTTGATGGACTGCAGCCTGCAGGAGGTCCCCGGTTAGGGTTGATGGGCTACAGCCTGCAGGAGGTCCCCAGTTAGGGTTGATGGACTGCAGCCTGCAGTAGGTCCCTGGTTAGGGTTGAAGGACTGCAGCCTGCAGTAGGTTCCCGGTTAGGGTTGATGGGCTACAGCCTGCAGTAGGTCCCCGGTTAGGGTTGATGGACTGCAGCCTGCAGTAGGTCCCCGGTTAGGGTTGATGGACTGCAGCCTGCAGTAGGTCCCCGGTTAGGGTTGATGGACTGCAGCCTGTAGGAGGTTACCGGTTGGGGTTGATGGTCTACAGCCTGCAGGAGGTTACCGGTTAGGGTTGATGGGCTCCAGCCTGCAGTCGGGCCCTGGTTGGGATTGATGGGCTACAGCCTGCAGTAGGTCCCCGGTTAGGGTTGATGGACTACAGCCTGCAGTAGGTCCCTGGATAGGGTTGATGGGCTACAGCCTGCAGTAGGTTCCTGGTTGGGGTTGATGGGCTACAGCCTGCAGTAGGTCCCTGGTTGGGATTGATGGACAGCAGCCTGCAGTAGGTCCCTGGTTGGGGTTGATGGGCTACAGCCTGCAGTAGGTCCCTGGGTGGGGTTGATGGGCTGCAGCCTGCAGTAGGTCCCTGGTTGGGATTGATGGGCTACAGCCTGCAGTAGGTCCACAAACAGGACCACAAACAGTAGGTAATGGCCGGGCCACGGTGGGTGTTAATTTGTTATTGTAACTCAGCAGCTGTGCGGCATGCTCCGAGAGCAGGTGGCAGCCTCCGCAGGGGTGGTGGATGGGGGAGGAGAAGAGGGGGAGGGAGACAGGAGCATGTGGCATGTGTGTGTGTGTGTGTGGGGGGGGGGGGGGGGGGGTAGCTCTCAGCAAGCAAATTATATATCCTGTTTCCATGAGAAACAACATATGAGGGCCTGGATGGGTTCCAATACTAATCATTCCTTGCCTTCAATAGGTTGTTGTGTTGCAGAGAGGCAAGAAAGCAACACCACTGTATAGGTGGCACAAGGATGAATCAAATAAACAGATGTGGATGTGCTCTAAACCTACCTCTCTCTCTCTCAAATATAAATTATTATTATATTATCAAATAGAACATTCTTGATTAGCATCTATGCCAAAAAATAGCCTACAACATGACAAAAGTAGAACATTGAATCAATCTAAACATTACCTGAATATTCTCAACAGAGATCAAATGTTCAGAAGAAATTACTGTCTGCTCCTTCTTGTGACTTCCGTAGGATATGGCCAAAAACATCATATGCATCTTGATTTAAAAGACATTTTGTCAACACACCGTTGACATGCAAACAAGAAGTGGTCTGTTGGGCGGAAGGCAGCGTAGAGGTTAGGAGAGTTGTAACCGAAAGGTCGCTGGTTAAAACCCAGAGCAGACTAATAATTATTATTGTCGTATTTCCCATAATCTAATTTAGCGTCCGTAAAATATATTTCCCTGCTGTTAACGACCGTGTAACAACGCAGCAGAGTTTTGGCTTTTTCTCGAAAGGATTACAATTTGGCCCGCCCACTCAAATATTCAGAGCAATGTTGCTACAGTAGCAGCCTATGCCCCTGATACCTGATGCTGCAGTGTTACGGATCACTGTGTCTATTATCTTGAAAGAAAAACGTGGCTGATATCAGTTGACTCGATAAGCGTAATATTTTGGTTATAGTAGGCTGTATCTTGAAACGTGCACACTGCCATTCAAAGTGCGAAGAGCATGGTCGGGATCACGGGCGCTTTGCAATGTAAGTAACTAACCTATCTATGTTTTAGTGCTGTAAAATACATGTTAAACGTTTTTGTGACCATTTCGAGTATTATTATTATTTTGACATTATCCTATGGCTATTTGTTTGGATGAGATGCGCTGCTATAAATAAAAGGGACAACGTCAAATAGCTACTGGTCGCGCGCGCTCAGGAAAGGACTCAAAAATGCGGAAACTGTTTGCATGGAAGGCTAGTCGATTTCCCCCATAATATATCCTCCACAGTAGACGTGTCTTTTGTCCTGGGTATTTCGTTGCCTAGTGTAATGTTATGACGTTTAAGAGGCAGACATTTTTTATTTGACCTCAATAATTTGACAGAGTGCAAACATTCAATGGGACATTCACACATAGCCCAAGCAGGCCTACATCAAGAAAATATAATTATGTTCACAGTCAATTAAAATGTGTCTCATTATAAATACTATTTTTTTGCATTACCTTTGTTAACGTTAGATTATTATATTAGTAACCTAACTGTAGGCTATAATAACATGCATATAATGATGCTGTGAGCTTTGCCCTCGTATAGCTGGTAATATCCTGATATTATGCTGCGAAGGCCGTCACTCTAAATGTGCCTTTTCAGTGGATGATTTGGAATTAGTCCACCAGGCAAAGTTTTGCACCATCTGGAGCTTTACAGCTTTTCAAGACAATAACACCAGGCGGTCTAAAGACTGCCAATAGAGAACTCCCACTTGTCTACTTAGCCTGTGGGACAAAGGCACAGTCATGCAATGCAAGTGGGGTCGCCAGACCTAGCCACAGCCTCAAGGCACAACTGTATTTGTGTGTTTGACCCGGGAGAAATAATTCGTCTCCCTTTTGTCCCAATGTCGGAATAACAAACGATGGCTCGACAAAGACGAGACAGTAGTCCTAATGATGAAACATAGTTTGTTACAGTAACCAGCAGAGAGCAGCAGAGCTCCTCTGGCATCCATGATGGAACTGTAATCGTGATTGATCTTCCGTTTTATGGTTCTGAATGTTCTTGGATTTTGGTCCAAAATGTTGACCTGAACGAATACATGTTGAAATACAGCTAGTTTGAATGTAGTTGTTTTTTCAATGGTATAACTTGAATAGTTTTACAGTATGGAGAAGGGAGTGTGGCGCATCGGTTGTCTTGCTAGGAGATAGTGTGCAAGGAGATAGTTGTGCGATGACAGACGTGCCAAAGAGAACACAACATCGCTCACGTTCTTTCTCAATCACTGTTTTGTCGCTTGATTCAATTAAATCCACTTGAAAACATGTGGGTAAGTTGGACACAACTACAAATTTCCCCATTTTCCATATTTTTTTCTCTATTTTTATGTGATTCCATTCCCCTGACTTTTTAAAGGGAAATAAATAAATTGCAGAAGGGTCATGCAGGTTTGCATTAGGCTCCTAATTGGTTTTGGCTTGAGTGGCTCCTCCGGGTTGCCAGATCTGGCGCCTTTATGTTGTGTTGTCATGTGGGAGAATTTCCCTGGCACTGTGGAGAGAGAGGTGCCTGTAGCTGGGAGTGAGTCAGCCCAGCATCCTCATCCCCTCTCATCGCCTCTCATGTACGGCTCTCTCTGGTCTCTGAGTGGGTCTTTTCCACCAGTAACACCTGTTAATGCTTTACTGGGCCCCATGGCGCAGCTCTCATCCAGCTCCGTAGTCAGGCCCATCAGATTGGAGGTTTGCTCTAAGCCTGGCCCCCATTAATAACTATCAGAGGATTAATCTGATTTTGATTCAGAAACGCAGATGATTTGAGTGAAGTGGAGCAGTGTGGAATTGAATTGTTTTTTGTTGTTGAGGTGAACTAAGTTTGACTCATCACTGATTGGTGATTATATTTTGTGTGCACAGGCAGATCATACATAGTCATTTATAAAGTGTGGTTATGAATGGAAACAACTTGAGCAGACTTTCATGCTTGGTGTGGAGTTAGATCGGGGTGCCTCCCTTTTCCGTGACCTCATCAATTAGAGTCACAATAAAAACAAAAATATTCTGTTCCCAAGTCTTCTATTCATTAATGAGGGTCATAAACTACTAAAATACCAAACTCCAAAAGTCTAAATGAAAACCGACCTTTTACTCTAATAAATCAGTCTATTCCCTTTGGTGAGAGGAAATCACAAACATCCATCTCTCCTATCCATTTAGAAGTCTACCCTAAATCTCCTCCACAAGGGTTAACACGAGTCAGAACCCAGCAACCCAGAGTTTGTGTGTTAGAATCTTTTCATGGATAACTTTAGCATTTTCGCTACTTTACAACTACTTAGCATGTTATTTAACCCTTCCCCTAATCTTAACCCTTTAACCTAACTCCTAAACCTTTTAACTACTTAGCTAGCACGTTAACTAGTTCTAACCTTAACCCGTAACCTAACACTAACCTTAACTCCTAGCCTCGCTAAAGTTAGCCACCTAGCTAGCCTATCTAACGTTAACCACAACAAATTGGAGTTTGTGTAATGTACACGAATGCATTATGAAGGAAGAAAATTGTGTAATGAAAATGGTGTAATACACACAAAAAGTGAACTTTTTCGTGTGCCTGTCACAAATTTTGAATAAGCAATTTATGTCTATTTCACAATAAGCTGTGATAGTGTGTTGCGAGCCACTGACTCAATAAATCTCCCTTGACAGGCCCTGTCATGTAGGAGTGTTTTTGTGATCTAGTCGCCCTCCGTCCTTATTTCACATACCCCTATTATTTCAGCCTGTGAGGCAACCTGAAACGAAGGAGAGAGAGGGAGAGAGACAGAAAAGTGACAGAGAGAGACAGAGGGAGGAAGAAAAAAAGGGAGAGGAACTGATTAACTGTCAGGAGAATGTGAGGCTAATTGACGCCAGGTTCGCACAGCTGTTTCTTGTTGCTGCGCACTGCACGGACCGGGTGGGAGGATTGGATCCAGATGTGGGCCCTGCTCTTCGGATCGCCCGCCAATAACAATCCTCTGGAATGCCAGTCTACAGGAGACAAAACCTATTAGTGGGCCTGGGGTGTGCTCCGCTACGTTCCTCTCTCCATCTCAACCCCCTTTTTTGTGGACGGTCAAGACTATCACTTCTTAGAGGCTCTTTGTTATGCTGTTGAGTTGACTACAGGGCTCAGTATGCAGAGCTGTCATTTTGTTTGACTAACTAGCCTCATAATGTTGGTACTGTGTCATTGTATCTGCATTACACGTTGATATCATATGACACATTTAAGGCTTGAAACCAGCTATGGGGTTCAAAATGTGTTTAGCATATTTCAGAGGGCTTTTGAAAGTCCCCCAAAATGGATTAATACCTTTGTGTCCTGCTGTGAAAAGTGTTTCTTTCAAAACCTTCATTGAAAATGCATGTATCCTTTCTACCCCTCTGTGTTGGCGGGCATTCGACTGGTGGGACGTGGGGGCCTTATTGTCTGCGGGAATTTATTAAGTCTCCTACTTTAAGCAGAGGACATTGACAGAGAACAAAAGTACTAATCACCCAGTAGTAAATTAGAGCGGTCACACTGGAAAAGACAAGTGAAAGGACCGTATCACCACATTATGCTTTTTTAATACCCGTTCTTCCCTCCTCCAGTCCAGACAAAGCCTTGTTAGGATTGGTTCCCCCTATTCTCCACAGCTTTCGGGATATTCTACCCCTCTCACCCTCTTTCTTTCGCACTCTCTCTCCTGGTCAATGGGGATGGGGAGTCCAGCTGCAGTGGGCTTGTCAGCACCCAGAGGAGAGTTCAACTCTATGCCTGTATGAGTTTCCCATTGAAGACTGATAGCACAATATGGACTGGCTTTCAAATGAGAAACTCAGTTGTCAGTTATTTTGGGAGCCCCCCCAAACCTTTCAAGAGTTAGGACATCTTTCAAATGCAAACCTTCTCTCGCAAGGCATTCTTTACATTGTCATAACTGTTTACATTCTTTACATTGTCATAACTGTTTACATTCTTTACATTGTCATAACTGTTTACATTCTTTACACTGACATGACATAACCGTGACACATCATCGGCTGTTTAAAACAATGTGTAAAAGTCTGTCTCGTTGTATGCTTTAGCGCACGTGTCAAACTCAATCCATTGAGGGGCGGGTGTCTGCTGGTTTTCGCTCGTCCCTTGTACTTCATTTATTAATTAAGGTCTCTAATTAGTAAGGAGCTCCCCTCACCTGATTGTCTAGGTCTTAATTGAAAGGAAAAACCAGCAGACACCTAGGTCCTTCATGGAAGGAGTTTGACACTCCTGCTTTAGCGATAACATTTTTTCTGGCTAACCAGCGGACCTAAATCACGGATGATGGACGGTTCAGACAAAGTCTTCCCATGTGTCTGTTGTACGAGCGCTTTATTCCTCCTGATGCTACCTCATCAAACTGCACCCCATTTATCACAGCTATGTTTCCAGTCCTGCTGAGCTTCAGCGTCACCCATGGAAGGGGGTCTGTTCAGGATCTGTAGTCATAAAGTGCTGATCTTGGATCAGTTTTGCCTTTTAAAATCATCGGCTGAGTACAATTATTAGCGTCAGGGGGAACCTGATTCTAGATCAGCACTTCCACTCTGAGATGCTTTATGAAAAGGGGCCCAGTTGTAGTGAAATGAAACCCTGTTGTCATTCCGTCATTCCGTTATTCCCCTATCTCCAACTTTCCAGACACTATTCAACGATGCTTGCTCTTTTTTGTTGGAATGTGATCTTATCAGCAGACCTGTACCATGATGTTCATGTGTCTTTCCTTTGGTGGTATCTTTTGCTTGTTGGCTTTGTGTCTTGTGACATCAGAGGATCAGTGGTGTTATTATGCCCTTAGTTTGAAATAACCATCAAGGAGAGGGCCAACCCTAACACTATTATGCCCTTAGTTTGAAATAACCATCAAGGAGAGGGCCAACCCTAACACTATTATGCCCTTAGTTTGAAATAACCATCAAGGAGAGGGCCAACCCTAACACTATTATGCCCTTAGTTTGCCTCTTGTGCCCACAAAGCCGAGGCAGGTGGTCTCATCATCCTTAGTGTGTGGGGATGTTTTGTGGAGAGACATCTTTGTTTTGTTTAATTCACTTTGTTGGTTTTTGTCATTGTTGTTTTGTTTAGAGAGAGAGAGAGAGAGAGAGAGAGACAACAACAACAAAGAGAAACACACAACTTGTCTGTTTGTTTTGTTAGTGTGAGAGTCTCTCTCACACACACACACACACACACACACACACACACACACACACACACACACACACACACACACACACACACACACACACACACACACACACACACACACCTTCCGGGGAGCGCACTTCTGACAAGTCTAAACATCCCTGCGGCTGAACCCTGAGTCTGGCAAAGGCATGCCCATGTGTGTCTGCCCGGATTCCTCCGAGTTCTTATCTAGCTGAGCTTTTAAAACCTTCTTCGCACTGGCAAGTGATTCCAATCACATTTTTTGCATATCCGATTCGAATTTTATATTTTTCCTGCAGTCTGAACAGCACATGGAATCAGATATATATATATTTTTATTTTACCTTTATTTAACCAGGCAAGTCAGTTAAGAACAAATTCTTATTTTCAATGACAGCCTAGGAACAGTGGGTCAGATTTGTACCTTGTCAGCTCGGGGGTTTGAACTCGCAACCTTCCGGTTACTAGTCCAACGCTCTAACCACTAGGCTACCCTGCTGCATTACGCCACATGATTCCTCAAATCAAATTCTATTTGTCACATGCATTGAATACAGGTGTATACCTTACCGTGAAACGCTTACTTACGAGTCCTTTGTGGGAGGTTTTAAATCAGATAATAATCTGATTCCTCGCCATGTGTCTGAACGGTCAAATCGTATTTATTTAGTTTGTAGACTGTTATTTGGCATATCTTGTTACTTGTCAGACTGTCAACAGAGTAGTAAGAACAAGTTTAGCTAATTAGCTTGATAATTGTTTACAAACAAATGTGCTAGAAATCTGAACAGCTACCTAGCTAGCTAGTTGCCTGCCTTGGCCAAAATGACTTGTTTTGAAAGTTGAATCATCTTTATCCTTTGAGGCTTTAAAAGTTTTCCTACACTATGATTTTGAACAGAAACTGGGAGACATCCATGACAGGCGTTGTTAGCATGCTACATAACTTCTGAGTGATAAGAAGCAGGAGCACTACCACCAATCAGCCTACACCACTGCAACACACCCGTTGTTACTATGACAACTAGCATAGCCATGTCAGCAAATGACTGCTGTCTGAACACACACACATCCGATTCGGTCACTTGTAACTTGCTGTTTGGCCAATCAGTATTCCAAAACGGATTTGAAAAACAAAACTGATTTGAGCATTAAGGCCTGCAGTGTGAACAAGGCTTAATTGAGCGCTTCACAAATCCCCCAGCAGGCTCTGTCTCTGCCTGGTCAGGTGTTCCCAACACTGCTCTCCAGATGAGCCACCTGCAAAACACAGGTGTGGCCGTCGCTAGACAATAGCACAACACAGCTGCTCTTGCCCGGAGGATAACGAGAAGGTTATAATAGGATCAACTGCAGGTAGAGGAAGGAACACACACGCACGGTCACAGTAACCGTACACCCTGATGAGATGAGGTCTCTGGCTGGCCATGTCAAAGTGCGTCTTTGAGTCGAAACGACGAGGACTTTCCCGGGCCACCGTGTTGATGTATGTTTAATTTCACCTGCCTATTGTTACGTCACTGACATGACAGGAAAAGTACAGTTCATTGTGGGTCAGAAAGTGGCACTATTGTCAGGTCCTTCCTGTAAGCACAACGGGCGACACAACCAACCACCACCATGGAATGAAAATCAGGTTAAACCATTTAATAGGAAGAGAAATGCAGTTTGGGATCTTACTTTTTTTGTTTCTTTCTACTCTCACCTGTCCTACTGCTCAGACATGCCTCTTGTGAAATGTCTGCTCTCTTTAAAATCTGTTTTACAAGGTGACTGTTAAGTATACTGAACAAAAATCTAAATGCAACATGCAACAATTTCAAAGATTTTGCTGAGTTACAATTCATATAAGGAAATCAGTCAATTGAAATAAATAAATTAGGCCCAAATCTATGGATTTCACATGACTGGGCAGGGGCGGGGAGCCAGGTCCACCCACTGGGGAACCAGGCCCATGGACTTCAAATGGATTACAGTATATATTGCATGTTTCGGCTATAAGAAGATAAGAATGCCGTATGCATATGGTATATGTTACTATGCTATACTATATTTAAAAAAAGGCTTCAGGCATGCGTACTGTAGGTATGAAAACAACAGTAGGGCCATAGAAAGCCGACTGTCGGTCTGGCATGTTTGTGCTTCTAATCAGTAGTTTAGAACTCATGTTTGTGCTTCTAATCAGTAGTTTAGAACTCATGTTTGTGCTTCTAATCAGTAGTTTAGAACTCATGTTTGTGCTTCTAATCAGTAGTTTAGAACTCATGTTTTTGCTTCTAATCAGTAGTTTAGAACTCATGTTTGTGCTTCTAATCAGTAGTTTAGAACTCATGTTTGTGCTTCTAATCAGTAGTTTAGAACTCATGTTTGTGCTTCTAATCAGTAGTTTAGAACTCATGTTTGTGCTTCTAATCAGTAGTTTAGAACTCATGTTTGTGCTTCTAATCAGTAGTTTAGAACTCATGTTTGTGCTTCTAATCAGTAGTTTAGAACTCATGTTTGTGCTTCTAATCAGTAGTTTAGAACTCATGTTTGTGCTTCTAATCAGTAGTTTAGAACTCATGTTTGTGCTTCTAATCAGTAGTTTAGAACTCATGTTTGTGCTTCTAATTAGTAGTTTAGAACTCATGTTTGCTGAAAATGTTCTACGGTTGGCAGAGGATGACAAACGTCAGACGAGCTCTTACTGCATGGTGCATTTAGTGATTATAACACTGTAAGTGGGAGCATGTAAGGCTTTAACTATATATGCCATGGATAGCTCAGTAGGTTTATCTGGTGCTCGGTTTAAATGGAGAGAGAAGGAGAAGGTGGTTATTGAATATCGTTTAACAGAGTTATTGGAGAAAAGGTTTGGAGTCGGTCTGTGCACTTGGCCTTCCTCTGTGGAAACTTCAGGAAGATGCAGCCAAGTGAGCGTGTGACCCACCTCTCGTAAATTCTATGCGCGTGCACACGCACACATATACACACACACACACACATGCGCTCTCTTTCATATATACACACACACACACACACATCAACACACACATACACATCAACACACACGCACACACATGCGCTCTCTTTCATACACATACACATACACACACATACACATCAACACACACATACACAAATGCACTCTCTCTCTTTCTCTTTCTCTTTCACCAACACACACACATCAACATACACACACATCAACACATACATACACAATGCACACACAGTCCTCCCCTTCTCCAACCCAAAGTGTAACAAGAGATCTGACGTTTTTCCATGGGTGAGTAGGCGGGTCAGGCCTTACTTAAACTAATCGCTCCCAGCAGTGTTGAACAGCCAGACACTCTGGAGCCGTGGGCTGAGGTTTTGGAATGCCACTGCCGGCTCAATGCATGCCTTTCATCGAGAGTGAGGGAGAGAGAGAGGGAATGAGAAGGGGGGGAGAGAGAGAGAGGGGGAATGAGAAGGGGGAGAGAGGGAATGAGAAGGGGGGGGAGAGGGAATGAGAAGGGGGGGAGAGAGAGGGAATGAGAAGGGGGAGGGAGAGGGAATGAGAAGGGGGGGAGAGAGAGAGAGAGAGAGAGAGAGGGAATGAGAAGAAAGATGGAAAGATGGAAAGAGAAGAGGGGGGAGAGAGGGAATGAGAAGGGGGGATGAGGGAGAGAGAGGGAATAAGAAGGGGGATGAGGGAGAGAGAGAAGGAATGAGACTGGGGGGGTGAGGGAGAGAGAGGGAATAAGAAGGGGGGATGAGGGAGAGAGAGAAGGAATGAGACCGGGGGGGATGAGGGAGAGAGAGGGAATAAGAAGGGGGCGAGGGAGAGAGAGAGAGAGGGAATGAGAAGGGGGGATGAGGGAGAGAGAGAGGGAATGAGAAGGGGGGATGAGGGAGAGAGAGAGGGAATGAGAAGGGGGGTGAGGGAGAGAGAGAGGGAATAAGAAGGGGGCGAGGGAGAGAGAGAGAGGGAATGAGAAGGGGGGATGAGGGAGAGAGAGAGGGAATAAGAAGGGGGATGAGGGAGAGAGAGAGAGGGAATGAGAAGGGGGGATGAGGGAGAGAGAGAGGGAATGAGAAGGGGTTGTAGGAGAGAGAAGAGGGGGGAGAGAGGGAATGAGAAGGGGGGATGAGGGAGAGAGAAGGGGGGATGAGGGAGAGAGGGGGAATAAGAAGGGGGATGAGGGAGAGAGAGGGAATAAGAAGGGGGGATGGGGGAGAGACAGAGGGAATGAGAAGGGGGGATGAGGGAGAGAGAGGGAATAAGAAAGGGGATGAGGGAGAGAGAGAATGAATGAGACCGGGGGGGTGAGGGAGAGAGAGGGAATAAGAAGGGGGGGATGAGGGAGAGAGAGAAGGAATGAGACCGGGGGGATGAGGGAGAGAGAGAAGGAATGAGAAGGGGGGATGAGGGAGAGAGAGGGAATGACCAGGGGGGAGAGAGGGGGAATGAGAAGGGGGGAGAGAGGGAATGAGAAGGGGGGTGAGGGAGAGAGAGAGGGATTGAGAAGGGGGGATGAGGGAGAGAGAGGGAATAAGAAGGGGGAATGAGGGAGAGAGAGGGAATAAGAAGGGGGATGAGGGAGAGAGAGGGAATAAGAAGGGGGATGAGGGAGAGAGAAGGAATGAGGACCGGGGGGTGAGGGAGAGAGAGGGAATAAGAAGGGGGGATGAGGGAGAGAGAGAAGGAATGAGACCGGGGGGATGAGGGAGAGAGAGGGAATAAGAAGGGGGGCGAGGGAGAGAGAGAGAGGGAATGAGAAGGGGGGATGAGGGAGAGAGAGAGGGAATAAGAAGGGGGTGAGGGAGAGAGAGAGGGAATGAGAAGGGGGGATGAGGGAGAGAGAGGGAATGAGAAGGGGGGATGAGGGAGAGAGAGGGAATGAGCAGGGGGGAGAGAGGGAGAGAGAGAGAGGGGGAATGAGAAGGGGGGAGAGAGGGAATGAGAAGGGGGGTGAGGGAGAGAGAGAGGGATTGAGAAGGGGGGATGAGGGAGAGAGAGGGAATAAGAAGGGGGATGAGGGAGAGAGAGGGAATAAGAAGGGGGATGAGGGAGAGAGAGGGAATAAGAAGGGGGATGAGGGAGAGAGAAGGAATGAGACCGGGGGGGTGAGGGAGAGAGAGGGAATAAGAAGGGGGGATGAGGGAGAGAGAGAAGGAATGAGACCGGGGGGATGAGGGAGAGAGAGGGAATAAGAAGGGGGGCGAGGGAGAGAGAGAGAGGGAATGAGAAGGGGGGATGAGGGAGAGAGAGAGGGAATAAGAAGGGGGTGAGGGAGAGAGAGAGGGAATGAGAAGGGGGGATGAGGGAGAGAGAGGGAATGAGAAGGGGGGATGAGGAGAGAGAGGGAATGAGAAGGGGGGATGAGGGAGAGAGAGGGAATGAGCAGGGGGGAGAGAGAGAGAGAGGGGGAATGAGAAGGGGGGAGAGAGAGAGGGAATGAGAAGGGGGGAGAGAGAGGGAATGAGAAGAGGGGGGAGAGAGGGGAATGAGAAGGGGGGTGAGGGAGAGAGAGAGGGATTGAGAAGGGGGGATGAGGGAGAGAGAGGGAATAAGAAGGGGGATGAGGGAGAGAGAGGGAATAAGAAGGGGGATGAGGGAGCGAGAGGGAATAAGAAGGGGGATGAGGGAGAGAGAGGGAATAAGAAGGGGGATGAGGGAGAGAGAGGGAATAAGAAGGGGGATGAGGGAGAGAGAGAAGGAATGAGACCGGGGGGTGAGGGAGAGAGAGGGAATAAGAAGGGGGGATGAGGGAGAGAGAGGGAATAAGAAGGGGGGCGAGGGAGAGAGAGAGAGGGAATGAGAAGGGGGGGTGAGGGAGAGAGAGAGGAATGAGAAGGGGGGATGAGGGAATGAGAAGGGGGGGATGAGGGAGAGAGAGAAAAATAGGGGACCCATTTGGGTGATATAGGAGGGGTGTCTGAAAAGCAGGGTAGAGGAGTAGCTTGTCGGGGGGGGTGGAATTTTGGGGGCGTAGTCGCTCGAAGTGCCTCCCTCCACTGCAACATTTGTTTTTATTATCCCCGTGATGAGCTACAAACAAGCCTTTGAGTGAATCAATAGCTTTGATTTGAGTCTTCTTGGGGATGAGGCCTAGAGAGAACACCCCCACCCCAACTGCCCTCCCCATCCATAGGACTTCACATGGCCTGTTCTGATTTGATATCATTATTGTGCCAAGCATACAGTGAAGGAAATAGTCCCTCACTTTAGCGCGTGACCAGACCACTGCCAAGCATCATATTTATTTTACATTTTTTTCCTTCACCCTAAATGATCCTAGCAGACATGGAGAAAATCATTATGTCTCCTGTCAGGTTGTCCCCACACCAGATGTCATGGAAAAGAGGGCATTAAAAGATCAGACAGGACTCCTGCGGTTTCCTCCTCAGATAAACTAAAGCAGAAGTCGGCAAAGAAAAGCGAAAGAGAAGGGGAGAGTTAGAGAGGGAGAGTTAGAAAGAGACAATGGTTAAGGTGTGAAGTCATCTCTTCGTCTGTCTCTCTACCTCTGTCTATTATTAGCACAGGACAATGGACAGAAAAATAAGCACATTTCCCCCCCCCAAAAAAGGCCAGTTCCTCCAGAATGCACACAGAGTCCATTGAGTTCTTTGCAGTAGTGTGGAGGTAGAGAGGAGTTGGAGCAGAGGAGTGCAACGATGTGTTCCCTTCATAGTGCACTATTTTTGAGAGAAAGAGAGAGACACACACACACAACGATTAAGGTGCATTGTGCCTTCATTGATTCCAAGGGAACCCCAGTGGCCTGAGATATGGTGGGTGGGAGGCAAGCCAAGGAGTGATCTGTTTTGGCTGGTTCTCAAGCCTGTGAATGTTCAAAGACATGCTTGGCCTTCAAGAGACAATAAAACACACACACACACACTCTCTTGCGTCTACTTGAACCAAGGTCGGGGGGGGGGGGGGGGGGGAGATCGGTGCTTTACGGCTGGAGAAGAAATTCACTTACCAGCATCTGTGTTTTTTGTTTACTTCCTGCATGGAGCCCTATTCTCATGTTGTTAGCATGTTGGCTAGCGTCAGCATATTTGCGCAGCATTAGCAGTCATTATTGCAAATGAAGGTAATGAATGTTTTCAGTTATTTTAAATGTATTTACTAACGTAAGACTCAAGCTGCCTCAAAGGCTTTTTCTCATTTGGTAAAAATGTTGTCCTCCTCCTTGACCCGGAAACCAAAAAGTAGTAGAGTGGTCGAGGAGGATTTAAATGTGTTAGTAGGCAAATAGAAGACGGTCCTTCCCTCCCCCAATAGCCTCCTTTTGGTGAGGAAGTACAAGTGTATGCTACTTGAGTACTTCATGGAAGAGTTTTGAAATCGGTAGGGCCCCATTTAGTCGACTGGTCCATAGGCTGTTGGTCAACTGAGATGTTTATAGTCGAGCAGTGGCAAATATATATTAAAACATTTATGGCACACAAGACACCTGTCTGATTCACGCCTGTCTCAGTGAACTAATCCATCCCTAAAGCCAACACCTCATTTGGCTGCCTTTCGTTCCAGTTCTCTGCTGCCTGTGACTGGAACGAATTGCAAAAATCGCTGAAGTTGGAGACTTTTATCTCCCTCACCAACTTCAAACATCTGCTATCTGAGCAGCTAACCGATCGCTGCAGCTGTACATAGTCTATCGGTAAATAGCCCACCCATTTTTACCTACATCATCCCCATACTGTTTTTATTTATTTACTTTTCTGCTCTTTTGCACACCAATATCTCTACCTGTACATGACCATCTGATCATTTATCACTCCAGTGTTAATCTGCAAAATTGTAATTATTCGCCTACCTCCTCATGCCTTTTGCACACAATGTATATAGACTCCCTTTTTTTCCTACTGTGTTATTAACTTGTTAATTGTTTACTCCATGTGTAACTCTGTGTTGTCTGTTCACACTGCTATGCTTTATCTTGGCCAGGTCGCAGTTGCAAATGAGAACTTGTTCTCAACTAGCCTACCTGGTTAAATAAAGGTGTTCTCAACTAGCCTACCTGGTTAAATAAAGGTGTTCTCAACTAGCCTACCTGGTTAAATAAAGGTGTTCTCAACTAGCCTACCTGGTTAAATAAAGGTGTTCTCAACTAGCCTACCTGGTTAAATAAAGGTGTTCTCAACTAGCCTACCTGGTTAAATAAAGGTGTTCTCAACTGGCCTACCTGGTTAAATAAAGGTGTTCTCAACTAGCCTACCTGGTTAAATAAAGGTGTTCTCAACTAGCCTACCTGGTTAAATAAAGGTGTTCTCAACTAGCCTACCTGGTTAAATAAAGGTGTTCTCAACTAGCCTACCTGGTTAAATAAAGGTGTTCTCAACTAGCCTACCTGGTTAAATAAAGGTGTTCTCAACTAGCCTACCTGGTTAAATAAAGGTGTTCTCAACTAGCCTACCTGGTTAAATAAAGGTGTTCTCAACTAGCCTACCTGGTTAAATAAAGGTGTTCTCAACTAGCCTACCTGGTTAAATAAAGGTGTTCTCAACTAGCCTACCTGGTTAAATAAAGGTGTTCTCAACTAGCCTACCTGGTTAAATAAAGGTGTTCTCAACTAGCCTACCTGGTTAAATAAAGGTGTTCTCAACTGGCCTACCTGGTTAAATAAAGGTGTTCTCAACTAGCCTACCTGGTTAAATAAAGGTGTTCTCAACTAGCCTACCTGGTTAAATAAAGGTGTTCTCAACTAGCCTACCTGGTTAAATAAAGGTGTTCTCAACTAGCCTACCTGGTTAAATAAAGGTGTTCTCAACTAGCCTACCTGGTTAAATAAAGGTGTTCTCAACTGGCCTACCTGGTTAAATAAAGGTGTTCTCAACTGGCCTACCTGGTTAAATAAAGGTGTTCTCAACTGGCCTACCTGGTTAAATAAAGGTGTTCTCAACTGGCCTACTGGTCAAATAAAGGTGTTCTCAACTAGCCTACCTGGTTAAATAAAGGTGTTCTCAACTAGCCTACCTGGTTAAATAAAGGTGTTCTCAACTAGCCTACCTGGTTAAATAAAGGTGTTCTCAACTGGCCTACCTGGTTAAATAAAGGTGTTCTCAACTGGCCTACCTGGTTAAATAAAGGTGTTCTCAACTAGCCTACCTGGTTAAATAAAGGTGTTCTCAACTAGCCTACCTGGTTAAATAAAGGTGTTCTCAACTGGCCTACCTGGTTAAATAAAGGTGTTCTCAACTGGCCTACCTGGTTAAATAAAGGTGTTCTCAACTAGCCTACCTGGTTAAATAAAGGTGTTCTCAACTAGCCTACCTGGGTTAAATAAAGGTGTTCTCAACTAGCCTACCTGGTTAAATAAGGTGTTCTCAACTAGCCTACCTGGTTTTAAATAAAGGTGTTCTCAACTAGCCTACCTGGTTAAATAAGGTGTTCTCAACTAGCCTACCTGGTTAAATAAAGGTGTTCTCAACTAGCCTACCTGGTTTAAATAAAGGTGTTCTCAACTAGCCTACCTGGTTAAATAAAGGTGTTCTCAACTAGCCTACCTGGTAAATAAAGGTGTTTCTCAACTAGCCTACCTGGTTAAATAAAGGTGTTCTCAACTAGCCTACCTGGTTAAATAAAGGTGTTCTCAACTAGCCTACCTGGTTAAATAAAGGTGTTCTCAACTAGCCTACCTGGTTAAATAAAGGTGTTCTCAACTAGCCTACCTGGTTAAATAAAGGTGTTCTCAACTAGCCCTACCTGGTTAAATAAAGGTGTTCCTCAAACTAGCCTACCTGGTTAATAAAGGTGTTCTCAACTAGCCTACCTGGTTAAATAAAGGTGTTCTCAACTAGCCTACCTGGTTAAATAAAGGTGTTCTCAACTAGCCTACCTGGTTAAATAAAGGTGTTCTCAACTAGCCTACCTGGTTAAATAAAGGTGTTCTCAACTAGCCTACCTGGTTAAATAAGGTGTTCTCAACTAGCCTACCTGGTTAAATAAAGGTGTTCTCAACTAGCCTACCTGGTTAAATAAAGGTGTTCTCAACTAGCCTACCTGGTTAAATAAAGGTGTTCTCAACTAGCCTACCTGGTTAATAAAGGTGTTCTCAACTAGCCTACCTGGTTAAATAAAGGTGTTCTCAACTAGCCTACCTGGTTAAATAAAGGTGTTCTCAACTAGCCTACCTGGTTAAATAAAGGTGTTCTCAACTAGCCTACCTGGTTAAATAAAGGTGTTCTCAACTAGGCCTACCTGGTTAAATAAAGGTGTTCTCAACTAGCCTACCTGGTTAAATAAAGGTGTTCTCAACTAGCCTACCTGGTTAAATAAGGGTGTTCTCAACTAGCCTACCTGGTTAAATAAAGGTGTTCTCAACTAGCCTACCTGGTTAAATAAAGGTGTTCTCAACTAGCCTACCTGGTTAAATAAAGGTGTTCTCAACTAGCCTACCTGGTTAAATAAAGGTGTTCTCAACTAGCCTACCTGGTTAAATAAAGGTGTTCTCAACTAGCCTACCTGGTTAAATAAAGGTGTTCTCAACTAGCCTACCTGGTTAAATAAAGGTGTTCTCAACTAGCCTACCTGGTTAAATAAAGGTGTTCTCAACTAGCCTACCTGGTTAAATAAAGGTGTTCTCAACTAGCCTACCTGGTTAAATAAAGGTGTTCTCAACTAGCCTACCTGGTTAAATAAAGGTGTTCTCAACTAGCCTACCTGGTTAAATAAAGGTGTTCTCAACTAGCCTACCTGGTTAAATAAAGGTGTTTCTCAACTAGGCCTACCTGGTTAAATAAAGGTGTTCTCAACTAGCCTACCTGGTTAAATAAAGGTGTTCTCAACTAGCCTACCTGGTTAAATAAAGGTGTTCTCAACTAGCCTACCTGGTTAAATAAAGGTGTTCTCAACTAGCCTACCTGGTTAAATAAAGGTGTTCTCAACTAGCCTACCTGGTTAAATAAAGGTGTTCTCAACTAGCCTACCTGGTTAAATAAAGGTGTTCTCAACTAGCCTACCTGGTTAAATAAAGGTGTTCTCAACTAGCCTACCTGGTTAAATAAAGGTGTTCTCAACTAGCCTACCTGGTTAAATAAAGGTGTTCTCAACTAGCCTACCTGGTTAAATAAAGGTGTTCTCAACTAGCCTACCTGGTTAAATAAAGGTGTTCTCAACTAGCCTACCTGGTTAATAAAGGTGTTCTCAACTAGCCTACCTGGTTAAATAAAGGTGTTCTCAACTAGCCTACCTGGTTAAATAAAGGTGTTCTCAACTAGCCTACCTGGTTAAATAAAGGTGTTCTCAACTAGCCTACCTGGTTAAATAAAGGTGTTCTCAACTAGCCTACCTGGTTAAATAAAGGTGTTCTCAACTAGCCTACCTGGTTAAATAAAGGTGTTCTCAACTAGCCTACCTGGTTAAATAAAGGTGTTCTCAACTAGCCTACCTGGTTAAATAAAGGTGTTCTCAACTAGCCTACCTGGTTAAATAAAGGTGTTCTCAACTAGCCTACCTGGTTAAATAAAGGTGTTCTCAACTAGCCTACCTGGTTCAATAAAGGTGTTCTCAACTAGCCTACCTGGTTAAATAAAGGTGTTCTCAACTAGCCTACCTGGTTAAATAAAGGTGTTCTCAACTAGCCTACCTGGTTAAATAAAGGTGTTCTCAACTGGCCTACCTGGTTAAATAAAGGTGTTCTCAACTAGCCTACCTGGTTAAATAAAGGTGTTCTCAACTAGCCTACCTGGTTAAATAAAGGTGTTCTCAACTGGCCTACCTGGTTAAATAAAGGTGTTCTCAACTGGCCTACCTGGTTAAATAAAGGTGTTCTCAACTAGCCTACCTGGTTAAATAAAGGTGTTCTCAACTAGCCTACCTGGTTAAATAAAGGTGTTCTCAACTAGCCTACCTGGTTAAATAAAGGTGTTCTCAACTAGCCTACCTGGTTAAATAAAGGTGTTCTCAACTAGCCTACCTGGTTAAATAAAGGTGTTCTCAACTAGCCTACCTGGTTAAATAAAGGTGTTCTCAACTAGCCTACCTGGTTAAATAAAGGTGTTCTCAACTAGCCTACCTGGTTAAATAAAGGTGTTCTCAACTAGCCTACCTGGTTAAATAAAGGTGAAATTAAACAAATTAAAAAATACAAATTGTGGAGGCTGTGGGGGGGGCAGTATCACCAGTAGTACATTTACTGTTCATTCCCATGATTTCTCATCTACAATGTTTGTTTGGTATTTTCTGTTAATGTATTCAATATATTATTACAGTCTTACCATTGTCATTGTAGGAGTGGGCACGTTGTTTGCAGAGCGCACAACCTAGGCTAAAATACATATTTACAAATAGACAACTCTAGGTCGACAAATCTTTTTTTTGTCAGGGACGGCCCTGCCACACACAAAGTATGCAAACATTTAAAAACGACATGCTTTTTACTATATAATGCCTTGCATAACTAGCTAAATTAGTTTCTATCACTTTGTACACTTATTTTGGGAGTCCACCCTGTAAACGTAATTTGCATGATTGGAGGAGAGTCTCATTTCATACGAGCACATTTCCAGCCACTTTCCCTCCTTGCCGCCTCTCCTCGATTACCAGAGAGGGCACTGGAGTTGAGCAAATCCAATTGACCAAAGGCTGTAGTTTTCTGTCTGTTTCTTTACTTCCTGTGTAGGCTTCCATGTTTGTCTGCCATTCGCTTGTTTGCTAAGTATTAGCAGTCATTTTGCCATTATCACCAGTGAAATTCGCAGTAAATGCTGCTCCCTCCCTGCTTGCTTCGCAAACATTCGTCACCTAAAACTTTCTCTAATGGCTTCGTATGCTAATGCAGCCCAACATTTGACCTAAGCCGTCAGAGATGTAAGCCAAACGTAGCGCTAAGGCTAATACATTAGCCGTTGCATTCAGATCATGCGTGCGTTGCCGTAGCAATAATGGGGCTCCTGTTGTGTTGTGGTGGTTGGTGGCTTTCTCTGCACAGAGAAGAGGGGGCCCACAGCACCGCCGGGCTCGACCCAGCTGTGTTGCCCTCTGGGGCTTGTTAAAAAAGCCTGTAGATAATTCCCATTTCAGAAACGAAACTCTTTTACCCCAGCCCCCTTTGAGATGGAGCCTCCCATCAGCAGCCACCACAGCCATTCATGGGGCATTGGAGCCGCCACAAGGCTGCATGGCCACCTTTTGTGATGATAATGTCACCTTTCAGTAGTCAACTCAGCTGACCGGGGGCCTCTGTGTTTTCCTAGCACAAGCTGGTGTGTGTAAAGGCTTTTGGGTTCGCTCCAAGAGGGGAACAGTTTGTGCCTGGGCCTTTGGCTGAAGAATAATGTTTTTTGAGACCACATGACATGCCCTATCCCTGTGCCCTATCCCTGTGCCCTATCCCTGTGCCATATCCCTGTGCCCTATCCCTGTGCCCTATCCCTGTGCCCTATCCCTGTGCCCTATCCCTGTGCACTATCCCTGTGCCATATCCCTGTGCCATATCCCTGTGCCCTATCCCTGTGCCATATCCCTGTGCCCTATCACTGTGCCCTATCACTGTGCCCTATCCCTGTCAGAGTAGGCTACCGTTGGCACTATTCAATGTCAATGTACTGTAGAGGGTAATGATTGCATCTGAGAGTTGGTTACCCAAAATACGTTATCACTTACCGAGGTGTGACCACACTTTGGTTGAGGTTGTGTGTGAACACACACACTCTTTGGCCCAGCACAGCTGCATTCATTGAATCCGTAGCTATATCATTTGAGCTCATTGTGGACTCAAGGCCACCACCATCCCCCTATTGTGTTCTTGACTTTACATTTGTTTATGAGTAACTCTGTGTTGTTGTTTTTGTCGCACTGCTTTGCTTTATCTTGGCCAGGTCACAGTTGTAAATGAGAACTTGTTCTCAACTGGCCTACCTGGTTAAATAAAGGTTAAATAAAAAATATATAATTAAAAAAAAAATGCCTTCGCTTGACACAACAAACCATCCAACACAAGGCAAATTGAGTGAGGTAATGATGTTATGTTTCTCTCTCCTTCTGACCCTCCAACGTCCATACTCCTAGTTCCTCCAAGCTGTGGACTGGAGGAGAGTGCTGGTGCTGTCGTTTAAGCTCTGTTTATGTTTCTAAAAGTAGATGTTCGGAGAGCGTGTGAACACAACCAGATGCTCAAGGTTCACTGGGATATCTCATTTTGTAGGCAGCTAGCAACGGACCCTTTTCTTTTTCAATCTCGGGCCACACAGCCCAGCACAATGGTTAACAGCTGTGGGAGACTGCATGAAGAAGGAGCTAAAGCAATTCCATACCACATTCAGTGTTGACTTTCCTCATTAAAAAATGATGACATAAGTGTATGCTGTCCTTCCCCCCTCTATTATGGGCCAACCATAGATGGTTCACCCAGTGTGGCAGAGAAAACGAAAGGGTAAGAGTGGTTGGTTGGTGTGGGTTATCTGATATGAGGTGCTAGTTAGCGTGGACACACTAACCTGTAGGTCTAGCGAGCGTAGCGTCTGGGTTAGCATCTGCAGAGCACCCGCTGTCAGTGCTGCGCCTCCTGTTCCCCCTACCAAGGCGCTCTGGCCCTCTCTCCCATGGCCAGATGCACTCTTTATCAGTCCAAGGATATCAGCGAAAGCTGTGCTGTGTGTTTGTGTGTGTGTGTGTGTGTGTGTGTGTGTGTGTGTGTGTGTGTGCAACCTGCAGTATCAGCTGAACCTTGGGAAGCCATTAGGATGTGTGTGTGTGTCTGTGTGTGTGCTATATCACCTTCTTAATGAACTGCTTGTATTTTGCTACTGTTTGTTTGTTGTTGTTTTGAGCATGTGTGTGTGTTATTTTAGAGTATCCCTGTCTAGATTATGTGTACCGTGGTTTGATTATGTGTACCGTGGTTTGATTATGTGTACCGTGATGTGATTATGTGTACCGTGGTGTGATTATGTGTACCGTGGTGTGATTATGTGTACCGTGGTGTGATGATGTGTACCGTGATGTGATTATGTGTTCCTGTGGTTTGATTATGTGTACCGTGGTGTGATGATGTGTACCGTGGTGTGACAATGTGTACCGTGGTTTGATTATGTGTACCGTGGTTTGATTATTGTACCGTGGTGTGATTATGTGTACCGTGGTGTGATGATGTGTACCGTGGTGTGAGGATGTGTACCGTGGTGTGATTATGTGTACCGTGGTGTGATGATGTGTACCGTGGTGTGATGATGTGTACCGTGGTGTGATTATGTGTACCGTGGTGTGATGATGTGTACCGTGGTGTGATGATGTGTACCGTGATGTGATTATGTGTTCCCGTGGTTTGATTATGTGTACCGTGGTTTGATTATGTGCACCGTGGTGTGATGATGTGTACCGTGGTTTGATTATGTGTACCGTGGTTTGATTATTGTACCGTGGTGTGATTATGTGTTCCCGTGGTGGGATTATGTGTACCGTGGTGTGATTATGTGTACCGTGGTGTGATTATGTGTACCGTGGTGTGATGATGTGTACCGTGGTGTGATGATGTGTACCGTGGTGTGATTATGTGTACCGTGGTGTGATGATGTGTACCGTGGTGTGATGATGTGTACCGTGATGTGATTATGTGTTCCCGTGGTTTGATTATGTGTACCGTGGTTTGATTATGTGTACCGTGGTGTGATGATGTGTACCGTGGTTTGATTATGTGTACCGTGGTTTGATTATTGTACCGTGGTGTGATTATGTGTTCCCGTGGTGGGATTATGTGTACCGTGGTGTGATTATGTGTACCGTGGTGTGATGATGTGTACCGTTTTGTGATTATGTGTTCCCGTGGTTTGATTATGTGTACCGTGGTGTGATTATGTGTACCGTGGTTTGATTATGTGTACCGTGGTGTGATGATGTGTACCGTGATGTGATGATGTGTACCGTGATGTGATTATGTGTACCGTGGTTTGATTATGTGTACCGTGGTTTGATTATTGTACCGTGGTGTGATGATGTGTACCGTTTTGTGATTATGTGTTCCCGTGGTTTGATTATGTGTACCGTGGTGTGATGATGTGTACCGTGGTTTGATTATGTGTACCGTGATTTGCAAGTTGTCAATTATAAAGCCTAATAATTGACTCACCACTGAATAAAATGGAAATCCGCCATGACAATCTAAAGTCAGCACAAAAAAATATATTTTTAGAGGCTTCCATGCCCCAAACATTTTGGTGGAAAGCAAAACCATCCGTCTTTCTCTCTTACTTTTAATTCAGTGAAGCTTGAGGACAAGAGGTTGCATTCAACTCCACACACTGCATTTAATGGTCTACCAGACTGCATTAAGTTGGTAAAACAAAAACAAAAAGGACCACGGAGGGGGTATAAGACATGTTTGAGCCCCACTCTTGAAGGGGTTTAAAAGGAAAGTAATAACCCCCTGACCCCCCACCCTAAAAGGAAAGTAATAACCCCCTGACCCCCCCCAAGGAAAGTAATAACCCCCTGACCCCCCACCCCAAAGGAAAGTAATAACCCCCTGACCACCCCCCAAGGAAAGTAATAACCACCTGACCCCCCCACCCCAAAAGGAAAGTAATAAACACCCGACCCCCCCCCCCCCCAAGGAAAGTAATAACCCCCTGACCCCCCCCCCCCCCCAGGAAAGTAATAACCACCTGACCCCCCCACCCCAAAAGGAAAGTAATAACCACCTGACCCCCCCACCCCAAAAGGAAAGTAATAACCCCCTGACCCCCCCCCCAAGGAAAGTAATAACCCCCTGACCCCCACCCCAAAAGGAAATTAATAACCACCTGACCCCCCCCCCCCCCCACCTTCTTGGCTCTGTTTAGCCTGTAGGTGCCAGGACAATTAGTTCTGTTTATTACTAGGCCTGTCGGTAAATACACTAAATAGATTAGTGCCGCATTGACTGAGCTCCACCGAGGGGGGGCGTGGCCTCATCAGTGACATCAGCACAGCAACCTGCCCCTGGAAACAGAGAAGAGAGTGTGTGGGAAAAGGGGGGAGGAGTCAGAGAGAGAGAAAGAGAGGGAGAGAGGTAGAGAGTGAACACACTGTGTGTGTGTGTGACAGAGAGAGCAGTGTGTGTGTGTGTGTGTGTGACAGAGAGAGCAGTGTGTGTGAGAGAGAGAGAGAGCAGCAGAGGGAGTACTGGACTGGACTGCCTGGATATCCCCTTCCATCTGGGAGCCATCTGTGTTCCTCTGGCTCTGGGCTCCTCCACACTGGGGCTCACATATGTGGGAACACAAACACATGCCTGACATATGAAGGAGTGGAGAGAGAGACAAAAAACAGAGAAAAGAGAAGGATAAGAAAGCAAAGTCACCACAGCTGAATTAGGACAAGAGCCGACTAATAGGGTGGAGGTAAAACACTTTTTAGTTGTATTTCACATTTTCTCTGTTGCGTGCTCAAGTGATCAGTCTTTTTTTAAATTGTGTGTGTATTTTGTGTGGTTTGTCTAGCCTAATTCCTGGCTGTACAGATGGTGCATGATCCCCTCTGTAATCTTCTCCTCATCTCTTTATCCTTGTCTGTTGAGGGAAGACAGGGATGCATATGGCTAACAGTTAGCTTAACACTGGAAAACTGTTGCCTTTTGAGATCAATTCTGTCAACTCAGTATTGGAAATGAGTTTGTTGTGGCATTGGGTCTGGTTTTGAATTGGAACATTCACTGACACTGTAAATGTAGGACTACCTACTACTCGAACGTTGCTTCTTAGTTGCTTCTTCCATGTGGAAAAATATTTTAAGGTTAACAAAATGGATGCTTATATTGAGGTGAGGCTCAAGTTACTATACCGAGTCAGTGAAGGTTAAAGAAGGAGATTGCTATCTTTCATGTTTTCCTTATGCGTTAAAGTTTACAACACATTGTTAAGAATAATATGCAGATTATGCTCTTATTGCTAACACTGTGTGCAAGCCTCACACTGTTCCATAGTGTACATACGTAGTATATTTATGTAAAAGCTATATCTTTTACATGAAGAGCTCTGCTGTTTCAAAGGGTGATGCCTGGGCATGTTTTGAGGTGAGTGGACTCTTCTCTTTGTATTTATGTTTGCTGGGGTGCAGGGGATGGAGAGAGAGAGAGAGAGAGACAGACAGACAGGCAGACAGAGAGAGAGAGAACCTGGCTAGTCTCAGCCAAGTAGAGCAGGACTCCATGCCTGTCGGGAGAAAGGACTGGGCAGGCTGGAGACAGGGAGTCTCGGGTCTGGAGGCCGGCTGGACATTGTCATACTCCTGACAGCAGGAGCCGTGTGTGTGTGTGTGTGTGTGTGTGTGTGTGTGTGTGTGTGTGTGTGTGTGTGTGTGTGTGTGTGTGTGTGTGTGTGTGTGTGTGTGTGTGTGTGTGTGTGACAGAGAGAGATTCTGTTTACTGGTGATTTTTCAACAGTTTCAAAGTAGATTCATTTGTCAAAGTGGTTGATATCAGGGCAGCAGGTAGCCAGGAGGTTAGGAGCG